>NC_041387.1:532696500-532763563 GCF_002162155.2 Triticum dicoccoides | reverse complement strand
GATTCTCCTCCTCCTCTCATCGCCCGTGCCTTCTTTTGCTTGGAAGGTCAACAAGGCGGCCCTGCCTTGCTGTCTCTAGGGTTCCAGCGCCGCCGCCGGCCCCGCCTCGCCGTCTCGGTCCTCGCCGCCGCCGGGACCCACTCCCGCCGTGGCCTAGCTTCCTTCACGGCCCGTCTGCCCCTCTGCCTTCTGCCACAGCCGGGACAATGGGAAGCCGTCGCGGCACCCCTCTGCGCCGGCTGCTCACGGCGCCTCCGTCCCGAAGCTGCAGATCATCCAGTCCTCCACTCCTCCACGGTGAGCCATCCTCCCTCTTGTTCTGGTTCTGGATTCCATGTCATTTTTCGGCATGGAAGGACTCCTCCAATGCCTCAAAGCCTCAAGCGTGACCCGAGGGCGAGAAACCGGTCACTGAAAGACTAGGAGGATCTTTGGGACACACGGTGTAGATATGTCAATTGTATTCTTCTAGCTGTTGAAGCGCAGGCCCTAGGCCTTGTATACTAAATGGTACATAGATGATTCAAGACTCAAAAAAATGATGAAACATAACTGGTACATAGATTCAGTGATAGCCAAGATGGAGTGGAAGTCAAGTCTGAGTGAGTACATATTTAGCTTGAGATAGAAATCTCTGTAAAACTGAATATTCTTGTAATTATTTACATTCTATTTACAGTGAATAAATAAGATTCTTAAGTTACTATACCCTCAGACAATGTGTATAATCTTAAGAAAGATTCTTAAGATTATCTTAGTTGCTTGGCAGTGTGTGGTTTGCTTCTCAGTTATAGCCAGGAATAAATGGGATCAAGTCCGTCTGACAGTAAACACAAAACATAGCCTGAGATCAGTAATGTCCGTATAATTGAGTATTCTTGTAACTATAATTTACATTATTATTTACAACAACTACATCCTAAGTTATTATCTTCTCAGCCTGTTGATCCTGCCATGAGCTCCAAATTAAAGAATGTTGCATGAATCACTGCAATCATACAGACTTAGGATCATGCCGCTCCGGTCTTATCCCCAAATGTGGATCTGTTGACTCTCCAGATTCCACGCCCTCAATTCTCGACTCTCTAGTTGTATCATCAATTGCTCCGGTCTTATCCCCAAATGGATTTACTATGACTTGATTATGTATGTTCATCTTGCAGCTGAAGAGAATCCTACCGCTGCGCTTCTGTACCAAGTGGCTGGCGAGAAGCCGTGTGAGCCGCTGAAACAAGTGCGAATCTTGGAAGCTGGTAAAAGTTCTCTGGACCGACAAGGCTCCTGTTGGGAACAACCTTTTGTGATCAGATAATTTGAACAAGGTGCAAACTCAAATGTTCCGTGCACCTTGTTATAGTCATGTAGCCGATTCATGTTAGTATTAACTGGGAAAAAAAGACACCAGTTTTGACCCTTCAAAGAAGTTTGTAACCCTTTCTATTTTCTGTTGTATCAGTTTATTCATCTATCTACTATTTACACCTAAACTAAGTACACACTATTTTTTGAAAACAATGAAAACACTGCAAACATATCTTATATTTAGTTAAAGAAAGGAAAATATCAACCCAAACTCGACCATCATCTCTGAATGTTGAATGTTTTGGTCATGTCATGCTGCTTCATTTCTTGATTTGACACACTAGTCAACTGAATTTGGACACAATAGTTAACTGAATGTTGACACTTGTTTCATTTAAAGTGACAAGAAAAAATGCCGATTAAGCTTTCTTTGAATTTGGTGCAAAACACACAGTACACTTGTAATAGCTATTCACTACTGTAGTGCCAACTAGTGGGACATAATTGTGGATTAACTCACATTGTCACAAGATAGATTGCTAATAGTCCTTTTGTAATTATTCACATTATAAGATATTTCAGTGAACTTAATTTGAAAGGTCTTGTGCACTGAATTTTTTGACACAGTTAATTATGGAGTAGATCAATTAGAATAATTATGGAGTAATTATGAACAGATGGTGACTGCTTATGTCCCAACTGCTAAATTCAGTTAACATGTTTAACACTTGGTAAATTCAGTTAACTGAATGTGAATTGCTTTTTCTTATTCTTAATGCACTTCTTGTGGTATGATTATTTGGGCTGGTTAACAATGCTTTTGCAGAGTTGTTGTTTTTATTTAACTGAAATCACAGTGACTATCTACCTAGCTACTGTTCTGAATCTAGTCTGTACTACTTCTTCCTTATCCTCTGTTCTGAATCTTCAGCTATCCTAGCTACTTTCAGAAAAGAAAACTGGATATCTATAGCTTCATTTTAGAAATTTAATTAGTGCTTTTCTAAAATGGCAAAGATAGCTTGATAGTTAATCAACAAGTACTCTGTTTTCAGATAGCTTGATAGTTAATCAACAAGTACTCTCTTTTCACATAGCTTGATCATTGCAATTTGTTGCTGTCAGCATGAGTTTATGTTGTTATAAGTTTATGATCGTACAACTGCAATTTCATTTATGTTGTTATAAGTTTGTTGCTGTCAGCATGAGTTAACTTGGTGTCATTTATCGAAATTCAGAATGTGCTAGACTATATGTTCATTGGTACTACTTGTGATGCTGCTGCTGTACTACTTGGGAATTTTGTTAACTTGTGATGCTGCTGCTGTACCCCGAGAGGCCCTTGAGTTTGCCGGAATGTCGATTAACTTCCGTTCCGGCAAATTCGGGTACTCCATGCGTCCTATTTTCAGCAAAGGTCATGTTGAATTTTTGTGTGAATTTTAGCATAACTTTGCTAAAAATAGGACATATGGGGTACTTGTGACTAATGCATGGGCCGGGGTATTTTAGTACTTAATTAAGTAGGATCAACTGCCCCTTTATTCTTGCTGAATTAAACCATAGGTGGCAATAGAGCCAAGTGATTAGGCCCAACTTAGAATTCTCCTTCCCTTTTCTTGATAGGGTATATTATTAGAAGATACCCATATATAATAGTCAACCTAGGGTGCCTCGGCATCGATAAACCCTAAATGATGAAATCTTAACTTAGTATTTAGGTTGCCTCAGCATCGACAAACCCTAAATTATAAAACCTTGGCTTTTAGGGTGCCTCGGCGTCGATAAAAACCTAAATGATGAAAGCTTAGGCTTTTAGGGTGCCTCGGCATCGACAAACCCTAAATGATAAAAGCTTAGCTTTTAGGATGCCTCAGTGTCGACAAACCCTAAATGATGAGACCATGATCTTGTTCCTTGACAATAACCAACTTTTTGACCAATTTTTTTTCCTATTTAGAGCGAAACATGGCCCACAACGATGAGGCCGGCGGTTCGGGCAAGCAATTCTGGGAGCTTTCCCAGGAGATGGAGGAAGAACCTCACCGCTATGAGGACGCCGCGGAAGACACCGATCCTGACTACACAACCCCTAGTGGCGTCAGGGATGGTGCCGCCGAGGATGCCACCACTGATGATGGCAGTGCACACATAGATGGCAGCCAACCGAAGAGGCAACGGAAGGACCGTCACCCGAACGTGCTCGACACCGTCAAGGAGGCATTTACTGAAGTGAACTCTGACGGGCATCCAACGGCACCCAAAGAATTAGTCAAGGGGTACTCGGTTCAGCTCGGGTGCATTCTCCGGAGCACCGTCTCGATCAACACCGAGAACCTAAGGCATAAGTACCGAGGGAATTTGCGCAGCCTCCTCTTCACGAAGCTGCACAAACGATACAAGTTCCCCGCTGACTTTGCAAACACACGCCTCTCAGGGAATAAAGTGAACAGTGCCGCCCTCACAAGGATGAGCACGACCCTGTCTACTTGGAGAAGCGCGGTGAAGAGAATGATTGACAAAGGTTATAGTTATGAGAAGATGAAGGCGAAAAATCCTTCGATCAACGAAGATGACTACAAGGAGTTCAAGATCAAGTGCGAGAGCAGCGCAACCGTGGAATCAAGTCAGTGGGGGAAAGAAATGCGGGAGTTGAACTTAAGGGTCCACCAACTCGGTCCCGGCGGTTACAGAGTGGCGGAGCCTATATGGGACAAGGAGGACGCAGAGCGTGCCGAGCAAGGCCTACCGCCCTGCTTCAAGAAATACCGTGACAAGCAGACCAGGAACTATGTCAGGGCCCGGTACAAGGAGGACCCGGTAACAAAGGAGCTTACCACGGATCCGAAGACCAAGGCGCTTGAGCGTGTTCTGGTAAGGAATACACCCCCGCGTAATTAGCTCCATATGGTTGCATTCTATTTAATGAAGCCAAATTTCTAAATGGTTCACATTCCTTCTGCAGGAGACTGAAAGCAGTAGCGCGGGGTCGTCTCAGAGCTCCCCTTGGGATAACACTCTAAATAGGGCGTTGAATGTAATGAAAAAGGATAAGATCAGTAAGCCGTCGTTAGCTGGTCGTGTGGCCGGCAAAGGCTTGTCCACAAAATGGTCATCATACTATAACGCTGGTGGACGAAAGGAGAGAAAGACCAACTCGGAAAGCCAGTTGCGCGGGGTTCAAGAACTCAAGGCACAAGTGGCGCGGATTCCGGAGATTATCCAAGAGCAAGTGCAACAACAACTCGGAACGACGCTCACCGCCATTGTGACTACCTTGATTCAGGGGCTGACAACATGGATTGCATGCGGCCAACAGGGCCCGCCCCCGCTTCCCAGATTCATGACCAGCAACTCACACAATGTGCAGGCGGCACCATTGGTGTCTCCGGCGGAGGCAGTATTGGTGTCTCCGGCGCCGGCACAGGCATTGGAGCTTAATGCACCCGGGTGTACGCCGACCGACACCTTGGCAGCAAGCGGCCCCTCCGTCAGTTGCATGCCCGCCGTTGGCGGTGCCTCGACATTAGCCGAGCTCGACGCCATGACGGTAACTAAGCCTCTCGGCCGATGACTTCATCTCCTTGCCTTTGACTGGGCATCCCTGACGCCCTACATGTTTTCGCAGGGCGCCGCCGACGTTCCATGCACTCTCCTGCACTTTGTGGGCGGCGAGTTGATCGATGTCGCCAAGGGCAAAATCGTTCTACCGGGCAACCCCGTGTTCCACGGTAATCCGATGCCACCCACCGTGTATAGGGTTGAACTGGTTCGGGTGCTGCCAGGCTGTGACGAGTTGTTACCTCCGATTCGACCCGCTGGGCCGACGAAGATGATGTGATGACCCTTAGCGCCTGCGTAAGCTGGCCCCTGCTATGGCCGAAGAGCCAGATTCGTTTGGGGGCGGGGGACACCACCCCACAGACAACACCGTTAGTCGTGCCAGCGCCAAGCCATGGCAAGACCGCCGCAACGCTACCGGACATGCCGGACATCCCTATGGCACAGGATCCGGACATGCATATGGCACAGGATCCGGACGACGATGACAACGATGACGGTACATTTACCAACGTCGATAAGTACTTTGCCGAACATGGGTATGGTGACGAATTCTTCGGGCCTCCTTATTAAGAACCCAACCCTGAAAAAGACGACCGCGATCTAGCTAGTACCGCGGAGAAACCCAATTGCAACAGGCGTTGTCTGGCGTTCAGTTCTTAGGAGACGCCTCCAGCTGCCGCCTTCACCGAGCCTTAGATAGCCGAGGTGCGAAATATTATCAGCCCCAACACACTCAAGAAGGTGGTCTCTGAGCAGAACTCGATCCCATTACATCAGATGAAGAAGAAGGGACGGAAACGAAAGAATAACAAGGGCGGTGTGAGCCAGCCGGCACCGAGTATGATCCGTGCTCAGGACGGGCCACCTTCACCTAAGGATATCTCGAGGAGGGTGCATGTGGCGGGTAGGGCGATGCTACCGACTAATCTGGTCAATGCTGCAACCGGTGCTATGCGTAGTCTGCATGACAGTGTTCTTTCTTTGGAGAAGCGGCGTCTCTCCCAGGATGATGTGGCATACTCGGTTTTCGTGGCCAAGGTGCCAGAGGGCAAGGGCTTTGTGGATAGCGCCATCGGGGGTACGATCGTCCTGCGGTTTGATGACATCTTCGCTATGTTTAACCTTCATCCGGCTGCACTACACCTTCGTTCGGCTATTTTCGCGGAGTATGGAGATGCGGATCATTAGAGACAAGACCCCAGACATCGTGATAGTCGACCCCTTCTACATGCGTGCCAAGATCTTGGGCAGTGCTGGGGACCGACAAGTTGCGAGTTCACACCTCGAAGGCGTCATTCTGGCAAACCCAGATAAGGATAACTTCCTCGTGCCTTACTTTCCTGAGTAAGTCATCCCCTCACCGCCCCGTAACATATGATTTCTTAGATTTTGACCGTTCTTTTTTTTTTTCTAACATTCCGTGTTTTGTGCAGTGACACACATCGCACACTCATCCTCTTAAGCCCGAAATATTCCATGGCCACGTATTTCGACCTGGACTGTGAGTCGAAGATAGACTACACAAATATCAAGAAAGTTCTTGATGATGCTCTCCCCGGCTACGCTAGATCTGGAGGCACCTTCGAGAGGCCAGTTCGTAGGTATGGCAAGCACGTGTTCACCCACAATACGATGTTCCCCTGTGTCAAGCAGCCGTCTGGCGGTCAGAAGGATGCCTACTACGCCCTCCATCACATGCGGGCGATCGTACGGGACCATAATCACCTTCTGCTACCAAATAATCTCAAATATTGGGCCACACGCTTGTCGGCAATCCAGGACACGAACATCAGACAAGAATTCTTTCGCATCCAGTCGGAGTTTGCGTAAATCATCCATCAAGATGTCCTCCGTACCTCGGGGCAGTTCTACCTCAGATATCAATTGTCCAACAGTGAGATAGAAACAACGCTACAAATGCAGGCTGACAACGCCCGCGATTTCATGACCATCACGAAAGACGGCGGCTTCATCCATGCTCCGGTCCCCGAGTCGAGTCGAACGTAGTGATGCTATGTAGTTCTGAAATGTCGATTGGCTCATGTTGTAATATTAAACTTTAATGAACTTATATGTCTCTTTGGTTTGGACAGTCGTTCAACTTATATGTAATCGATGCTATTTATTAGTAGGACCATGAATCATGCTATTAATGTGTTGCTTTTCTCTTCTGATCCTTTTGTTGCATACTTATATATTGATTATGTATTGTCTGTGAATTGCTACTAACGTTTTGTTTGGCTAGTGCATATATAGAGATGCCGTCGTATGTCATGTACAAGGGTAAGGTTCCCGGAGTCTACGACGACTGGGAGGAGTGTCGGAGACAAGTTCACCATTTCAGCGGTAATAGTTACAAAGGGTACACCACTAGGGCGGAGGCGGAAGTTAGATACGCGCGTTATCTAGCGGGAGAGAGGAGGGAGCGTTGGAGGAACCAGATGAAGACCAGTTTCAGCTCAATTATGCCCATCGTGATGACCGCAGCTCTCTTCTATGTGATGGTAGTTTAGATGATCGATATTGACTTGTAATGTGAAGACAAACTCGCTACTCGTAGTCTTGAGACTTGTAATGTTCTAACTTTGTTTGGTATTTTAAATTCGGAGACTAATATGATGAATTGTATTCGGAGACTAATCTTCTATTGTATTCGATAAATCTGCTGTTTATATGTTGTGCTCTCTATATTCTGTGCAGTAATATGTTTTGTAACCTGTGCAAATATCAGAAAAGAAAAAAAAATAATCCCTAATATTCATACTAGTGGTGCACCACTCAGCACTTTAGTGGCGCACTGCAAAAAGCACACTAATGGCGCATCATCAACTAGTGCGCCATTAGTAAGCCAGAGCACATGGGGAAATATAGCCCCCTGGGAGGCATACTAATGGCGCACCGTGGGACATACTAATGGCGCACTGCCTGGTGCACCATTAGTAAAAAATTCTAATGGCGTGATGCTAGTGGCGCACCTGTAGTGTGCCATTAGTAGGCAAAACAGGTGCGCCACTAGCAGGCCTTTTCCTAGTAGTGACAATTTTGTGTACTTGATGGTTCCTTCATTTTCTTACTAGCTAGCATGTCGAGTTCTCTCTATACGTATGGTAGCTAGCGTCGACCAAGCACGGAGATAAGAGAGGCCACTTCTCTCTAGCTATTAGCTAGCTAACACAATATATGAAACCCCTGAATTAACCCTCCAAAATTCCCTAACCCCCCTGTCGGTGTCAAAACCGGCGGATCTCGGGTAGGGGGTCCCGAACTGTGCGTCTAGGCGCATGGTAATAGGAGACAAGGGACACGATGTTTTTACCCAGGTTCGGGCCCTCTCGATGGAGGTAAAACCCTACTCCTGCTTGATTGATATTGATGATATGGGTAGTACAAGAGTAGATCTACCACGAGATCAGAGAGGCTAAACCCTAGAAGCTAGCCTATGGTATGATTGTTGTTTGTCCTATGGACTAAAACTCTTCGGTTTATATAGACACCGGAGAGGGCTAGGGTTACACAGAGTCGGTTACAATGGGAGGAGATCTTCATATCGTATCGCCAAGCTTGCCTTCCACGCCAAGGAAAGTCCCATCCGGACACGAGACAGAGTCTTCAATCTTGTATCTTCATAGTCCGGGAGTCCGGCCAAAGGTCATAGTCCGGCCATCCGTACACCCCCTAATCCAGGACTCCCTCAGTAGCCCCTGAACCAGGCTTCAATGACGACGAGTCCAGCGTGCAAGTTGTCTTCGACATTGCAAGGCGGGTTCCTCCTCCGAATACTTCATAGAAGATGTTGAACACCAGGATAGTGTCCGGCTCTGCAAAACAAGTTCCACATGCCACCATAGAGGGAATAACATTTGCACCAATCTAATCTGCTGACGTATTCCGTAGCGTGACATCACGCCACGGCCAGGCTTTTATTCATTTTACTGTTCCACCTCAGCGCGTTTAGCGAGGCGGTTTCCTTGGCACGTCTTGTGAAAGCAGAGATCGTGTCCCCTTATTCTGGGATTCTCATCAATACGGGCGTGGGTAACCCTACCGCGCCATTAACCGCGGCGCTTGGGAGATAAGCAAGTTTTATTAGGCCGGTGGGGGCTCGTAGTTTTGGCCGCCCATATAAGGGGATAAGAATCCGCCCTTTCCATTCACGCCTTCTTCCTCCTTTGCTTATTCGTCCCTGCGCGCTCGAGCTCCAACGCCCAAGCCCACACTTCCCACCTCAACCTTCTCTGATCATGTCCGGAGCGGGAGATAGATGGATGGCCTCCTCCGTCACGGAGGGGCAAATCAAAAAGCTGAGGAAGGCCGGATACCTGTTTGACGACATCGCGCACCGGCTTCCAGATGTGGGGCAACTCATCCCCACCCCCAGGCCCCATGAGAGGGTTGTTTTTCTTCCCCATTTCCTCCACGGACTGGGTTTTCCTCTTCACCCGTTCGTCCGGGGGCTCATGTTCTACTACGGCCTGGACTTCCATGATCTGGCCCTGAACTTCATCCTCAATATCTCGGCGTTTATCGTCGTGTGCGAGGCCTTCTTCCGCATCCAGCCTCACTTTGGCCTATGGCTGAAGATCTTCAGCGTCAAGCCGAAGGTTGTGAAAGGCCGACAAGCAGAGTGCGGAGGTGCTATGGTGGGCAAGATGGCCAACGTCACTTGGCTCGAGGGTGCCTTCGTGGAAACCATCAAAGGATGACAATCGGGTGGTTCTACATCACCGAGCTGCGTGACCCTAAGTGGGCAGCGGCCCCCGAATTTCGATCCGGCATCCCCACCCGGCTCACATCTTGGAAAGAGACGGGCCTGTCGTGGGGTAATCCGGAAGAGGTGACCGGACTCCAAACCAGCGTCCGAGACCTGGTGACCAAGAAGGTCAAGCTTGTCAACGTAGTCCAGGTCATGCTCTTCCGCCGGATCCTCCCGTGTCAACGATGGGCCTTCAAATTGTGGGATTTCGATCCGGCACAACACCCAACCTTGAGCGGGCTCTTCGACACCACGTATGAAGATGCCTGGAAGGTGCTTTTCAAGGGTGCCGAGGTCCCCGCGTCCGCTACCGAGGATCGCGGATTCAGCTCGCGGCGCCAGGCCAACGAGGTAAGCTATTCTACCCTTTACGGGACTTTTTGTCTTTCATAGTTTGACTCTATGCGGGATCTAAAGTCCCCTACCTTTGACAGGACTGGCTGAAGAAGTCCGGGCAGGTTATCTGTCCGGCTCCCCTACCAGAAGACCCAGCGGATGCCCTGACAGGGCTGCTAGTTCCGGCACCCCATGTGGTGCCAGAAAAGAAGGCCAAGAATAAGGCCACGGGGACCCGAAAGAGTTCCCGGCGCCTGGCGGTGTCGGATTCGCCCGACAAGCCCGACGCACCCTCTGCCTCCGAAGACGAGGAGGAGGAGGAAGAAGAAGATACCTCTCCCCCTCCAATAGGGGGAGGAAAGAAAAGAAAGGCCGCCCCAACTGGGGAAGCCGGAGGGTCCAAGAAGGGGAAGACCCTTCTGCCGGACTACGCCTCCGATGCCGAAGACGGCGGGGAGGAATGGCCATCCAGGGTCAAGCCCCTGGCAAAATCGTAAGTGTCCGGCTACCCGAATGACTTATTGCACTCCTCTATTATTCGATAGCTTCTGACGCCGAATTTAATTATGCAGTCCGCCCAGAGCTCAGCTCGGCGATTCGTCGAGCGGCTCCCTGAATTCGTCGGATGTGAATAGCGCTTCACTTCCGACGGCCTCCTCCCCGCTCCCTGCGGACGACGCCGAGGTGGGGTCCCGAAAGGGACTAAACCAGGAGGAGGTGGTCCTGGAGGCGCCGCAAGGCGATCTCCCAGACTCCAGGCCCAAAGGGGGTAAAGCCCCGGAGGGATCTAAGTCTGGCCCCGGGCCGGACACTGCTCCGGAACCATCAACGGTTCCAGAGTCCGACAGGCGGCGCCTTCATAAGAAGGGCAAGCCTACGACGCCGGCGACCCTCGTCCATCCGGAGGCGCCGGACAATTTGCTGGAGGTGCTTAACAGCGCCTCCATCGACGAGGAACACCGCACTGTTATGAGTGCGGTGATCCAGAATGTTCAGTCCGCCAAGAGCGGGCTGACAGAAGCCTGTACAAGCCTGTTAACAGGCTTTGAGGTATGTGTTAAAAACATATAAAAAATGTTACCGCATCGACAGTAGCCCCTGATGCTCAGTTCGGCGTTCGGAAAGAAAAGCTGAGCTGAGGATCTAAAAAGATATACGCAGGAGTCTAATAAAAATGTATCAATATGGGAATGCAGGCTGCGCTGCTGACCTCTGCCGCACTGACTGCGGAGGTCAATGCTTTGAAGGAAAACCTCGAGCGGTCCGAGAGCGAGCTCGGCCGTGCCAAGAAGCAGCTCGAGGATAAAGAGGTTACATAGTAACGCCTGTAAATGTATATAGAAATACTTGGTTGCAAATAATGACAGGACCAACGTAAATGTTGCAGGAGCCACGAACGAGGTGGCGATCCTGAAGGAGGCGGTCTCCAAGGCCGAAAAGAGTGCGGCCTTGGAGCGCACCGAGCGAGAGAAGCAGGAGGCGCGGGTGGCGGAGCATGACTCGAAGACTCGAGAGTCCAAGCTTGCCTTGGCTCTTGAGAGTGCCAAGACCGCCAAGGCCGAAGCCCAGAAGGCCCTTTAGGAGATCGAGGCGATGAAGAAGATAGCGGCGGGTAAGGCATTATTTATGCAAAGCAAGAATATAAAAGTAAATTATCTGTTACTTACCCGAATCCGGAGCTCTCCAGGAGCGTTAGTCGATCTGCCCCGTAGTGTGTCTGATGCTGCCGCATTCTACCGAGCCGAAGAGGGGAGCTCGACGGAGAAGGTGTTCTGGTCTCAATATGTTGAGGCCGGACATCCGGTGCCCCTGAGCGACCAGCTAAAGCAGTTGGTCGAGCTCCACAAGGTGGCCGAACAGGCCATGAAGGGTCTCGTAGTTCGGCTATGGCCTAGGGGAGCCATGCCTGGGAGCTACTTCGGTTTGGTGCGACGGCTGGTGGACGCTTGTCCGTGGATCGAGGTCATCAAGCGCTCCGTCAGCATTGAAGGTGCCCGTCGGGCCCTTGCCCGTGCTAAGGTGCACTGGGACAAGCTAGACGCGGAGAAGCTTTTGACGGACGCGCCACCGCTGGCAAAGAGTATCATACGCCCGAGATGTATTATAATGGCGTTCTGAAGGGTGCCCGCCATATAGCGGATGAGTGCTCCAAAGATGTAATTTTTGAGTAGACTCGCATTTGTTATCCTGTACGCTGAAACTTTGTTCATATCCGTTAAGCAATGCTTGTTAATTTAAAATATTACCTTCTGTGCGGCTGTTTATCAAATCTGAGAGATGCAAGTCGTCGGCTTCGACCCCCATGCCACGAGTGCTGGGGTGTTCGGGATAAACCTGAGCGCTCTTGTTCCCATTCTTGGGTCCATTTAGGGAGGCGTTCAGCACAATGAACCAGGCCGTCGGACTTATAATGCTTTATCACTCTCACTTTGCCATAGAATTCTATAATTTTAAATTTCGGCGAAGCCCCTAGTATTCGGAAGACCGAGTTCGGGGCGCTATCCACGCCTAGACCGGATAAGTCTGGTTCCTCGCTCTAAGCGGCATAAGTCTTTAAGGAGTCGTAAAACCTCGCGAACAGCGACCGGTCTCTCGCACTATCATGACAGTCAGTTTTAGCTTTCTCTACTGAGGTGTTAACCCAGCTCAACTGGGGCACAATCACAGTAGTTCTCCCAGCGCTACCTTAGCCAACATTGTGGAACGTAAGGTACCAAAACATGGGAGCCGGGCAAACCCAACTATTGACCAAAGACATGATTCGGAGCCGATGCATATAGTGCTATAAGTTCGGGGTGCCGCACTCATGAGAGTGTTCGGTCTTCTCACACCATGTTATGGGGTGTTTTAAGCCCCTGGTGTATTGTCCGTACCAAAGTGTACGGTTGCAGAATGTCATGACTGAACATATTTATATATAAAAAATAGATAAGTACAATAATAGATAAGAGCTATATATTGTTTATTAAAAAAGGGCTGCTGCGAAAGCAGAACGATACAAGAAGTGCGATAAGCAAGAGATGGGAGTATTTGACATGTTCCCCTCTAGGGGCAAGCTGCGGGATTGTAAGTTAAACAGGTATTAAACTCGTTATAGAGACCACCTGGACGTTTGACGTGGCTTGCTTTCTCCCTGACTGTTGCATCGTATGTTCGGCGAGTGTATTGCCGGACAGGCCTTCCGAATAGTTGGGTCCTGAAAGTGTGTAAAAAGGAAAACAGCGAAATAGGGAGCCCCTTAGTGCGGTTGAGCCGCATTCTGGGTGTGCCGTAGTTGTGCCCCTCTCCTTATGCCCATGGTATCTCTAAGGCATAATTATGTACGCATGGTACCAGTATCGCCATTTGGCGGGGGCTGGGGTTGGGGCCGCACTGCTATGCTTCCTCGGAATGTGCCAGCCGGATTTGTTGTAGGTTACTTTGGGCTCGCTTGACGTTGTCCGGACGTTTGACGCCTGGGTTGGAGAACTGCCTTGAGAGGCTACTCTGTACTTCCGCCGCCAGGGCCGCCGTGTGCTCCTCCGTTCGAAGAGAGCATTCGGTGTTTCCGTTTACCATGATGACTCCGCGAGGTCCTGGCATCTTGAGCTTGAGATATGCGTAGTGCGGCACCGCATTGAATTTTGCAAATGTGGTTCGTCCAAGCAGGGCGTGATCCGCTGCGGAATGGGACTATGTCGAAGATTAACTCTTTGCTCCAGAAGTTATCCGGGGATCCGAAGACCACTTCGAGTGTAACCGAGCCTGTACAGCTAGCCTCTACACCTGGTATGACACCTTTGAAGGTTGTCTTTGTGGGTTTAATCCTTGAAGGATCGATGCCCATTTTTCGCACTGTGTCCTGGTAAAGCAGGTTCAGGCTGCTGCCGCCGTCCATTAGGACTCTGGTAAGGTGAAATCCGTCGATAATTGGGTCTAGGACCAATGCGGCGAATCCGCCGTGATGGATGCTGGTGGGATGGTCCCTTCGATCGAAGGTGATCGGGCAGGAGGACCATGGGTTGAACTTTGGGGTGACTGGCTCCAACGCATAGACGTCCTTGAGAGCATGCTTCCGCTCCCTTTTGGGGATGTGGGTTGCGTATATCATGTTTACCGTCCGAACTTGCGGGGGAAATCCCTTCTGTCCTTTGTTGTTCGGCGGCCGGGGCTCCTCCTCGTCATCGCTATGCAGCCCCTTGTCTCTTGTTTCGGCACTTAACTTGCCTGCCTGCTTGAACACCCAACAATCCCTGTTGGTGTGATTGGCTGGCTGTTCGGGGGTGCCGTGTATCTGGCACGAGCGATCGAGTATCCTGTCTAAGTTGGATGGGCCCGGAGGGTGTCTTTTGAATGTCTTCTTTCGTCGACCGGGTTTAGAGCCTCTGAATCCGGCGTTGACTGTCGTATCTTCAGTATTATCGCCGTTAATGCGGCGCTTATGGTTGTTACGACGTGACCTGCCTTTGTTGTCCTTGGTATCCGAATTGCCAGCGCTCTTGGTTATGTTATTGCTACGAGCTAGCCAGCTGTCTTCTCCCGCACAAAAGCGGGTCATGAGTGTCGTGAGGTCTGCCATAGATTTCGGCTTTTCCTGTCCTAGGTGCCGGGCAAGCCATTCGTCTCGGATGTTGTGCCTGAAGGCTGCGAGGGCCTCGGTGTCCGGACAGTCGACTATTTGGTTTTTCTTGGTTAGGAACCATGTCCAGAATTGTCTGGCCGATTCCTCTAGCTGCTGGATTATGTGGCTTAGGTCATCAGCATCTGGTGGTCGCACATAAGTCCCCTGGAAGTTGTCAAGGAATGCGGATTCCAGGTCCTCCAAACAACTAATTGACTCTGCTGGCAGGCTGTTAAGACAATGTCGAGCTGGTCCTCTAAGCTTGAGCGGGAGGTATTTGATGGCGTGTAGATCATCACCACGGGCCATGTGGATATGAAGGAGATAATCCTCAATCCATACCGCAGGATCTGTTGTGCCATCGTATGATTCGATGTTTACGGGTCTGAAGCCCTCGGAGATTTGATGATCCATTACTTCATCTGTGAAGCATAGTGGGTGTGCGGCGCCCCTATACTGGGCTATATCACGATGCAGCTCGGATGAGCTTGGTCTGTTGTATTCGGCCGGGCTGTACTTATTATGTCCGGCGTGACGGTTAGCGTCACGTGAAGCGGGGCGCCCATGCGATCCGTAGATCGATCTTGTTTGCCTTGCCTTATTCTCCAAGATGTCTCGCAGGTCTGTTGCGTCTCCCCATACTCTGGTATGTTTTGAGCGGTGCCGGGGTGCGGCTTGGGTCAAGGGCCTGAAGGCCTCTCTATCGCGACCACGGGGTGGCCGATCGGGCGCATCGTACGCTGGTGATGTAGGTTTAGTTGCTTCCTCTTCAAGTTGGTGTAGCAGCCTGCGCTTTGGGTAGCTCTTGGAGGGGCATTCTAGTTTATACTCTTCGGCCGCCAGGACTTCGGTCCATCTGTCGGCTAGCAAGTCTTGGTCAGCTCTAAGCTGCTGCTAATTCTTCTTGAGGCTGCTTGCCGTGGCCACAAGCCTGCGTTTGAAACGCTCTTGTTCGACGGGATCCTCTGGCATGACGAATTCGTCGTCGTCGAGGCTTGCCTCGTCTTCGGAGGGAGGCATATAATTGTCGTCCTCAACCTCTCTGTCGGCCGCTCTCTCATGAGGGCTGGCTCCTTCGTCCTCCTGCACTGAATCCTACTGGAGGGGGTTGTCTTTGGCACTGTCCGGCGTGTTGTTATCTCCGGTGCCGGAATTGCCGTTTTTGCTTTGGCGGGACTTAGAGCGGCGCCGCTGACGTCGGCTCTTGGGTTGCTTCTTGGAGGGATCATCCTCCGTTTTTTCCTCGCCACCCCCACTTTAGGGGTGTCCACCATGTATATGTCATATGATGAGGTGGCTTTCCAGTTCCCTATAGGTGTTGTTTCTTGATCGTCTCCTTCATCGGCATCCATGCCGTCGATGTCTTCGGAGTCAAAGTCAAGCATGTCAGTTAAATCGCCGATAGTGGCTACGAAGTGGGTGGTGGGTGGGCTTCAAATTTCTTCGTCGTCCGCATCCCAACCGTGTTGTCCGTAGTTCGGCCAGGGCTCTCCTGACAAAGAGAGAGACTTTAATGAATTCAGGATATCGCCAAAAGGTGAGTGCTGAAAGACGTCCGCGGCGGTGAACTCCATGACCGGAGCCCAATCGGGCTTAATCGGAAGAGGTGCGGGATTTACGGAGTCCGGAGCGGAGTCCTGCACCTTGGAGTCACGGGCCTTGCGAAGGACTAGGCTGGTATCTGGCTCTATCGCCGTAGAGGTTGCAGCTTCCAACCGTCCATCCCCGACTAGCGCAGTGGGCTCCGAGCTAATGGTTGGAGCGGACACCTGAGCGACGCTCTGGGAGTTGTCCGGTGGCAGAGCTAAATCATGCCCATCGTGACAGTGCGGCGCGCCCGGTTGTGGCTCGAATCCATCGAAGATCAAGTCCCCGCGGATGTCGGCCGTGTAGTTTAAGCTTCCAAACCTGACCTGATGGTAGGGGCGTAGCTTTCGATCTGCTCTAGATGGCCAAACGAGTTGGCCGGCAGTGCGAAGCCGCCGAATACGAAGATCTGTCCGAGGAGAAAAGTCTCATCCTGGACCGCGTCGCGATTGACGAGCGAAGAAGCCATCGGGCCTAAAGGCGACGACACAGAGGAACTCTCAATGAAAGCACCAATGTCGATCTCAAAACCGGCGGATCTCGGGTAGGGGGTCCCGAACTGTGCGTCTAGGCGGATGGTAACAGGAGACAAGGGACACGATGTTTTTACCCAGGTTCAGGACCTCTCGATGGAGGTAAAACCCTACTCCTGCTTGATTGATATTGATGATATGGGTAGTACAAGAGTAGATCTACCACGAGATCAGAGAGGCTAAACCCTAGAAGCTAGCCTATGGTATGATTGTTGTTCGTCCTATGGACTAAAACTCTCCGGTTTATATAGACACTGGAGAGGGCTAGGGTTACACAAAGTCGGTTACAATGGGAGGAGATCTTCATATCGTATCGCCAAGCTTGCCTTCCACGCCAAGGAAAGTCCCATGCGGACACGGGACGGAGTCTTCAATCTTGTATCTTCATAGTCCGGGAGTCCGGCCAAAGGTCATAGTCCGGCCATCCGGACACCCCCTAATCCAGGACTCCCTCACCCCCCCTTAAAAAAACAAAATCCCCAGGTCCTGAGCTGCTGATGCGTGGATGCCATTTGGTCCCGGTTGGTGTTACAAATTGGGACTAAAGGCCCTCCTGCTTGGGCTCGCCGCAGCGGCCACGTGGAGCACCATCTACTTACGAACAGGGGACTAAAGGTGTTGGGCTTTAGTCTGGACCCTTTAGTCCCGGTTCCAAAACCAGGGCTAATGGGCCTCTGGAACAGGGACAAATGGCCCATTTTCTACTAGTGTAGAGTGATGTACGGTAGTTCAGGACCACGGTGTAGTTACATAACACATAGTTTCGCCGTGCATAAATTCAAAGTTTTGCGATAGAAAGACAATAGTGACACATTGTCATCGACAATCAGTCCTCCACCTCGGCGGTCCAATCTTCATAGTCAGGGAGGAAACACCCGAGCTTGTTGAAAGGCTTCAGGTCCAGGCGCTGAGCGGCTAGCAGTGCTCGGACATCATCCCGCATCATTGGCCCATGGTAGAACATCCCTGTTGGTTCGAGGACCTGCTTCATGATCACTTGGGAAGGTCCACACTCTACATGATAAAAGTTAGCTCGGATTCAATGATCCAGTGTCTTCCTTATGCTTGTGGCCCAGTTGACAATCTCAGCATCGTTGGTACGAGGTGACATGCGAAGGCTTGATTATCCCTTCTGTACTCGAGCAGGTGATGCATGAGGTAGAATCCATTAGCCTTACTAGTGTGCGGTTGCTGGATGCAGCAGAAGTCGGTCTTATGGCTGAAAGCCAGCCTGTGATTCCTATTATTTTTCACTTGATATATCCACAAGACAACCTAAATATTAACAGGGCACTATCGAGAACACTATGTATGTGCTTGTAATCCTATTTTTTGAGGTTCTTCGATGAGTCCAAGTACATAGCATGGGATTATTCTGGGTACAAAACGATGAGGATGGCTCCCCGCCCCCACGGTGCAAATTAAGTACACCTCAAATTAGCCTCCATGCTTGCAAAAGAATGACTAACACTTCAGAAAGGATATGCGTGGATGACTTGCGTGGGATGATAAGGCAGCAGAATCGCTTCCTTGTCCTTATTAGCAATCATGAAGTCACCAATGTACTTTGTCTCATAGTCACGGTGCTCTTTGCAGACTGCCAAGAAGCTCTCATGCATATAGTATGGGTCCGCGCCCAGATATATTTTATGTTCTCAATCCTGATGAAGTAGTTGAGATACAACGCATACATGCGGATGAACTGGAAATCCAACTTGGTCATGTGGAAAATGTCGTAGATGTAGTCAAATCATAGGATGTACTTATCCGCATGCCATCTATGGACGTACAACTTCCCACCAGGCACCTGAGCCGCGTAAAGCGGGTATCCTGGTTTTTCCGAGATGAGAAGGCTTTTCTCTCTGGCCAGCACATATTCATGGTGTCTCCTTAGATCATTGTTCAATATGTGCTCTAGCGCTTCTGCAGGTAGGATCGGTTCACCGGCGACATGGAAACGCTTTGCACCTTCAAAAGGTATTCTGTCTACCACCTGGGGCTTCAGAGGCGGCTGGCTGCTTGAAGCAGCTCTGGCACCTTTAGGGCCTTTCCTGTCCAGTCTCCTCCTTTGCTTCTGGGCGGGTGGCGGTAGTGAGCCCACCATACCTTCCCTAACCGCCACCACCAGTGTCGTCTGATGACCCACAAGTATAGGGGATCTATCGTAGTCCTTTCGATAAGTAAGAGTGTCGAACCCAACGACAAGCAGAACGAAAGGACAAGCGGTTTTCAGTAAGGTATTCTCTGCAAGCACTGAAATTGTAGGTAACAGATAGTTTTGTGATAAGATTATTTGTAACGGGTAACAAGTAATGAGAGTAAATAAGGTGCAACAAGGTGGCCCAATCCTTTTTGTAGCAAAGGACAAGCATGGACAATTTCTTATAATGAGAAAAGCGCTCCCGAGGACACATGGGAATTATCGTCAAGCTAGTTTCATCATGCTCATATGATTCGCGTTCGTTACTTTGATAATTTGATATGTGGGTGGACCGGTGCTTGGGTGCCGACCTTTCTTGGAAAAGCATCCCACTTATGATTAAGCCCTATTGCAAGCATCCAAAACTACAAAAGAAGTATTAAGGTAAACCTAACCATAGCATGAAACTAGTGGATCCAAATCAGTCCCTTACGAAGCAACGCATAAACTAGGGTTTAAGCTTCTATCACTCTAGCAACCCATCATCTACTTATTAGTTCCCAATGCCTTCATCTAGGCCCAAATAATGGTGAAGTGTCATGTATTTGATGTTCGCATAACGCCACTAGAGGAGAGACAACATACATCTCATCAAAATATCGAACGAATACCAAATTCACATGACTACTAATAGCAAGACTTCACCCATGTCCTCAGGAACAAACGTAACTATTCACAAAGCATATTCATGTTCATGATCAGAGGAGTATTAGTATGCATTAAGGATCTGAACATATGATCTTCCACCAAGTAAACCAATTAGCATCAACTACAACGAGTAATCAACACTACTAGTAACCCACATGTACCAATTTGTGGTTTGGATAGAAGATTGGATACAAGAGATGAACTAGGGTTTTGAGAGGAGATGGTGCTGGTGAAGATGTTGATGGAGATTGACCCCCTCCTGATGAGAGGATCATTGGTGATGACAATGGTGATGATCTCCCCCTCCCGGAGGGAAGTTTCACCGGCAGAACAGCTTCGCCGGAGCCCTAGATTGGTTCCGCCAAGGTTCCGCCTCGTGGCGGCGGAGTTTCGTCCCGTAAGCTTGCTTATGATTTTTTTCCAGGGTAAGAGCCTTCATATAGCAGAAGATGGGCACCGGAGGGCCACCACGGGGCCCAGGAGATAGAGGGCGTGCCCAGTAGGGGGGGGCACCCCCCACCCTCCTGGCCAGGGTGTGGGCTCCCTCTGGTACTTTCTTTGCTCAATAATTCTTATTAATTCCAAAAATGACTTTTGTGGAGTTTCCAGACTTTTGGAGCTGTGCAGAATAGGTTTCCAATATTTGCTCCCTTTTCAACCAGAATCCCAGCTATCGGCATTCTCCCTCTTCATGATAAACCTTGTAAAATAAGAGAGATTAGCCATAAGTATTGTGACATAATGTGTAATAACAACCCATAATGCAATAAATATTGATATAAAAGCATGATGCAAAATGGACGTATCAACTCCCCCAAGCTTAGACCTCGCTTGTCCTCAAGCGGAAGCTGATATCGAAAAATATGTCCACATGTTTAGAGATAGAGGTGTCGATAAAAATAAAATACGTACATGAGGGCATCATGATCATTCTTATAACAACAACATATATAGATTTTGTCATATGAGTTCTTATGCTCAAGTAACAATCTATTCACAATGTCAAGTATGGATCATAAACTTCACTGAAAACTAACAAACTATAATCTCAGTCATTGAAGCAATTGCAATTTATCATAACATCAGAAAGAGTCAAGAATAGAGCCTTTCAGCAAGTCCACATACTCAACTATCATATAGTCTTCTACAATTGCTAACACTAACACAATACTTATGGTTATGGAGTTTTAATCGGACACTGAGAAAGATAGGGGCTTATAATTTCGCCTCCCAACGTATTCACCTTTGGGTGATGTCAACGATAATAGTTCATGCTAACTTACATTCAATTGGATATATATATCAGGATCTTTCCAACACGAGGTTCTTGCCAAAGGATAAAATGAAAAAGGGAAAGGTGAAGATCACCTTGACTCTTGCATAAAGTAAAAGACATAAAGTAAAAGATAGGCCCTTCTCAGAGGGAAGCAGAGGTTGTCATGTGCTTTTAGGGTTGGATGCACAAAATCTTAATGCAAAAGAACGTCACTTTATGTTGCCACTTGTGATATGAACCTTTATTATGCAGCCCGTCGCTTTTATTACTTCCATATCACACGATCGTATAAAGCTTATTTTCTCCGCACTAATAAGTCCTACATATTTAGAGAGAAATTTTTATTGCTTGCAACATGACAACTTACTTGAAGGATCTTACTCAATCCATAGGTGGTTATAGTGGACTCTCATGGCAAAACTGGGTTTAAGGATATTAGGAATTACAAGTAGTATCTCTACTTGGTGCAAGGAATTTGGCTAGCATGAGCGGGAAAGGCAAGCTCAACATGTTGGACGATCCATGACAATATACTTTAACTGAGATGTGAGAAAACATAAACCATTACATTGTCTTCCTTGTCCAACATCAACTCTTTAGCATGTCATACCTAATGAGTGCTCACAATTATAAAAGATGTCCAAGATAGTATATTTATATGTGAAAACCTCTCTTTCTTTATTACTTCCTATTAATTGCAACAATGGCCAAAACTAGGATTGTCAACTCTCAACAACTTTTATGCCTCATACTCTTTATATGTGAAGTCACTACTATCCATAAGATCAATATGAACTCTTTTATTTTTTTATTCTTTCTATTTTCTCAAGATCATAGCAAGATATCAAAGCCCTTGACTCAACACTAATCTTTATTATAGATAGCTCACGGACTCGATTACATAAAGGGATCACAAAGCAAAACTCAAACTACTTCATACCAAAAGTTTATTCTACTAGATCAAGAAATTACTAAAAGGATCGAACTAAGTAAAACGATAAAGAAAGGAGTGTGATGGTGATATGATACCGGGGCACCTCCCCCAAGCTTGGCAGTTGCCAAGGGGAGTGCCCATACCCATGTAATTATGTCCTCGGAGGTGATGAAGGTGGTGATGATGATGGTGGATAACCGCACATCGAGTGTAAAAGCTCCTCCAACTTGTGGATAATGCCCTTGAGTCCGACGATATGATCCTTCAACAAAATATTTTCCTGTGTGAGATACTTGTTTTGTATGCGAGCTAACTCAATCATCTTGAAAGCTTCGATCTCAGTTGGGGTAAAGAGGTTAGGTAGAGGTTAGGGATGTTTTCTTCTTACGCCGCCGGAGCTTGATCCTCCATGGCCTTCTTAATCCCTTCATCCTTGTTGATCTCCTCTGGTTCTTCTCTTTTCAGCTCTATCTTCAATAGCCAAGCATCCTTGTCTTTGTTGTTGAAGGAGGGTGACATCATGATGCTCTAGATCTGTCAGAAAAACAACTCGAAACGAAAACAGAAGATTTTTGCATGATACGGTGGTCAAAACGTTCGGGGGATTATATAATGAATTTTTACCGACCAAAAGAAGTAACGTGCAAGAAAACGATGTCTAGGAGGCACACGAGGTGCCCACAATACAGGGAGGCGCGCCAGTAGGGGTGGGCGCGCCCTCCACCCTCGTGGAGGCCTCGTGTCCTTCCCGGATTACTTCTTGCTTTCCAAAATTCTTAAATATTCCAAAACGGAGAAAATTTGCCATTAGAACTGTTTTGGAGTCGGTTTACTTACCGTACCACATACCTATTCCTTTTCGGAGTCTGAAACGTTCTGGAAAAGTGTCCCTTATGTATTCCTCCGGGTTTACGGTTTCAATAATATTAGTTTCAACATTAATAGGATTACCTGAGATATAATGTTTGATTCCTTGACCGTTCACCACCCTCGGACTTGTGCCCTCGAAGTTGTTGATTTTTATGGCACCGGAACGATAGACCTCCTCGATAATGTAAGGACCTTCCCATTTAGAGAGAAGTTTTCCTGCCAAAAATCTTAAACGAGAGTTGAATAGCAACACATAATCACCTACTCTAAACTCACACTTTTGTATTCTTTTGTCATGCCATCTTTTAACTTTTTCTTTAAATAGCTTGGCATTTTCATAGGCTTGGGTTCTCCATTCATCAAGTGAGCTAATATCAAATAACCTCTTCTCACCGGCAAGTTTGAAGTCATAGTTGAGATCTTTAATAGCCCAATATGCCTTATGTTCAAGTTCAAGAGCTAAGTGACACACTTTTCCATAAACCATCTTATACGGAGACATACCCATAGGATTTTTATATGCAGTTCTATAGGCCCATAATGCATCATCACGTTTCTTTGACCAATTCTTTCTAGATCTATTAACAATTTTTTGCAAAATTAATTTGAGCTCTCTATTGCTCAATTCTACTTGACCACTAGAGTGCGGGTGATAAGGAGATGCAATTCTATGATTAACATCATACTTAGCAAGCATTTTACGGAAAGCACCATGAATAAAATGTGAACCACCATCAGTCATGAGATATCTAGGGACTCCAAACAACGGAAAAATAACTTCTTTAAGCATCTTAATAGAGGTGTTATGATCAACACTACTAGTTGGAATAGCTTCTACCCACTTAGTAACATAATCAACAACAACTAAAATATGTGTATAACCATTAGAGGCAGGAAAAGGTCCCATATAATCAAAGCCCCAAACATAAAATGGCTCAATAACAAGAGAATAATTCATAGGCATTTCTTGACGTCTGCTAATATTACCAATTCTTTGACATTCATCACAAGACAAGACAAACTTACGGGCATCTTTGAAGAGAGTAGGCCAATAAAAACCGGATTGCAATACCTTATGTGCAGTTCTGTCCCCAGCATGGTGTCCTCCATATGGTTCGGAGTGACACTTGCGTAGGATATGTTCCTGTTCATGCTCAGGTACATAACGTCTAATAACACTTCTATCATACTTATGACACTTCTATGACGATAATTGTGAGAAAACCCGGTATCATCATAGATGTGGTGGGATCCTACTTCTATGACAAAAAATCATGACAAAAAATGGGCTTTTCGTTCTGGGTGGGACGGAGACGCAGCTGCATGACATTCTTTGGGCCGTCCGTGACGGGAAAAACGTGGTAGAAGCAAGGGCGAGGAAAATTTCGGCGAGTTCCCGGTTACGGTGGGTGGTTGAGGGACGAGCGATGCGCGTTTCTCTCGTACACGTATGCGCGTATGTGCGAGGCATTGGGCTCTAACTGAACTCGAGCGAGGCATTGGTCTCTAACTAATCCTGAATGATTGCACTACAAGGCATGCGTTACTAAACCAGAGCGATCGATCGATGGCTGTTAACTGAACCCAATTGAGCGATTCCTTCACTACTGCTGTCGGTGTCAAAACCGGCGGATCTCGGGTAGGGGGTCACGAACTTTGCATATAAGGCTAATGGTAATAGGAGGTGGAGGACACGATGTTTACCCAGGTTCGGTCCCTCTCGACGGAGGTAATACCATACTTCCTGCTTGATTGATCTTGATGATATGAGTATTACAAGAGTTGATCTACCACGAGATCGTAGAGGCTAACCCTAGAAGCTAGCCTATGATTATGATTGTTCTTGTCCTATGGACTAAACCCTCCGGTTTATATAGACACCGGAGGGGGCTAGGGTTACATAGAGTCGGTTACAGAGAAGGAAATCTACATATCCGAATCACCAAGCTTTCCTTCCATGCAAAGGAGAGTCCCACCCGGACACGGGACAAAGTCTTCAATCTTGTATCTTCATAGTCCAACAGTTCGGCATAAGCATATAGTCCGGCTGTCTGAGGACCCCCTAATCCAGGACTCCCTCAGTAGCCCCTGAACCAGGTTTCAATGATGACGAGTCCGGCGCGTAGATTGTCTTCGGCATTGCAAGGCGGGTTCTTTCTCCGAATACTCCAAAATAGATCTTGAACACAAGAATCGTGTCCGGCTCTGGAAAACAATTTCCACATACCACCATAGAGAATACAATACTCCATGAGTCTTAATCTGCTGACAACTTCTTCATAGCGTGACACCATGCCGTGGCCCGGTCATTATTCGAACCGTTTTTCCAACCTGCCACTACACATCCTGCGCGGCAGTTTTATTTGCACGTCTTGTCGAAGTAGAGATCGTGTCCCCTTATCACTGGATTCTCATCAATACGGGTGTGGGTAACTCAACCGCGCCATCAACACGGCTCTTGGGGAATAAGCGAGTTTCCAGGGCAAGTGGGGAGGCGCAGGATCCCTGGAGCCTTTATAAGGAAATAAGGACTCCCCTTTTTCACCCACGCCTTCTTCTTCCTCTGCTCATCCATTCTTGAGCTCCAGCTCCCAAGCTCTCACCTTCTCCGCAAAATCATTCCAAACATGTCCGAAGTGGGAGGCAAGTGGATGGCCTCCTCCGTCAAGAAGGAGGACATCAAGAAGCTTCGGGAGGCCGGATACTTGTCCGCAGACATCATGCATCAGCTTCCGGCCGAAGGGCAGATCGTCCCTACCCCGAAGCCCCAGGAAAGGGTAGTGTTCCTACCCCATTTTGTTTGTGGGCTGGGATTCCCCCTCCACCCATTCATCCACGGACTAATGTTCTACTATGGGCTGGACTTCCATGATTTGGCCCCCAACTCCATCCTCAACATCTTGTCGTTTATCGTCGTGTGCGAGGCCTTTATGCGCATCACACCTCACTTCGGCCTATGGCTGAAGACCTTCAATGCGAAGCCAAAGGTGGTGAGCGGCCAACAAGCGGAGTGCGGAGGCGTCATGGTGGGCAAGATGCCCAATGTCACCTGGCCCGAAGGCTCTTTCGTGAAGTGAAAGTGCAACTATCCCTAGGTGGTTTTGGTAATTCCTAACAACATATAGCTCATTGAGATAATACTATTCCAAGACAAATATTTCAGGAAAAGCTCAATGAATGGCATGGCATGGATGAGGAAAGTGGATCCCTCAAAATACTAAGGATAAAAGGATTGGCTCAAGCTCAAAGCTCAAGACTCTACATTTTACATTTTAGTGATCCAAGATCACATTGAGTCTATAGGAAAAGCCAATACTATCAAGGAGGGATGAGGTGTTGCTTAATGAGTTTCTTGCTTCAAGTGCTTAGTGATATGCTCCAAAAACCCTCAACTACTTTCTCATATCCACATATGACCTAAACCTAAAGTCAAGCTCGGCCCCACCGATTCTTTCTATCCGGCGCCACCGAGTTCAAATGTTATAGCCACTGCCACAAACCCTAGGCAAATCAGTCTCACCGATAGGGATCTCGGTCTCACCGAGATGGGATTGTAATCTCTCTATTTCCCTTCGTAACATTTCGGTCTAACCGAAGTGAGCGATCGGTCCCACCAAGATTGCAACGTAAACTCTCTGTTTCCCTTTCGTAACATTTCGGTCTCACCGAAAAGAGCGAATCAGTCCCACCAAGTTTACCTGACCAACTCTCTGGTTAGCTTATTACCAAAATCGGTCTCACCGAGTTTATGTAATCAGTCTCACCGAGATTATGTTATGCCCTAACCCTAACCATATCGGTCCTACCGAATAGCATGTTGGTCCCACCGAAATCGCTAACGGACACTAGGTTTACTAAATCGGTCTGACTGAGCTTGTTGATTCGGTCCCACCGAGATTGGTAAATTGTGTGTAACTGTTAGATTTTGTGTGGAGGCTATATATACCCCTCCACATCCTCTTCATTCATGGAGAGAGCCATCAGAACAAACCTACACTTCCAACTTACCATTTATGAGAGAGAACCACCTACTCATGTGTTGAGGCCAAGATATTCCATTCCTACCATATGAATCTTGATCTCTAGCCTTCCCCAAGTTGCTTTCCACTCAAATCTTATTTCCACCAGATCCAAATCCTGTGACAGAGAGTTGAGTGTTGGGGAGACTATCATTTGAAGCACAAGAGCAAGGAGTTCATCATCAACACACCATTTGTTACTTCTTGGAGAGTGGTGTCTCCTAGATTGGCTAGGTGTCACTTGGGAGCCTCCGACAAGATTGTGGAGTTGAATCAAGGTGTTTGTAAGGGCAAGGAGATCGCCTACTTCGTGAAGATCTACCGCTAGTGAGGCAAGTCCTTCGTGGGCGATGACCATGGTGGGATAGACAAGGTTGCTTCTTCATGGACCCTTCATGGGTGGAGCCCTCCGTGGACTCGCACAACCGTTACCCTTCGTGGGTTGAAGTCTCCATCAACATGGATGTACGATAGCACCACCTATCGGAACCACGGCTCAAAAATCACCGTGTCTCCAAATTGCGTTTGAAATCTCCAAACCCTTCCCCTTTACATTCTTGCAAGTTGCATGCTTTACTTTCCGCTGCTCATATACTCTTTGCATGCTTGCTTGAATTGTGTGAAGATTGCTTGACTTGTGCTAAGATAGCTAAAATCTGCCAAAGACTAAAATTGGGAAAAGGTTAAATTTTTAATTGGTCAAGTAGTCTAATCACCCCCCTCTAGACATACTTCAAGGTCCTACAAGTGGTATCAGAGCTTTGGTCTCCATTTGATTTGATTTCCATAGCTTTTGGTGGTCATAGGCTTGGTTTCACAACCTTGGAGAGTATGGCGTCTAGCGAGGGAAATTATCACCATAGAGGTCCTTACTTTGATGGTACTAATTTTGCTAGTTGGAAGCACAAGATGAAAATGCATATTCTCGGACATAACCCCGCCGTTTGGGATATTGTGTGTATTGGCTTACAAGGTGAATTCTTTAATGGGAGGGAACCAAACAGTGAAGCCAGCACGGATGAATTGAAGATGCTGCAATACAACTCTCAAGCTTGTGATATCCTCTTCAACGCATTGTGCCCCGAAGAATTCAACAAAATCAGCCGTCTTGAGAATGCAAAGGAAATTTGGGATATTTTGATGTATATGCATGAAGGTACCGACTCCATCAAGGAATCCAAATTGGATGTGCTCCAAAGTCAACTTGACAAGTTCAAAATGAAGGATGGTGAAGGTGTCGCTGAAATGTACTCTAGGCTTGCTCTTATCAAAAATGAGAATGCGGGCTTAGGAAGTGAAGAGATGACCGACAAATTCATCATCAAGAAGATCCTAAGAGCATTGGATGGAAAATATGATACCGTGTGCACATTGATCCAAATGATGCCCAATTACAAGAATCTCAATCCAACGGAGGTCACTGGAAGAATTGTTTCTCATGAGATGTCACTCAAGGATAAGGAGGAACTTCATAACAAGTCAAGTGGTGCTTACAAAGCCTCATGTGAAGCTCCTACATCATCAAATGAGAAACAAACCTTCAATGAAGAATTGAGCTTAATGGTGAAGAACTTCAACAAATTCTACAAGAGTAGAAGCAAAGAGAGAAGCTCCAAATCAAGGTCCTAGAATGACAAAAGATCTTCCAGTCGAGAGCGCAATTGCTACAATTGTGGGAGACTCGGACACTATTCCAATGAGTGGCACCCTACAAAAGAAGAGAAGATTCTCCCAAGAGAAAAAGTAGAAGAGAAGAATCACCGCCAAGAGAGAGGAGGAGTAGAGATGATTGTTATGAACGAAGAACATCCCAGAGAAGCAAGGATTTGGAAAGGAAGGACAAGTCATCAAAGAGCTACACAAAACGAAGACATCAAGCTCATGTTGGTGAATGGGTATCCGGTTCCGACTCTGAACATCACTCTGAGAGAAGCTATCACTTTGACTCCAAACAAACTCAAGATGAAGGTGTTGCCGGTCTAGCACTTGTGTCAACCAACTCCTATGACATATTTGATTCACCAAATGAAGGAATTGGAAGATGCTTCATGGCTAAAGGCCCTAAGGTAACACACCCCGAGTATGTTGATTTCAATAGTGATGAAGATGACTTGTTAGGTGATGATGATTTACTTATTGGCAACTCTAGTTATGAATACTATGATGAAACGTCAATTAATCATGCTAATCAAGATAAAATGAATGACAATGATAAGGAGAAGATCGAGCTTCTTACTAAAGAACTAAACACTCTTAAGTTTGCTCATGAAACTATCTTAGGGGATCATCGAGAACTTTTGAGGACTCATGAGAAGTTACGCTTTGAAAAGCTCAATCTTGAGCAAGAGCATGAGTTCTTAAAAGCAATCAATGATGATCTTCGCAAGAAAAGTTCTTCTTACATTGCCAAGCGTTTACTCTTATCTACTTACATGCCTCAAGTCAAGTCTAGTAACAAAAACAAGAAGGATTCTTCCTCTAGTAGTAACAATAATCATGCTAAATCCAATATTGTTGCTTCTAGTAGTACTCTTGATTCAACTAATGATTATCTTAGACAAGTTACACTTGAGCAAGAAAATAGCTTATTGAAGGGAATTATAGAGAAAGGTGTATACAAGAGCCTTGCCGGGAGTAAGCAATTCGAGGAAATTGTACGCAAGCAAGGAAGGCACCGGAAGAATCAAGGTGTTGGTTTTGAACGAAAGTTCAATGCCAATGGAGTTGAGTGGGAAGAAGGTCAATACCCCAAGATGAAGTTTGTTCCTCAACAAGAGAAGTATGATCCTACTTCCTTCAAGGGTACACAAGCTCAAGATGATCTTCCACCACAAGACCAACAAGCACAAAGGCAAGGACAAGCTTCAAGAGGAGATTGATGCATTTGAAGAAGATCCTAAGGCCTTGGTCAAGTGGGTTCCCAAGACTACGTCAAGTTCTACTTCATCAAGCATGACTACAACTCCAAGGATTCCCATCAAGATGATGTGGATCCCGTAGAAGAAGAACTAGAGAGTTCTTGAGGGTGACTCCGCCAACATTCTTCACTTATATCATTATGGCAAGGACAGTTGCAATCAACTTCCACATCTTGCACTAGTTCAAGGATTCACAAACCCTCATGTTGGTAAGGCAAGGGACAAGGTAACCTAATGCTTTCATGGACATCATCTTGTGTGTGCATCACTCTATGTCTATGGATATACTTGTTTGTTCCTTGTGGGACTAACCCGTGTAGGTATTGAAAGTGCAACTCACTCCAAAGGATTGCTCCAAATGATCTTCATAAACATTGAGCATCCACATCTTCAACACCTACATGAAGTCATCATCGACAAAACCCAAGGTTAGTTCATCCCTCTAAAGGGGGGATCTCACATATAGGGGGAGCTTAACTCTAAGAATTGAGTCAAAGCAACTCTAATGATGTGAACACATCAATGCATTATGTAAAAGTGGTAACCCCACTTGAGCTTAAACAATGAGTATGACCTATGATTAAATGTTCTCATTTGACTCCTAAGTCAATATACTCATATATAGATGACCTAGTCATCGCCAATTGTTTGATACATGCTAGAATTGGTTGTGCATGCTTTGCCACATATTTCATTTGCCATTTTATTGTGTGAGCATGTTGGTTGCATATTTAATTCATTCAAGGACATCCACTTGTTGCTTATATTGATTGGCTTCTTTTTCTTTTGCCAAGTGGATGAACAAGAATGCCTAAGAACCTTCTCTAGCTATCTATGCTTTTCTTGTCTCAAACTCTATTCATGCTACATCACAAAATTTGATCAAGTCAGATTCGAACCACTCTGTTTGAGGAGCACTCGGAGTCCCCGATTCGTCATAGACTTAAACTTCCAAAACTTCTTTGTGCGTTTTGGTCTGACCGATTCTTCCATTTCGGTCATACCGAGATCACTTAGTCGATCTAGGTTTTCAATCTCGGTGCAACCGATTTGAACATTTTGGTCTCACCGAGTTGCATTAACTGTCAACAGTTATGCATCTCGGTGCCACCGAGTTGTTCCACTCGGTCACACCGACAGGGTCGGGCTATATATACGCACAGGCAAAAATTTGGAAACTTCTCCAAACCCCTTCGCCCGCGCTTAGCTCGCTCTGCCTCCAAGGTCTCCGGATCGTCGACTTTGTCGCCAGCCGCCTCCAGTCACTGGTCTCTGCCGCCGTCAATGGAATTCATCCCCGCCGTTGCCGCCGTAGCGAGTTCATCGCCAAACTAGGGTATGAACTCGATCACAGTGCTATCCCCATCTGATTCCTAGCACATTGTGTTCATCATGATTCTTGCCACGATTGAAACGCTTCTATCCAGTCAAAACAATCCTTAGATTAGATGTGAATTGAAAATTTAGGGTTAGGTTTCCGCCGAAACCATCTCGGACCCACCGAGTTGAAAAACTCGGTTCCACCAATTCGGCTAAGGCCATTGCACAAGTGATTCTCGGTCTGACCGAGAATTGCAAATTGGTGTGACTGATTTTAGAACTCTGTGAAACCCTAGCAGTCTCGGCACCACCGAACTGTGACTCGGTCTGACCGAGTTCACTAGTTTAGGTTCCAAAAGTTGCTTCGGTATCACCGAGTTTGCAAATTGGTTGATCCGAAATGCTTTCTATGGAAAACTAAAACTAAGTTTTTGAATCATTCTTTTGCAAAAACCTCTGCATTTTGTGATGCTCATCCATTCTATCTCAACGTCATCTATTCATAGGGTCAATAGTTAGTGTTTGCAGCATGTCAGACCAAAGTGACAGCCAGAACAGGGAAGAGGAGCGGATTCACATGAGTGAGGGCACTAGTCCCTCTAGCACCTCAGATTAGGGCAGCAGGAGCACCCCAAGCAATTTGCCCAAAGCTGCCACCAGGGCCAGAAGGAAGAGAAACTCAGACTCTGAGGATGAAGACTATGTGGCAGCTGAAGATGAGGCTACTTCCAAGAATATAGTGCTCAAAAAGGAATATGGCTCAGCTAAAACCACCAAGCCAGGACTAAACAGGAAGGTCCCTGCCAAAAGGACACCTATGCTGAAAGTCAGAGCTTCAACTCAAGAACCTGAGAAATTTGATCCCAAAGAGCCTGCTGCAGAAGGGAAGAAGAGGAAGGAAAGGGTCAAGAAGACCATGGCCAGAGTTGTTGGACAGCCTTCCATGATGTAAGAGGAAGAGGAAGAAGAAGCTGCTACTCCAGCACCCAAGGCACAAAAGCTTATGGGTGATGCTATAAGGTCAGGGGCTGCATCATAAAAGCCCAAAGAAGCACCCAAAGCTGCCTCCAAGGCCAAGTCTGCACCTAATAGGAATACCAGGAGTATACCAGCTATTGAGAAGAACAAGGCCCCAGTGCCTGAAGTTGTTGCTGAGGAAGAAGATGAAGGACAAGTTCTGAGGAAGCTGAAACCTAAGATTCCAGACCACAATGATGCTCATCCAGTGGCTGAGAACATGAAGCTGAGGAAGGGTGCATGGCTCAGACAGTGGAGATTGTCTGATCCTTATGCAATCAGGAGGAGGACTGCTGTTGACTACAGGTTCCACACTAAGGAACAACAGGATTTCTATGAGACTGTGCTGTTGGACAAGAAGCCCATAGTTTGTGACATGAGGTGGGTAGACTGGAAATACATGAAGGCAAATGAGGATCACTACCCAGGAGTGTTTGACAGCTTTAAGGCTTGTGGAGTTGATGAGTTTGTTGGACAGAAGTTCACAAACTGGAATGATGAGCTTGTAATGCAATTCTACTCCACAGCTCACTTTTATCCTGATGGCAGAATAGTCTGGATGTCTGAAGGTACAAGGTACCAGTCCACAATTGAAGAATGGGACGAACTGATCAATGCACCAGAGGAGAGTGAAGATGACTTGGATGTCTACTCCGAGAAGAAGAAGGATCACAACTCTATGTCACACATGTACAAGGAGATCCCAGACAAAGCTCTTGAGACTTTCAAGTTTGGGTCTGTCCATTTCCTTCTGTCAGGACTGCCAACGATCAACTAGATTCTAAGGCACACTCTCTTGCCCAAGTCAGGTGACCACAACATGATTAGAGAGCATGCAATAAACTTTCTACACATATTTGATGTGCCTCAGAAATTCAAGGTCATGAGCCTCATAGTTGAGACTATCAAGAGGACAGCAGCAGACCAGAAGAGAAGTTGTGGGTATGCCCCACAGATCCAGGAGTTGATCAACTCCAAGATGGGTACAGGCAAATACTTGTTGGATAAGGAACACTTTGCTATCTATCCAGATTTTGAGGACAATAAAGTAGTCATGAATGAGAATGAACCATCTTCAGTGCAAGCTCAAGAGAAGAAGGAGAAGGCAAAGAAGGAGAAGGCTGCCAAGATGCCAACTTTAGAGGAGGCATCTGAGTACTTTTTGAAGAGCAAGCAGGACCAGCTTGGTTACTTAATAGCATCAACTCTGAGGATTGAGAAGGGGTTGGCCACCCTAACTCAAAATGAGGAGAGCCTGGAAAGAATCATGGAACAAAAATTCAATGACTTAGATGTTAAAGTAATTGAGATCCAGTCTGTTGTGGAGCAGCTTCAGGATGATATGCAGGAGAGGAAGGGCAAGACAACCACTGATGCATTTGCCAGAGTGCCTCGACCTCAGAGATCAGTTGCAGAGCCAGTGACAGACACCAGAGCCACTTTATCTGCACCAGCTACAGCTCCAGTGCAACCAGCTCCAGGACCAACTCCTCCAGCTCCATCCACATCAACTAAATTCTTCGCCCAAGGAGCCATCTCTAGACGACCACCTGAAGATCAAGCCTGAGAGACGAAATAGTACTATGCATTATCTATGAACTTTTTGGTAACTTGTTGCCAAAGGGGGAGAAAAATGTATAGATCATAGGCTTTGAGAGAGAGAGAGAGAGTTTGCTTTTGTTCTCTCTTGTCTTTGTGGTTGAACTTTATTTTCTTTTGCTTGCTTGAGATACTACGTTATTGTCTGTGTGATACAATGATGATCATGTGTTTGATCATATGCTACCTTAATGCTTGTTAGATGACATTATCTCATTTATCTTTATATGATCATTCACTTTGCTTAGTGATGAGTGCATGTATTCAATCTTTATTATTTTGAGCGCTCCACCAAGATGTATGTGACATGGAAGAGTAACCCATGAGCCTAACTTCTTGTGCATTTGCAGTCCAAAGCAAATCTTAAACTATGCACAAATTTAGGGGGAGCTCTTGCTTATCACATACTTCTCAAAGCGACGATGTTTTTCAATCTTATTATCATTTGTCGAAGGTTTGATCTATACGTTGTCATCAATTACCAAAAAGGGGGAGATTGAAAGTGCAACTATCCCTAGGTGGTTTTGGTAATTCCTAACAACATATAGCTCATTGAGCTAATACTATTCCAAGACAAATATTTCAGGAAAAGCTCAATCAATGGCATGGCATGGATGAGGAAAGTGGATCCCTCAAAATACTAAGGATAAATGGATTGGCTCAAGCTCAAAAGCTCAAGACTCTACATTTTACATTTTAGTGATCCAAGATCACATGGAGTCTATAGGAAAAGCCAATACTATCAAGGAGGGATGAGGTGTTGCTTAATGAGTTTCTTGCTTCAAGTGCTTAGTGATATGCTCCAAAAACCCTCAACTACTTTCTCATATCCACATATGACCTAAACCTAAAGTCAAGCTCGGACCCACCGATTCTTTCTATCCGGCACCACCGAGTCCAGATGTCATAGCCACTGCCACAAACCCTAGGCAAATTGGTCTCACCGATAGGGATCTCGGTCTCACCGAGATGGGATTTTAATCTCTCTGTTTCCCTTCGTAACGTTTCGGTCTAACCGAAGTGAGCAATCGGTCCCAGCGAGATTGCAATGTAAACTCTCTGTTTCCCTTTCGTAACATTCTGGTCTCACTGAAAAGAGCGAATCGGTCCCACCGAGTTTACCTGACCAACTCTCTGGTTAGCTTATTACCAAAATCGGTCTCACCGAGTTTGTGTAATCGGTCTCACCGAGATTACGTTATGCCCTAACCTTAACCATATCGGCCCTACCGAGTTGCATGTCAGTCCCACCGAAATCACTAACGGTCACTAGGTTTACTAAATCGGTCTGACTGAGTTTGTTGATTCGGTCCCACTAAGATTGGTAAATTGTGTGTAATGGTTAGATTTTGTGTGGAGGCTATATATACCCCTCCACCTCCTCTTCATTCGTGGAGAGAGCCATCAGAACAAACCTACACTTCCAACTTACCATTTCTGAGAGAGAACCACCTACTCATGTGTTGAGGCCAAGATATTCCATTCCTACCACATGAATCTTGATCTCTAGCCTTCCCCAAGTTGCTTTCCACTCAAATCTTCTTTCCACCAGATCCAAATCCTGTGAGAGAGAGTTGAGTGTTGGGGAGACTATCATTTGAAGCACAAGAGCAAGGAGTTCATCATCAACACACCATTTGTTACTTCTTGGAGAGTGGTGTCTCCTAGATTGGCTAGGTGTCACTTGGGAGCCTCCGACAAGATTGTGGAGTTGAACCAAGGAGTTTGTAAGGGCAAGGAGATCGCCTACTTCGTGAAGATCTACCGCTAGTGAGGCAAGTCCTTCGTGGGCGACGACCATGGTGGAATAGACAAGGTTGCTTCTTCATGGACCCTTCATGGGTGGAGCCCTCCGTGGACTCGCGCAACCGTTACCTTTCGTGGGTTGAAGTCTCCATCAACGTGGATGTACGATAGCACCATCTATCGGAACCATGGCTCAAAAATCACCGTGTCTCCAAATTGCATTTGAAATCTCCAAACCCTTCCCCTTTACATTCTTGCAAGTTGCATGCTTTACCTTCCGCTGCTCATATACTCTTTGCATGCTTGCTTGAATTGTGTGAAGATTGCTTGACTTGTGCTAAGATAGCTAAAATCTGCCAAAGACTAAAATAGGGAAAAGGTTAAGTTTTTAATTGGTCAAGTAGTCTAATCACCTCCCTCTAGACATACTTCAAGGTCCTACATGGAGACCGTGAAGGGGTGGCAACTGGGGTGGTTCTACATCACCGAGCCGCGTGACGCCAACTAGGCGGCAACCCCCGAATTCCGATCCTGTGTTCCCATGCGGCTCACCTCGTGGAAAGAGAAGGGCGCAGCCTGGGGCTCAACGGAAGAACTAACCGGACTTCAGACATGCGTCAAAATTATGATAAGCAAGAAAATCAAGCTGGTCAACATGGTCCAGGTTATGCTCTTCTGCCGGATTCTTCCGTGCCAGAGATGGACTTGCAATCTGTGGGAGTTCTACCCGATCGTACACCAGACGCTGCGAGAGCTCTTCAACACGATGCACTAAGACGTCTGGAAGGTGTTGTTCAAGCCCAACGAGGTACCACCACCCACAACCGAAGATCGCGGGCTCAGCGCAAGACGCCAAGCCAATCCGGTAAGTTTCATATTCGCAAGATATGTATTTTACTAGCACATCCGTGGGAGGAACCGAAGCCTCCATGCCAATATTTCAGGCCTTTGTAACAGTAGTGGAGCGGATCAACTGTCCGGCTCCGCTTCCTGAAGATCCAGAATTGCCTCTTCTAACAAAGATGCTGTTTCCGACACCCTATGAGGTGCCGGAGAAGAAGGCCAAGAAGATGGCTGCGGGGACCAGAGACGGTCTCCGGTGCAAGGTGGTATCGGACACGACGTCTAAAGACACCAAGTCACACTCCTCCTCCGAAGACGAGGAGGAGGAAGAGGAAATCCATCCCCCCTACTAGGGGGAGAAAGAAGAGGAAGGCCACCCCGCAGGGGAAGGCTAAGGTGTCTAAGAAGGGGAAAACCTTCCTTCCATACCATTCCATTGCACCCACCTATAGAGGCGAGGAGTGGGAACCAAGGGTCAATCCCCTGGCCAAGTCGTAATTATCCGGACACAATAGTATTTACGGTATATTTGCTTTATCGCTTTCTTAAAGTGCCAGACATGCGCCTGCAGTCCAGCCAAGTCCAATATCGAGATATCGTCCTCTTCGGAGGGGTCGCTGGACCCGTTGGTGATGACCAGTGAGTCTCTTCTGACAGCCTCCTCCCCCAAGGCCGCGGACAACACCGAGGTGTTGTCCTGAAGGATACCAGGCTAAGGGGAGACAGTTCCGGAGACGCCTTCAGGTGAAATCCCGGTCGCCAGACACGTGGGGAGAAAAAACCCCACAAACTCCAATAATGGGGGCCGCAGCTAGTTTGGCCACCAGCCGGATACGGCTCCAGAAACCCGAGTGGTTCTGGATTCAGGCAGGTAGCCTCTCCATAAAGGGGGCGAGCCGCCTGTACCTATGACCTCTGTCCATCCAGAGGCATCAGACAATTTGCTGGAAACGCTGCGTAGCGCTTCCATTGATGAAGAACACTGTACTCTTATGAGTACGGTGATCAAGAAGGTCCGGTCTGCCAAAAGCGGATTGACCGAAGCCTGCGCTAGCCTTCTAACAGGCTTTGATGTAAGTAATAAAATTGTAAGAAAATATCACAGTGTTGACAGTAGCCCCTGATGCTCTGTTTGGTGTTCGGAAGGAAAAGCCAAACAGAGGATCAAATAATGTTCGCAGGAGTCTAACAGAAGATATCTTATGTGAATAAGCAAGCGTCGCTACTGGCCACTGCCGCTCATACTGCGGAGGTCTCTGGTCTAAAGCAGGACCCGGAGTGGACCGAGGGAGAGCTCGGCCTCATGAAGAGGCACCTCGAGGAAAGTCAAGGTACGCAATACCTCATCTATATATTTATAAAGGATAGATGGTTTTTACTTGATAGAAGCGTCGTGAACTTTTATAGGGGCCACGACCAAAGTGGCGGCCCTAAAGAAGGCGCTGGCCGAGGCCGAAGACAAAGCGTCCAAGGAATGCACCGAGCGCGAGAAGCAAGAGGCCCGGGTCAACGAGGTCCAGCAAGAGCTCCAGGATTTCGTCCAGAAATACGAGTCCTTGGAGCATGACTCTAAGACTCAAGAGTCCGGGCTTGCTAAGGCCCTCCAGAGCATGCAAGGTGCCAAGGCCGAAGCCCAGAAGGCCCTCCAGGAGATCCAGGCGGCCAAGAAGATTGCGGCGGGTAAGGCATTCATTACGCAAAGCAAGCATGTGAAGGAGACATTCCTTTTACTTACCAGAATTTGGAGTTCTCCAGGAGCATTTGCGGATTTGCCGCACATCATATCTGATGCCGCGGAGTTCTACCAAGCCGAAGAAGGGAGCTCAACGGAGAAGTTGTTCTGGTCTCAATATATTGGGACGGAACATCCGATGCCCTTGAGCAACCAGCTGAAGCAACTGGTTGAGCTGCACAAGGCATCTGAACTGGCCATGAAGGACCTCATAGTCCAGCTGTGGCCTGTCGAGCCAATGCGCAGCAGCTACTTTGGTCTCGTGAAGCGGCTCATGAGTGCCTGCCCTCGACTGGAGGTCATAAAGCGGACGGTTTGCATTGAAGGTGCACGGATGGCCTTCGCCCGTGAAAAATGCACTGGCGAAGATGGATGCTGAAAAGCTGATGACCAAGGGGCCGCCGGAGGGCAAGGAGCACTGCCAACCCGAAAAATATTATGACAGCATCCTGAAGGGCTCCCGCCTTGTGGCGGAGCAATGTGCAAAGGATGTAATCTTTGAATGAATACATTCATTTTATCCTGTAATATGAACCAAGTTCATTTGTGCAATATAATGCTTGTTGATTTAAAATTTTACCTCCTGTGTGGCCGTTTACAAAATCTGAGAGTTGGCAAGCCGTCAGCTTCTGCCCCCTATGTAACTAGCACAGGGGTGTTCGGGATAAATCTAAACACTCTTTATCCAAGTTTTTGGTCCTTTAAAGTGGTGTTTAGCGCAACGAACAAGGCAATCGGACTTATAAAGCTTTATCACCCTCACTTAGCCATAGAAGTTCTATAATTTTAAATTTTGGCGTAGCCCCTAGTATTCGGAAGGCCGAACTTGGGGCGCTATACACTCCTAAACCGGACAAAGACCGATTCCTCGCATAAAGCGGAAAAAATCTTTAAGGATTTGTAACCTCTCGAACAGCGACCGGCACTCGCCGCATCATGACAATCAATTTTTAGCTTTCTCTACTGAGGTGCTCGTCTGGAAGAATCGGGACACAATCGCAGTAGTTCTCCCTGTGCCGCCTTAGCCGATATAGCGGAACATAAGGTAGCAAAACATGGGAGCCGGGCAAACCCAACATTTGACCCAAGACATGATTCAGAGCTGATGCATATAATGCTATAAGTTCGGGGTGCCACACTGTCAAAAGTGTTCGGACTTTCCTGCCTTGTTATGGGGTACCGAAGCCCCTGGCGAACTAAACGTACCAGAATGTACGGGTGCAATTTTGTAATAAATACACAGTCAAGGAAAATGAATGAAATAATAAGCTGACGCTGTAAATTGTTTTCCATTGTTATTTGAATGATACGTCAAGGCGTATGTGTACAAGTAGTGTGATAAGCAAGTAGGGCTATTTGACATGCCTTTACCAAGAGCGAGCTGCATGTGGGTATGTAAAACAGGTATAACGATCGTTAGCAGAGACCACTTGGGGATTCCCTTTTATGTCAAAGCTCCTTGATTCCTTGGTATATCTGTCCCGTGATGGGTCCGATGATCAAGTTACCAGAAGAGCCTCGCGAAGAGAAGAACCTAAAATAGAGAAAAAGGTGAAGGTATGCGGATCCCGCGGCGGTTGAGCCACATTGTGGACTGCTGTCTAGATGTGCCTCCATCTGTGCCCATGGTATTTTGAGTGCTTAATTATGTACGCGCGGCACAAACTTCACCGCTTGACTGGGACTAGGACGGAGGCCGAATTGATAGACGAGCTCTGGACGGGCCGGACGATCCTGTTGCACAGTACTCCGGACTCGCTTGACGGTGTCCGGGGGCTTTATCACCGAATTGGAGGTCTACCTAAGGAGGCTGCTCTGTACTTCTGCTGCAAGGGCTGCAGTGTGCTCTTCCGTACGGAGAGAGCGCTCTGTATTTCCATTGACTGTTATAACACCATGGGGTTCAGACATCTTGAGCTTGAGGTATGCGTAGTGTGGCACCACATTGAATCGAGCGAATGCGGTTCGTCCTAGCAGTGCATGATAACCACTGCGGAAGGGGACGATATCGAAGATTAACTCCTCGCTTCGGAAGTTGTGCTGGGATCCGAAGACCACTTCCAGTGTGATTGAGCCTATACAACATGCCTCTACACCTGGTATGACACCTTTGAAGGTGGTTTTGGTGGGTTTGATCCTTGAGGGATTGATACCCAGTTTACGCACCGTATCCTGATAAAGCAGGTTCAGGCTGCTGCCACCGTCCATAAGGACTCTTGTGAGGTGGAATCTGTCGATGATGGGGTCAAGGACTAGTCCGGCTGAGCCGCCGTGATGGATACTGGTCGGATGATCCCTACGATCAAAGGTGATCGGGCAGGAAGACCATGGATTGAACGTTGGGGCGACTGGCTCCATCGCATAGACGTACCTTAGTGCGCGCTTCCGCTCCTGCTTGGGAATATGGGTGGCGTATATCATATTTACCGTTTTCACTTGGGGAGGAAATTTCTTCTGTCCTCCTGTGTTCGGTGGCCGAGGCTCCTCGTCATCATCACTATTCGACCCCTTTTCCTTGTTTTCGGCATTTAGCCTGCCGGCCTATTTAAATACCCAACATTCTCTATTGGTGTGGTTGGCTGGTTTATCGGGTGTGCCGTGGATTTGACATGAACGATCGAGTATGCGGTCCAGACTAGGCGGGCCCGGATTGTTTCTTTTAAATGCCTTTTTCGTTGACCGGATTTGGAGCCACTAAATCCGGCATTGCCGGCCGTGTCTTCGGCGTTATCACCATTATTGCGACGCTTATGTCTGTTGCATCGGGGCTTGCCGTTGCTATCTCTGGAGTCTGAGGTGCCAGGATTTCTTGATGTGCTGTTGCTACGAGCCAGCCAGCTATCCTCGCCCGCACAAAAGTGGGCCATGAGTGTCGTGAGGGCTGCCATGGACTTCGGCTTCTCTTGGCCGAGGTGTCGGGTAAGCCACTCGTCACAGATGTTATGCTTAAAGGCCGCTAGGGCTTCGGCGTGCGGACAGTCGACAATTTGATTCTTTTTAGTTAAGAACCGACTCCAGAATTTCCTGGCTGACTCTCCGGGCTGTTGGGTTATGTGACTTAAGTCGTCAGCATCCGGTGGTCGCACATAAGCGCCCTGGAAGTTTTCAAGGAATGTGTCTTCCAGGTTCTCCCAACTGCCAATGGAGTTTGCTGGCAAGCTATTCAGCCAATGCGGAGCTGGTCCTTTGAGTTTTAGTGGGAGGTACTTGATGGCATGTAGATCATAGCCGCGGGCCATGTGAATGTGGAGAAGGAAATCTTTGATCCATACCACGGGGTCTGTTGTCCCATCATATGGTTCTATGTTTACGGGTTTAAACCCTTCTGGGCATTCATGTTCCATTACTTCTTCAGTGAAGCATAGGGAGTGTGCGGCGCCTCTTTGTCGGGCTACATCGCGCAGCAGTTCAGATGAATCTGGTCCGCTGTATTCGGCCCGGGCGGATTTGTATTTAGTATATCCGGTGTGGCGGTCATTGTCACGCATTGGGGCGCGCCCCCGTGTTCCGTAGATCGATCTTGACTGTCCTGCTTTGTTTCCAGTATGTCTCGCAGGTCATGTGTGTAGCCCCGGGCCTTGGTATTTTTAGTTGTTCGGTGATGTGCTGCGGGCTGGTGTTCGGGCTGATACGCCGCTTTATCTTGGCCACGAGGTGGTCGGCCAGCCGCATCCTGCGCTAGTAGTATAGGCTTTAGTGCCTCATCCATGAATTGAGGTAACAACCTGCGCCTCGGGTAGCTTTTGTTTGGGCGCTCGAGTCCGCATTCCTCGGCTGCCAGGATTTTAGTCCATCTGTCAGTGAGCAGATCTTGATCAGCTTGAAGTTGCTGTTGTTTTTTCTTCAGGCTCTTTGCAGTGGCTATAAGCCATCGCTTGAAGCGCTCCTGCTCGACGGGATCCTCGGGCACGATAAATTCTTCATCGCTGAGGCTCACCTCGTCTTCGGAGAAGGGCATGTAGATGTTATCCTCCGAATCTTCATCCATTGCCTGTTCATCGGGGCTAGCTTGCCCGTTCTCCCGACCGGCCTGCTCGAAGCTTGGCTTGGTGGGATTGTTTTCGTCTTCGGCATCATCCGGAGTGCTATTGTCTCTGGTGCCGGTATCACTATTTTTGCTATGGCGGGGTTTAGAGCGGTGCCGCTGACGTCGGCGCTTAGGTTGCTTCTCCAGAGGGTCACCCTCCGTTGCATCCTTTTGATCCTTGCGATTGTTTTCTTTGGGCGTATCCACCATATATATGTCATATGATGAGGTTGCCATCCAGGGCCCTGTGGGCGGTGGTTCCTGTTTTTCTCCGGCATCATCGTCCATACCGTCGATGTCTTCGGAGTCGAAATCAAGCATGTCGGTTAAGTCATCGACAATGGCTATTAAGTGGGTGGTGGGAGGGCAACGAATTCCTTCATCGTCCACTTCCCACTCAAGCCGGACATAGTTTAGCCGAGAGTCCTTTGACAGGGAGAGAGACTTTAATGAATTTAGCATGTCGCCCAAGGGCGAGTGCTGAAAGATATTCGTGGAGCTAAACTCCATGATCGGCGCCCAGTTAGGTACGATGGGCACGGATGTACACGGTCCGGAGCCTATGGCCGGAGACGAGTCCGAGGGTCTGATGACACAGACCTCCTTGGAAGTGAGATCGGTGTTCGGCTCTATCACCAGTGAGTGTGCGGCCTCCGTGGTGGGGTCCATCCACCCGTCCTCAAAATGGCACGATCTTCTCCGGATTTAAAGTCGGGACAGCTGCAGGTGTGATCTCTTGATCGCTGTCCGATGGCAGATCTAAGTCATGCTCATCACGGCTATAGGGCGCACCTGTCATGGGCTCGAATCCATCGAAGATCAAGTCTCCGCGGATGTCTGCAGTGTAGTTCAGGCTTCCAAACCTGACCTGATGGCCAGGGGCGTAGCTATCGATCTGCTCTAGATAGCCAAGAAAGTTGGCCCACAGTGCGAAGCCCCCGAATACAAAGATCTGTCCGGGGAAGAAAACCTCACCATGGACCTCATCGTTGTAGATGATCGAAGGGGCCATCAAGCCTTATGGTGACGACACAGTGGAACTCTCAATGAAAGCACCAATGTCGGTGTCAAAACCGGCGGATCTCAGGTTGGGGGTCCCGAACTGCGCGTCTAAGGTTAATGCTAACAGGAGGCGGGGGACACGATGTTTACCCAGGTTCGGGCCCTCTTGATGGAAGTAATACCCTACTTCCTGCTTGATTGATCTTGATGATATGAGTATTACAAGAGTTGATCTACCACGAGATCGTAGAGGCTAACCCTAGAAGCTAGCCTATGATTATGATTGTTCTTGTCCTACGGACTAAACCCTTCGGTTTATATAGACACAGAGGGGGCTAGGGTTACAGAGAGTCGGTTACAGAGAAGGAAATCTAAATATCCGAATCACCAAGCTTGCCTTCCACGCAAAGGAGAGTCCCACCCGGACACGGGACGAAGTCTTCAATCTTGTATCTTCATAGTCCAACAGTCCGGCATAAGCATATAGTCCGGCTGTCCGAGGACCCCCTAATCCAAGACTCCCTTAACTGTTTCTAACTGAGGCCGATCGATTCTACCTTGGATGAACAGTGAGCGGTGAGGGTGGATGAGCAGGACCCCGTGGTGCTGCCTCTGGATGAACAGGACCCCGATCGATCGAGCCGGTTGAGGCTGGATGAACAGGACGCCGGGGAGGGCTGGATGAACAGGACGATCCCGTGGAGGGCTAGATGAACAGTAGATGGTGGAGGGGTGGATGAACAGTAGCCCGTGGAGGGGTGTTTGAACAGGAGCCCGTGGAGAGGGGTGGTTGAACAGTAGCCGGTGGAGTAGCACGCGGTGGAGGCTGGATGAATAGGAGCCCGTGGATGAACAGTCGCAGGTGGAGGCTGGAGGAGGTCGACGGTGGAGATGAACAGTATGCCGTGGAGTCCCGTTTTGCGGTACGCCACACCCCTCCCGATGAACAGGACCCCCATTTCGACCATAGCGCTCCAACACAAGTCCGTTTCCTCCGTTTTGCGGTACGCCACACCCCTCCCGATCAACAGGACCTCGTTTCGACCGTAGGAGGTCCAACACAAGTCTGTTTCCTCCGTTTTGTGGTACGCCAGACCCCTCCGATGAACAGGATCCTATTTCGAATGTGGCCGGTCGAACACAAGGCCATTTCCTCCGTTCTGCGGTACGCCAGACCTCTTTTCCATCACTTATTTCGTCCAAGCCCTCCCGATGAACACGACGATGCATTCCGTTCCAACCCAGCCGGTTGGCTCCCCATGAACACGATGATGACGCAGTTTCTCCGTTCCGACCCAGCCATGTACGCGAGCCCTGGCCATACGTATGCTCGAGTAGGCGTTCGAGACCCGCCCGTATGTACGTACGTGGCCGTATTTTCTTTCTTGCACACTGGCCGCTGTACGTACGTGTACATGCTACGTGCGCTCCTCTGCTATGACACCTGCGCGCCTCTACATCGACCAGTATGTACGTACACGTTCGCGACCAGAATGACAACGCTATGTACGCTTCGACCAGGAGGGTCCCGACTATTAGGCACTTCCTTGCGTGCGAAGATGTAGATGGTGGGTCCCAGCAGTCAGGGGGCCAAATATTTTTTTTGCCCGAGCGCACTTCCTTGCGTGCGAAGATGTAGCTGGTGGGTCCCAGCAATTAGGGGGCGAATCGTTTTTTTTGGACGCACTTCCTTGCGTGTGAAGATGTAGCTGGTGGATCCCAGCAGTCAGGGGGTGAATCGTTTTTTCAGACGCACTTCCTTGAGTGCGAAGATGTAGCTGGTGGGTCCAAGCAGTCATGGGGAAATGGTTTTTTTCGTGAAATAAGGTGGCCCGTCCAGTGGGTCCCTGCTGTCAGGTGGAGGAATAATTATTTTGTGCGTAATAAGGAGGCTCTTCCTTGCGGCTGCCGCGGACCCAGCTGTCAGACTCTCCACGTACAGTACTCTTCCGATGGAAGTCGTTCCTTGATCATGTTGACCACGCCGCACCGAGAGCACCAGGGCGGTGGACGACGGCGAGGCCTATGAAGGGGACGACGCGGAGCTGGGTAAGACGCGGCAGTGAATGCCCACGTGTAGAGGAGTATGAGGGTACACTCGTTCGGCTACGGTGTGAGGCTGCCGTCACCGCAGAATAACAGGGAGTGTGGGTGAGTAGAGGGATGGCCTGGCCAGCGGTGGGAGTAGTAGGGGCGGTGAGGCCTCCACGGCATCACAACCGGCCATGGGAGGCAGGAGCATGCGGCACGACCGACGCGACTTTGGGCGGATGGAGCTAGAAGACCAGAGGTTGAAGAAGCACTACGGCCGTTGGATGGACATCGTATGGTCACTGGAGCTAGAATCATTTATATTGACTAAGTTGACAAAGCCCTCTATCCCCGTCAACTTAGTAGGCCAACAAGTCAGCCTCCCACCAAGGTGGGTCCCAGCTAGCAAGGGGAGTATTCATTTTTTTCTGCATAATAAGGAGGCACTTCTGGTGGGTCCGAGCTGACAGCAGGGGGAATGTTTTTTTCGCGAAATACGGTGGCCCGTCAGGTGGGTCCCAGCAGTCAGGGGGAAACGTTTTTTTTCACAAAATACGGTGGCCCATCTAGTGGGTCCCTGCTATCAGGTGGAGGAATCATTATTTTCCGTGTAATAAGGAGGCACTTCCTTGCTGCATCCATGGACCCAACTGTCAGCCTCTCCACGTATAGTACACTTCCGATGGAAGTCGTTCCTTGACCACGTTGACCACGCCATGTTCTGTTGCATGCATGCGTCCTTGGGCGTGGTGCGTCCCCACTGTCAGCCTCTCGCGTACACTCATCTTCCAATGACTCTTGGTTGTTGACCACGTTGACCACACCGTGTCGAGCGCTCCAAGGCCGGTGGACGAGACGAGGCCTCAGACTGGAACGACCCGGAGATGGAGAAGACGGGGCAGTGGAGTCGCAGATATAGAGGAGTGGGAAACTTGACTGGTACGGGTGCACGGCAGCACAGCCGCGGTGCCATCCACGGGAGACAAGATATCTTTGTTTATTCTATATTTAGTATGTATAGTATGTTCCTTGTCAGGAAGGGCAGCAGGGACATCTGCACTCAACAGCTAATAGAGCTGGCCTGTATGTGATCGATAGGCTTTCAATTACTAGAAGAAATACAACACCGTATTTTCAAGCCAGTTCCACTTTTCCGATTTATATATCATGGTTATGGTGTACCCCTTTTATGTACACTATGATCTGCCTAGTTGTTGTGTGCTCTTGTTATCATGGTTTGGCAATAAACTCCCTATACAATATATTACGAACCTATCATCTCCCAACTATCCTTACTTTTGGAGCCTATTTTTTTGTGTACTTGTGGCAGATTATATAAATGCACGCACCATATTACAGAACACATGAGCTCTCTCATCAGAATCCAATGATAGCACACAAGTGTTTACAGGGGCGCCCCTATATTAGAATATCCTCTTGATTACAAAGATTATCTCACAACTATTATGTTTTCATGGTTCTCGGATATTTTACTTAATTACAATGAAGATCAGAATCCGTGCATCAGAATAATATTGTGGAACACTGCAATGACTTACAAAATTGGCACCAAGGCATTGAGTGCCATTCTGGATGCAATGAAACTCATACGCTCCCCACTTGTTGATTCTTGTTCAGAATATGATCCTAATGACTATTCTAACCTCGAGGAGTCAAAGGCAGATGACCTGTCCTGTTCACCCATCAAGGTGCCTGTTCTAATTTGGCAAGGTTTTATTGATTGTGCGTATCTTGCATATGTTGTCTTGCATTTCTTCTACTTTGTTGCACCGCCACCTGCTTAGTTTACTCATCATATATGTCGAGATGCCATGCCCATCCATTATTAGTACATATTCCATCTGTCATCATACCATGTTTTTTCACTCAAGTGTTGTTCTTGTGCATCAGACAGCAAAAAGGAAGAGGGTGATTGTCGAACCTGAAGGAGCACCAGCAAAGTCCTTGAAAAACCTGGTGGTGCCGGAGAAATCAGACAACACCCCACTTATATTATAGACAACCAGTGACACAAAACGTAGGACCGACTCCAGCAGATTGTACCCATACTTCACTGGCCACACCACTAGCCCCACCACACAGGACCTACACTCCAGCAAAAGGTATACCAATTTCAGTTGCCATAGCACAGCCGTACCACAGAAAATCCCACTCCAGCAAAAAGTACAGCAAGTCCACCGGCCGAAGACCTATCCCAACTGCAGAGACGGCTAATTCCTGTAGATTGGAACCCCATTCCAGTTATTCCCAGTTTAAAAGACAATGCTTTCAATGTTGTTAGGGACTACGTGCATATATTCCCATCATGGGAAGATTATAGTGAAGACAAACACCATTTTCATATCTTCTTGTCCAACTTACGTGTAAGTGCTATTATTCATGGTTATTATTTTCCTGTTTTCTGCTGATTGAACACATCAATGATTTACATTGAATTGTTGTAAGTAGGCGAGGGTCAATCTGGATAGTCATGACGAGCAAAGCTTGCTTGTGCTTTTCAAGGAAGCATTGTAGCAGTATCGGTGTTACCTGAGGAAATCACACTTTTATGGCAAGTCTATAAACGAATTTCCGGTGAAGTCTCGTGTGCTAAATTTAGAAGACATTGAATGGTAAAACCTTGTTATGCACTGGTCTCGTTCCCAGGATGAGGTATTTTCTATGAAATCACATGACAATTTGAACTTCTACTTTTCCACATGTGCCTTACGGATCTTTTTTGCAAGAAATCTGCTCGAAGAAGAATTCTGATTTGAAAAGAACGATAGGGTATCACAAATATACTGCCCACTGCTTTGCTCTTGTTAGTACCTGTTGTCCTGTATCACTGTACTTCCATACATACCTGGTTCATCATGTGACAGCAGTATGCATGCTAGCTTGCTTATCAATTGTTCGCTTCAAATTATCTGATCTGTATGAATGGTTACATTAGTGTAGAATATATCCAATGCCAATGAATTTTTTTTATCTCTGCATTGTTCTTGTAAGTACTTGATGTCCTTTATCAGTGTACTTATATTGACAGATAGTTGTTCATGTACCATCACTCTGCAGCTTATTTTCCTTTCCCCTCCATTTTCTACACATCAGATCTATATTTACTCTTACCATAAGGTTGGATAACACCGATGGTACTGAAGAAGTTTAGCTGTGCATTTCTCTTGGTTGTACCTTTTGCCTGTATCGCTGTACTTACATTTATAGCTACTTGGTTATGCATCATCACTCTTCACCTTATCTTAAATATTCTCCTTTTTTTCTTATATTATCACATCTATAGTTTCTCTTAACAAAATGTAGAATAAATGCAATGATTATGAAGAAGATTCTGTGGTAAACTTCTTGAATTCCCCCCCCCCCACCAGCATGGACAAGGGCTTTATAGAGCCTGTCTTCACCAATAATGTAAGTTTGTCCTTCTCAAGCCTTCAAACTTTGTTGTGTATATTTGGTTAGGCATCACTGCAGCAGCTGTTTATTTTTGGTGTTTGCATCAAATTGCATGTTTTAAGTTTATTATGTAGTTCATAAACAAAAGTTTGTCCTTCTCAATTTAAGTTTTTAGTTGTACAACCAAGTTCCTTCTTCATACCATGTAAATTAAACTATACAGAGCAAGTGATCTTCTTTTGCACTGCATGTATGCTTTTGTTCTTGATCCATAATCCAGTGGTGTGGTGAACCTACCCACTACAACACAATGTCATATTCTGCAATGTCTTAACTATGAACAATGTCATATCATTCTACTATTATTTAAACTGTCTCTTTATTTGCCAATTTGGAATGGGATAAATTGACAGCACACTAACCATTGATACTTATGAGTTCTTGATCTGTAATCCAGTAGTGTCGTGAAGCTTCCAACTCCTTCACAATGTCATTTCCTGCCATGTCTTGACCTGAACAATACCATACTATGTTAATGCAATTTTAAACTGTGTCACTTTATTCGTCAGTACGAAATGTGATGAATTGTCAGCACTGATACTTTTATGTGCAAAACATGTCATCTGTCTGCTTGTTTTTCTTTCAGAGTGAGGAGGATATAAGTGTTAAACAAGCGTAGTCTCATCAGCTTGCTCAGCTGCTTGCGCTGCAGCTCCCCAGCAGGGCTAACCTTTCTTGAACTCTATTGAAGTGTTGTCGGTTTTGTATATTATTTTGTCGGCGTGTTTATTTGCATTGGTGGCGATCTTTAATGCCCAGTGTATGTAATCTGATGTCTGCTTGTGCTTTATTGTCATAGTGGCGAACTTTGATGCCCAGTGGATGTAATATGCCGTAATTTCTTTATTTTATAGTCTAGATTTTTTTTCTTATTCACGATGCTGCAGTTATTTTACTGTATATATATCATGTCTTCGCACTAAACCGGCCAAACCGTAAAATTACGGTACATAATCTGGCCGTCATGCAATCACGATGTATGATCCGCATCTTGGTCCGTTAATAGGCCGAGTAAACCGCCGACCCTCTTTTCGCAACAAAACTCAATGGGATTTTAGGACGCTGAGACGTAGGTTGGGCCTGAAATGTGCCGAATAGCTCATGGGCCGGCAGCAGCCCGAAATGGACCCTGGCCCATGATTGTGCCAATCAAATCACGGGCTTTTAACATGCCAAAATTGTCTCGGTCCTTGTTTGGCCCAATCAGATTGTGGGCTGCGAGCAGGCCAGATGCAAACCGGGCCGTAGTTAGGCCCAACTATATGACAGGCTTTTAACAGGACAAAATTAATATAGGGTTGAAATGATAAACAGGCCCTTAACAGGCCGAAACTATTATTAGGCCGAATTACTAAATGGGCCTTTAGCAAGTGGGCCCAAAAGCATAGTGTCCAGTTAACAGGCCGAATCTGATATGGGCCATAGTTTAGCCCAAAGCCTCTTAAAGGGCCGGACCTGATCTGGGCCGTAATTTTGCCCAGAACGTGGTAGGATTTAAACGGGCTGGACCTCATATGGGCCCTTATTAGGCCCGGAACGTGGCAGGCCATTAATGGACCGGATCAAATATGGGATGGCATGTGGCCCAAAACATGGTAGCCAGTTGATGGGCCGGCCTACTAGGGTCCTCAAAGTCTTGTGGGCCTACAGCTGGGCCGGCCCATTAATGTCGGTGAAATCCCTGGGCCTTTAGATAGGCCGCCCCATTAAGGTCCACAAAAATCTCGTGGGCCTTTACCTGGGCCGAACCATTATGGCCCGCGAAAATCTCACGGGCCTTTATCTGGGTCTGCCCATTATGGCCCGCTAAATCTTGTGGGCCTGTAGCTGGGCTCGCCCATTATGGTCCGCAAAATCTCGTGGGCCTTTACCTGGGTTGGCCCATTATGGCCCGCTAAATCTTGTGGGCCTTTGGCTGGGCCAGCCCATTATGGTCCGCAAAGTCTTGTGGGCCTTTAGCTGGGCTGGCCCATTATGGTCCACAAAATCTTGTGGGCCTTTAGTTGGGCTGGCCCATTTAAACTTTATGGGCCACTTTTGGGCCGGTCCACGTGTCAACATATCATAGGCGCATCTCGCCCATTGGATGAGTGACACATGTGCCAACGCGGAGCTGACACGTGTTTTCTCCAGCCAATGATGATTTTACACATGGAAAATCCCCATTGGTCCGGGCTGTTAACGGGTTATCGGATCCAAACCCGGAACCGATAGCTTAGCGGAGTTCCATTATGGTAGATGCCACGTGTCGGTCACCCTTGACGAAAGCACTTCTGTGACGCGCGATTTATCGTCATGGAAGTGGACACTTCCATGATGATAATTTTGGTAATGTCATGGAACACTTCTACGACAGCACAGGTATGACTATCTTGATTCTGTCATAAAATCGTCATGGATGTACATGCATGACAGAAAACGTGACCTACTATGACAAACACGTATCTTCACGGAAGTGTATTTTTTTGTAGTGTCTGTTTTTGACAGATTTTGTTTTCAATGCACAGTTTGCTTGTTTCCTAGTTTCTATGGCTTATATTGCTCAATATAAATTGTGGAAATGATATGCTATAGTAGGCATTGTGTGGAAACAATTATGAATCCTGTCTTTGACAATACCAAAGTGAAATAGTTTGCCCTTTATCATACTAACCTATCTCACGAAGTTCCGTTAAGTTTTGTGTGATTGAAGTTTTCAAGTTTTGGGTGAGATGTCGATATGAGGAGAATAAGGAGTGACAAGACCCTAAGCTTGGGGATGCCCAAGGCACCCCAAGGTAATATTCAAGGAATATCCAAGCAACTAAGCTTGGGTATGCCCCGGAAGGCATCCCCTCTTTCGTCTCCAACATTATCGGTAACGTCACTTGGGACTATATTTTCATTCGTCACAGGATATGTGTTTTGCTTGAAGGGTCATTTTATTTTGTTAGGATTTGCTTGCTGTTATTTAGAATAATATTTTGCATCTTTTATTTCAATAAAAATGTCAAGTATAGCCTTTACCATGCTTATTTTGCAAGTATACGAGTTGCTGTTTCAAAACAGAAAGTTTATCGTTGTTGCAAAAATTCCCAAGAAAATTCAGAATGTGATAAAATGTTGAAATTTTTTTGCATAGTAAGCTATAACAAATTTTCTATAGTGTGGTAATTTTTCAGAATTTTTGGAGTTAGGGAAGTATGATGAATATTGCACTCTTTACAGACTGTTCTATTTTGGCAGATTGCTGTTATGTTTGCACTGTTTGCATATGTTTGCTTGTTTAATGATTCTATTTGAGGATAGGACTATTAAATATGTAGAGGAATTTAGTGTGCAATGTTGAATAATAATTTTAGTGATTTTTTACAGTAGAGAATGATAAGGTTTTGCATTGGTTTATACTAACTTATCTCATGAGTTCTTGTTGAGTTTTGTGTGGATGAAGTTTCTAAGATTTAGGGAAACCATGACATACAAGGAATTAACGAGACACAAAAACTCAAGCTTGGGGATGCCCAAGGAATCCCTAGATAATATTTCAAGAAGTCTCAAGCATGTAAGCTTGGGGATGCCCCGGTAGGCATCCCACCTTTCTTCATCAACAATTATCGGTTAGCCTTGGTTGAGCCTAAGTTTTTGCTTCTTCACATGATGTGTGCCATTCTTAGAATTTTTTTTGCTTGCTGTTTTAATAAAATACTTAGATCTGAAAGTTTTAAATAATAGAGAGTCCTCAATTAGCTGCCCATCTAGTTAACTACTCGCTTGATCTTCACTTATATCTTTTTGGAGTAGTTTGTCTTTTACTCTTGTGCTTCACTTATATCCTATGAGTAAATTGTTGAATGAATAGAATATCATGAAGTTGAATTACATGCTCATATCATGCCTAGTAGTGGCTTCTCATTGGGTTTAGAAAGTGAAAGCTTTTGAAGCTTGACAATCACAATATTGGTCATACAAGCAATTCATGAATGAATAGTATAAGGAAGAGAACTTTCACATTGAAATATATTATCTTGGTAATCTTTTATGATTGTGAATAGCCATTAATTATTTTCAAACTTGAGAAAATTAGTTGAAGTTGGACAAGGAAAACAATGTAGTTAGTTACGGTTGTGTATATTTGCATAGAAGTTATATTGTCATAGATCCTCCAATATCTGGTGTTTGGCTAGGATCTTTTGCTAGCCAAAAAATTGTACTAAGTAGAGATACTACATGTTCATCCAAAAACCCTTAAACCCAGTTTCTTGCCATGAGTGCCCACCATACCTACCTATGGATTGAATAAGATCCTTGAAGTAAGTTGTCATCGGTGCATAAAGCAATAAAACTTGCTCCTAAATATGTTTGATCTTTTATTGTAAGGGAAAATTGAGTGTTGTACGAACTTGTGAGGGCAAAGTAATAAAAGCGACAGACTTCATAATAAAGGTTGCTATCATAAGGGGCGATATAACGTGATGTTCCTTTGCATTAAGAGTTTGGGCATCCAAATAAAAAGTGCATGGCAACGTCTGCTTCCCTTTGCGAAGGGCCTATCTTTTACTTTTCAGTATTTACTTTTATGCAAAGAGTCAATATTAGAAATTATCATTTCAACCTTGATTATTCTCTAGTTGGCAAGCATCATGTGGTGGGGGAAAGATCTAGGCACATGTGACCAGTCAAATATATTTGATCATGATTTATAATTGTTGACAATTATCTCTATGATAAATGAGTTGGGAGGCGAAATATTAAGCCCCTATCGATGGATGCCATTTGTTCTAAGAATATGCTTTGAGTAGTAGCAATCACGGAATACTATATGATGATTGAGTATGTGGAGCCATTACTTAGACTTTGTTGAATAAGTTGAATTGCAATTGCTTGGTGGCTGAGAAGATAGGTTGTTGAGTTTCAAGAGAATTCATTGTTTGAACCTTTACATGTGGATTGGTTGCTACTTTAACATGAGAGGTTTCATAAGAAATAATTGTTGTTATGATGCTAGGAAAAGTGATTGAAATTATCATCGATCAAACTTATGCACTTTGCTAGCATTCAACCTTCATAAATTATTTCTTTTATCATTTACCTACTCGAGGACGAGTAGGAATTAAGCTTGGGGATGTTGATACGTTGCCAACATATCTATAATTCATGAAGTATTCATGCTCTTATATTATCATTCTTGGATGTTTTACAATCAATTTATAGCAACTTTATTTCATTTTTTGGGACTAACCTATTGACATAGTGCCCAATGCCAGTTGTTTTTTTTGCTTGTTTTTTACACCGTAGGAAATCAATATCAAACGGAGTCCAAACCCAACGACATTTTTGGAGAATTTTTTTGGACCAGAACACCCAGGATGGGCTAGAGAAGTGCCAGAGGGGTGCCCCGAGGGGGGCACAACCCACCTGGGCGCGCCTCAGGGCCAGGCGCGCCCTGGTGGGTTGTGCCCACCTCGGTGGCATCCCGCACCACCTCTTTGCCCTATAAATCGTCAAATATTCCAAAAATCCTCGGGGGAACCCTAGATCGGAAGTTACACCACCGCAAGCCTCTATATCCATGAAAACCAATCTAGACCCTATTCAGGCACCCTGCCAGAGCGGAAGATCATCACCGGTGGCCATCTTCATCATCCCTATGGTCTCTATGATGAGGAGGGAGTAGTCCACCCCCGAGGCTGAGGGTTTGTACCAGTAGCTATGTGTTTAATCTCTCTCTCTCTCTCTCTCTCTCTCTCTCGTGTTCTTGAGATGGCACGATCTTGATGTATCGCGGGCTTTGTTAACATAGTCGGATCATATGGTGTTTTCCCCTCTCTATCTTGTTGTAAATTGAGTTTTCCCTTTGAGATTTCGTTTTATTGGATTGAATACTTTAAAGGATTTGAGAACACTTGATGTATGTCTTGCTATGAATACCCATGGTGACAATGGGGTATCATATTGATTTACTTGATATGTTTTTTGGCACTCAACTCATAGATTGCCGAGGTGACATTGACGTAATCTATGCATAGGGGTTGATGCGTGTTCTCGTCTTTGTTTCTCTAGTAGAAATCTTGGGGCACTCTTTGAGGTTCTTTGTGTTGGATTGAGTAATATGAATCTGAAATTGTTTGATGCGTATCATATAATCAACTCACAGATACTCGCAGTGACATTGGAGTATCTAGGTGACATTAGAGTTGGTTGATGTGTATCATATGGTGTTATTTTAGTACTAACTCTTGGATAGATCAAACAAAAAGAATATATTTGTGTTATTTTAGTACAAACTCTTGAATAGATCGAACGAAAATAATAGCTTTGAGGTGGTTTTGGACCCTACAAACAATTTCTTCTTATGTTCTCTGCTAGATAAGAACTTCGGATTGATTCTTCATCGCACTTTGAGGGATGGTTATATGATCCAATTAGAGCAGCATTGTGGAGAGATTCCACTAGTGAATGTACGGACCCTAGGCCTCACTTTCAAGCATTGCAATTCCGTTTGTGCTCCATTTTATCAATTGCTACCTTGCTGTTTTTATAGTTCTTATTACAAAAACCAATATCTACTATCCATATTACACTTGTATCACCATCTCTTCGCCGAACTAGTGTACCTATACAAATTACCATTGTATTTGGTGTGCTGGGTACACAAGAGACTCTTTGTTATTTGGTTGCAGGGATGTTTGAGAAAGACCATCTTCATCGTACGCGTGCTACGGATTGATAAACCTTAGGTCATCCACTTGAGGGAGAATTTCCACTGTCCTACGAAACTCTGCGCTTGGAGGCCCAACACGAGTCTACAAGAATAAAGTTGTGTAGTAGACATCAGACACACAGATGCACCATGATGTCAAAGAACGTGGGCAGGAAGTACATCTCAAGCTCACATAGTATGACAACAATCTCTTCCTGTAGCCTTTGGAGCTGTTCACACTTATGGACTTTCGAGAAATAACATCGAAGAAGTTGCAGTGACCAGTAAGCGTGTCACAGACGTGATTGTCCATTATCCATCTAATGGTAACCAGGAGTATCTGCGTAATCATCACATGACAGTCATCAGACTTCATCCCGCTGAACCTTTTCTTCTTGGGGTCTAGAAATCTGCTTATCTTCCCACAGTAACCGGAACTGGCTTTGGTTCCCATAAGGCACTTGATGAATTGATCGATCTCCTTCGCACTTCAGGTGAATCAAGAAGGGGAGCAATAATTCTCCTCCTTCTTGTTGACTTTTTTGGCCCTTCCCTCCTCCTCCGTCTCCATCTCCGTCTCCTCCTCGACTTTTATGGTGGAGATCTTTCCCGATCTTCAAATCTTCCAAGTCTTTCCTTGCCTTCGGCCCATCCTTGGTCTTCTCCGGCATGTTCATCAGTATGCCAAGAAATCTCTCGAGGACATTCTTCGTGATATGCATTTGATCAAGGCAATGAGGCGTGTCGTGATTGGGCCAGTACTCCAAGTCCCAAAAGCAGACCTCATTTTCCATACCTTCAGCAGCGGCTCCGGCACCTTTTTCATCTTTCCCGGCGCGGGGCACTGTTCCTAGTTTTCAACAGCTCATCGATTTTTGTGCCGCTCCGCTTACGTGGAGGTCCTCGGTGCTCAGCCTCACCATTGATTAGATCTCCACGGTTTCTCCATGGGTCGTCATTCTCGAGCCACCTATAATGCCCCATGTACACGATTTTCCTGGACTTGCCATCTTTCGTTAACGTAAGCTGTTGCAACATTGTATCATCCATACACCTCGTGCATCTGCAGTATCCGTGGCACACCTGGCCTAAGGTGTACCCGTAACCGAGATAGTCGTGCACCATCATCATCAGCACAACTCTCATATAGAAATACTCTCCTTTGCTGGTGTCCCATGTCCATGCCGGTGTTTTCCATAACGTGTCTAGCTCCTTGGGGGAGTCCTAGATTAGGGGGTGTCCGGATGACCGGACTATGACCTTTGGCCGGACTCTCGGACTATGAAGATACAAGATTGAAGACTTCGTCCCGTGTCCGGATGGGCTTTCCTTGGCATGAAAGGAAAGCTTGGCGATACGGATATGTAGATCTCCTCCCATTGTAACCGACTCTGTGTAACCCTAGCCCTCTCCGGTGTCTATATAAACCAGAGGGTTTTAGTCCGTAGGACGAACAACAATCATACCATAGGCTAGCTTCTAGGGTTTAGCCTCTCTGATCTCGTGGTAGATCTACTCTTGTACTACCCATATCATCAATATTAATCAAGAAGGAGTAGGGTTTTACCTCCATCAAGAGGGCCCGAACCTGGGTAAAAACATCGTGTCCCTTGTCTCCTGTTACCATCTGCCTAGACGCACAGTTCGGGACCCCCTACCCGAGATCCACCGGTTTTTACATAGACATTGGTGCTTTCATAGAGAGTTCCTCTGTGGCGTCATCTTTAGGCCCGATGTCTCCTCCGATCGTCAACAACGACGCGGTCCAGGGTGAGACTTTTCTCCCCAAACAGATCTTCGTATTCGGTGGCTTTGCACTGCGGGCCAATTCGCTTGGCCATCTGGAGGAGATCGAAAGCTACGCCCCTGGCCATCAGGTCAGATTTGGAAGCTTGGACTACACGGCCGACATCCGCGGAGACTTGATCTTCGATGGATTCGAGCCACGACCGGGCGCGCCGCACTGTCGTGGCATGATCTAGCTCTGCCGCCGAACAGTGCCCAGGAAGCCGCCCCGATGTCCGCTCCAACCCTTAGTTCGGAGCCGACTGCGCCAATCGAGGACGGATGGCTAGACACCGCCTCGGGGGCTGCAACCTCTACGGCGATCGAGCCGAACACTAGTCTTGTCCTTTGCGAAGCTCGCGACTCCAAGGTGCCGGACTCCTCTCCGGACTCCGAACCTTCCGCACCCCTGTCGATCGAATCCGATTGGGCACCGATCATGGAGTTCGCCGCTGCGGACATCTTTCAGCATTCGCCCTTCGGCGACATTTTGAATTCACTAAAGTCTCTCTCCTTATCAGGAGAGCCCTGGCCGGACTATGGTCAGCAAGGATGGGATGCGGACAACGAAGAAAATCAAAGCCCACCCACCGACCACTTAATAGCGACTGTCGATGATTTAACCGACATGCTCGATTTCGACTCCGAAGACATCGACGGTATGGACGACGATGTACGAGACGACCAAGACCCAGTGCCTCTAGGGCACTGGAAGGCCACCTCATCATACGACATATACATGGTGGACACCCCAAACGAAGGGAATGGCGATGGAACAACGGAGGACGACCCCTCCAAGAAGCAGCCTAAGCGCCAGCGTCAGCGGCGCCGCTCTAAATCCCGCCAAAGCAAAAACAGTGATTCTGGCACGGGAGATAATAACACCCCGGACTGTGCCGAAGACAACCCCCTCCAGCAGGATTCAGCACAGGAGGATGGAGAAGCCAGCCCTCATGAGAGAGCGGCAGACATGGAGGTCTAGGATGATAATTACATGCCTCCCTCCGAAGATGAGGCAAGCCTCGAAGACGGCGAATTTGTCGTGCCTGAGGATCCCAACGAACAAGAGCGTTTCAAACGTAGGCAAGCAGCCTCAAGAAAAAACAGCAGTAGCTTAGAGCTGACCAAGACTTGCTAGCCGACCGATGGACTGAAGTCCTTGCGGCCGAAGAGTATGAACTCGAACGCCCCTCCAAGAGCTACCCAAAGCGCATGCTGCTACCCCGATTAGAGGAGGAAGAACCTAAACCTACATCACCAGCACACGACGCGGCTGACCGGCCACCTCATGGCCGCGACAGAGAGGCCTCTCGGCCATCGATTCAAGCCGCACCCCGGCGCCGCTATACCAAGGCATGGGGAAACACGCCGGACCTGCAAGACATATTGGAGGACAAGGCAAGGCAAACAAGATCGATCTACGGTTCGCGTGGGCACCCCACGGCACATGGTGATAACCGTCATGCCGGACATGGCAAATACGACCAGGCCAAACACAGCAGACAAAGCTCATTTGAGCTATGTCGTGATATAGCCCAGTCTAGAGGCGCCGCACACCCACTATGCTTCACAGATGAAGTAATGGATCATCAAATCCCCGAGGGTTTTAAACCCGTAAACATCGAATCATACGATGGCACAACAGATCCTGTGGTATGGATCGGGGATTATCTCCTTCATATCCACATGGCCCGCGGTGATGATCTACACGCTGTCAAATAACTCCCACTCAAGCTTAAAGGACCAGCTCGTCATTGTCTTAACAGCTTGCCAGCAGAGTCAATTGGTTGCTGGGAGGACCTGGAAGCCGCATTCCTTGACAACTTCCAGGGCACCTATGTGCGAGCACCAGACGCCGATGACCTAAGCCACATCATTCAGCAGCCAAAGGAATCGGTCAGACAATTCTGGACACGGTTCTTAACCAAGGAAAATCAAATAGTCGACTGTCCGGACGCAGAGGCCCTCGCAGCCTTCAAATATAACATCCGTGACGAATGGCTTGCCCGGCACCTAGGACGGGAAAAGCCGAAATCCATGGCAGCCCTCACAACACTCATGACCCACTTTTGCGCGGGAGAAGACAGTTGGCTAGCTCGTAGTAATAACATGACCAAGAGCCCTGGTAATTCGGATACCAAGGACAACAATGGCAGGTCGTGTCGCAACAAACAGAAGCGCTGCATTAACGGTGACAATGAGGAGGATACGGTAGTTAACGCCGGATTCCGAGGCTCTAAACCCGGTCAGCGGAAAAAGCCATTCAAAAGAAGTGCTCCGGGCCCGTCCAATTTGGACCGAATACTCGATCGCGTGTGCTAGATACACGGCACCCCCGAAAAACCAGCCAATCACACCAACAGGGACTGTTGGGTGTTCAAGCAGGCAGGCAAGTTAAGCGCCGAAAATAGAGACAAGGGGCTGCATAGAGATGACGAGGAGGAGCCCCGGCCGCTGAACAATAGGGGACAGAAGGGCTTTCCCCCACAAGTGCGGACGGTGAACATGATATACGCAACCCACATCCCTAAAAGGGAACGAAGCGTGCACTCAGGGACGTATATGCGTTGGAGCCAGTCGCCCCAAAGTTCAACCCATGGTCCTCCTGCCCGATCACCTTCGATCGAAGGGACCACCCCACTAGCATCCGCCACGGCGGATTTGCCGCATTGGTTCTAGACCCAATCATTGACGGATTTCACCTCACTAGAGTCCTTATGGATGGCGGCAGTAGCCTGAACCTGCTTTATCAGGATACAGTGCAAAAAATGGGCATAGATCCCTCAAGGATTAAACCCACAAAGACGACCTTTAAAGGCATCATACCAGGTGTAGAGGCCAACTGTACAGGCTCAGTTACGCTAGAAGTGGTCTTCGGATCCCCGAATAATTTCCGAAGCGAGGAGTTAATCTTCGACATAGTCCCGTTCCGCAATGGCTATCACGCCCTGCTCGGACGAACCACATTTGCAAAGTTCAATGCGGTGCCGCACTATGCATACCTCAAGCTCAAGATGCCAGGCCCTCAAGGAGTCATTACGGTCAATGGAAACACCGAACGCTCTCTCCGAACAGAGGATCATACGGCGGCCCACGCGGCGGGAGTACAAAGTAGCCTCTCAAGGCAATTCTCCAGTCCGACTATTACACGTCCGGACACCGTCAAGCGCACCCGGAGTAACCTACAACAAGACCTCCTCGCACGTTCCGTGCAAGCGTAGCAGTGCGGCCCCAACCCCAGCCCTCGCGAAATTGTGAAACCAGTGCTACGCATACATAATTACGCTCTGGAAATACCATGGGCATAAGGGGAGGGGCACAACCACGGGACGCCCAAAATGCGGCTCAACCGCACTAGGGGCTCCCGATTTTGCCATTTCTTTTTTCTTAACTTTCAGGACTCCATTCTCCGGAAGGCCTGTCCGGCAGTACAATCGCCGAACACATGATGCAATAGCCAGGGAGGCAGCAAGCTACGTCGAATACATGTCTTACATAAAGTCCCGCGGCTTGCCCCTGGAGGGGGACATGTCAAATAATCCCATCTCTTGCTTATCGCACTATTTGTATCATTCTACTTTCACAACAGCCCTTTAATAAACAATACATGGCTCTTGTCTATTCTTGTATTCATTTTTCTATGTAAGTATGTTAAGTTATAACATTATGCAACCGTACACTTTGGTACGGCCAATACACCAGGGGCTTAAGTACCCCAGAATATGGTGTGAGAAGACCGAACACTCTCATGAGTGCGGCACCCCGAACTTATAGCATTATATGCATCGGCTCCGAATCATGTCTTGGGTGAATAGTTGGGTTTGCCCGGCTCCCATATTTTGGTACCTTACATTCTGTTATATCGGCTAAGGTAGCACTAGGAGAACTACTTCGATTGTGCCCCAGTTGAGCTGGGTTGAGCACCTCAGTAGAGAAAGCTAAAACTGTCTGTCATGATAGGGCGAGAGCCGGTCGCTGTTCGAGAGGTTTTCGAGTCCCTAAAGACTTATGCCGCTTAGAGCGAGGAGCTGGCTTTGTCCGGCCTAGGCGTGGATAGCACCCCGAACTCGGTCTTCCGAATACTAGGGGCTTCGCCGAAATTTAAAATTATAGAATTCTATGGCTAAGTGAGAGTGATAAAGCATTATAGTCCGATTGCCTTGTTCGTTGTGCTGAGTGCCTCCCTCGAAGGACCCAAGAATGGGAACAAGAGCGCTCAGGTTTATCCCGAACACCCCAGCACTCGTGGCATGGGGGTAGAAGCCGACGACTTGCATCTCTCAGATTCAATAAACGGCCGCACAGAAGGTAATATTTTAAATTCAATAAGCGTTGCTTAGTGCATATGAACAAGTTTTCAGCGCACAGGATAAACACGAGTGAGTTTACTCAAAAAGTACATCCCTGGTACATTCATTCGCCACAAGGCGGGCACCCTTCAGGACGCCCTCATAATATATTTCGGGCTTGCAATGCTCCTTCCCCTCCGGTGGCCCATCTGTCACCAGCTTCTCAGCATCCAGCTTGCCCCAGTGCACTTTAGCGCGGGCAAGGGCCCTACGGGCGCCTTCGATGCATATGGAGCGCTTGATGACTTCAAGCCGTGGACAGGCATCCACCAGCCGCCTCACCAGCCCAAAGTAGCTCCAGGGTAGAACCTCCCCATAGCCGGCCTATAAGGCCCTTCATGGCCTGTTCGGCTACCTTATGGAGCTCGACCAGCTACTTCAGCTGGTCGCTCAAGGGCACCGGGTGTCTGGCCTGAGCATACTGGGACCAGAACACTTTCCCCGTCGAGCTCCCTTCTTCTACTCGGTAGAATGCGGCGGCGTCGGACACACTACGGGGCAGATCTGCGAATGCTCCTGGAGAGCTCCAGACTCGAGTAAGTAACAAGTAATTCACTTTCACGTGCTTGCTTTGCATAAAGAATGCCTTACCCCCCGCTATCTTCTTCATCGCCTCAATTTCCTGGAGGGCTTTTTGGGCTTCGGCCTTGGCGGATTTGGCGCTCTCAAGGGCCGAGGCAAGCTCGGACTCTCGAGTCTTTGAGTCAAGCTCCAATCTCTCGTGTTTCTTCACAAGAGCATGGAGCTCTTGCCGCACTTCCTCCGCCCGCGCCTCCTGCTTTTCTCGCTCGGTGCGCTCCGCGGTCACATTGTCTTCGGCCTTGGACAGCGCTTCCTTCAGGGTCGCCACCTCGGTTGTGGCCCCTGTAACATTCATGTTGGTCCTATCATTATTTGCAAGCAGGTATTTTTATACACTTAAATAAGGTACTACTCACCTTCCTTGTCCTCGAGCTGCTTCTTGCCGAGGCCGAGCTCGATCTCGGACCGCTCGAGGCTCTGCTTCAATGCATCGACCTCCGCAGTCAGTGCAGCAGAGGTCAGCAGCGCAGCCTGCATTCCCATATTGACATATTTATGTTAGACTCCTGCGTATATCTTTGTAGATCCTCAGTCTGTCTTTTCTTTCCGAACACCGAACTGAGCATCAGGGGCTACTGTCTAGGCGGTAATATTTTTACATGTCTTAAATACATACCTCAAAGCCTGTTAGAAGGCTGGCACATGCTTCTGTCAGCCTGCTCTTGGCGGACTGAACCTTCTGGATCACCGCACTCATAATAGTGCGGTGCTCCTCGTCGATGGAGGCGCCGTTAAGCACCTCCAGCAAATCATCCGGTGCCTCCGGTTGGACGGAGGTCACCGGTGTCGTAGGCTTTCCCTTCTTACGAAGGGGCCGCCTGCCAGACTCCGGAACCACTGAAGGTTCCGGTGTGGCGTCTGGCCCAGGGCCGGACTTAGATCCCTCTGCGGTTTTATCCCCTTTGCGCCTGGAGTCCGGAAGGTCTCCTTGCGGCGCCTCCTGCGCTACCTCCTCCTGGCATGGCCCCTTCCGGGACTCCACCTCGGCATCATCCATGGGGCGAGGGGAGGTAGCAGTTGGAAGTGAAAGACTATTCACCTTTGACGAATCCAGGGATCCGCTCGACAAAGCGTCGAGCTGGGCCTTGGGCGGACTACATGATTATGTTCGGTGTTAGAAGATGTTGTGGACTAAAGGAACGCCATGAGTTATTCTGGTATCCGGATACTTACGATGTTGCCAGCGGCTTGGCCCTGGATGGCCACTCCTCTCCGCCGTCTTCGGCGTCGCTGGCGTAGTCCGGAAGAAGGGTTTTCCCCTTCTTGGACCCTCCGGCCTCCCCAGTTGGGGCGGCCTTCCTTTTCTTTCCTCCCCCCGTTGGAGGGGGAGAGGCTTCTTCTTCCTCCTCCTCGTCTTCGGAGGAGGAGTGCGCTTCGGGGTCGTCGGGCGATGAGTCCGACACCACCAGGTGCCGGGAGCTCCTTCGAGTTCCCGTGGCCTTCTTCTTGGCCTTCTTCTCCGGCACCACGTGAGGTGCCGGGACTAGCAGCTTCGCAAAGCGGGCATCTGCTGGGCCTTCGGGCAAAGGAGCCGGACAGTCGATCTGTCCGGACTTCTTCTGCTAGTCCTGTTGAAGGAATGGGAGCTTAGATCCCGCATAGAGTCAAACTATGAAAAACAAGTACCCTGTAATGGGTAAACTAAGCTTACCGCGCTGGCTTGGCGCTTCGCGCAGAATCCACGATCCTCGGTGATGGGAGGGTGAACCTCAGAGCTCTTGAAAAGCACCTTCCAGGCATCTTCGCGCGTTGTGTCGAAGAGCCTGGACAAAGTTTGGTGCTGGGCCGGGTCGAATTGCCACAAATTAAAAGCCCGTCGTTGACATGGGAGGATCCGGCGGAAGAGCATGACCTAGACTACGGTGACAAGTTTAACCTTCCTGTCAATCAGGTCTTTGACGCAGGTTTGGATTCCGGTCAGCTCCGCCGAATTACCCCATGATAGGCCCGTCTCTTTCCATGAGGTGAGCCGTGTGGGGATGCCAGATCGGAATTCGGGGGCCGCTGCACATCCAGGGTTGCGCGGCTCGGTGATGTAGAACCACCCCGATTGCCACCCTTTGATGGTTTCCACAAAGGAACCCTCGAGGCATGTGACGTTGGCCATATTGCCCACCATGGCGCCTCCGCACTCCGCCTACTGGCCGCCCACTACCTTCGGCTTGACATTGAAGATCTTCAGCCATAAGCCGAAGTGGGGCTTGATGCGGAGGAAGACCTCGCACACGACGATAAACGCCGAGATGTTGAGGATGAAGTTTGGGGCCAAATCGTGGAAATCCAGGCCATAGTAAAACATGATCCCCCGAACAAATGGGTGGAGTGGGAAGCCTAGTACGCGGAGGAAATGGGGGAGGAACACCACCCTCTCATGGGGACTGGGGGTGGGGATGAGTTGCCCCTCATCTGGGAGCCGGTGCACGATTTCGTTTGATAATTATCCGGCCTTCCTCAACTTTTTGATGTGCCTCTCCGTGACGGAGGAGGCCATCCACCTGCCTCCCGCTCCGGACATGGCTGGAGAAGGTTGAGGTGGGAAGTGCAGACTTGGGCGCTAGAGCTCGAGTATGCGGATATGGATAAGCAAAGGAAGAAGGCGTAAATGGAAAGAGTGGATCCTTATCCCCTTATATGGGCGGACGAAACTATGTACCCCCACCAGCCTAGTAAAACTTGCTTATCTCCCAAGCGTCGTGATTAATGGCGCGGTTGGGTTACCCACGCCCGTATTGATGAGAATCCCGGAATAAGGGGACACGATCTCTGCTTTGACAAGACGTGCCAAGGAAACCGCCTCGCTAAACGCGCTGAGGTGGGACGTAAAACGATTCGAATAAAGGCTTGGCCGTGGCATGATGTCACGCTGCGGAATACGTCAGCAGATTAGATTTGTACAAATATTATTCTCTCTACGGTGGTATGTGGAACTTATTTTGCAGAGCCGGACAATATCCTTGTGTTCAACATCTTCTATGAAGTATTCGGAGGAGGAACCCGCCTTGCAATGCCGAAGACAATTTGCACGCCGGACTCATCGTCATTGAAGCCTGGTTCAGGGGCAACTGAGGGAGTCCTGGATTAGGGGTGTCCGGGTGACCGGACTATGACCTCTGGCCGGACTCTCGGACTATGAAGATACAAGATTGAAGACTTCATCCCGTGTCCGGATGGGACTTTCCTTGGCGTGGAAGGCAAGCTTGGCGATACGGATATGTAGATCTCCTCCCATTGTAACCGACTCTGTGTAACCCTAGCCCTCTCCGGTGTTTATATAAACCGGAGGGTTTTAGTCTATAGGACGAACAACAATCATACCATAGGCTAGCTTCTAGGGTTTAGCCCCTCTGATCTCGTGGTAGATCTACTCTTGTACTACCCATATCATCAATATTAATCAAGCAGGAGTAGGGTTTTCCCTCCATCGAGAGGGCCCTAACCTTGGTAAAAACATCGTGTCCCGTGTCTCCTGTTACCATCCGCCTAGACGCACAGTTCGGGACCCCCTACCCGAGATCCGCCGGTTTGACACCGACACTCCTCTTTCAGAAGCCCCATATACAGGTTAATATTATTTCCCGGTTGTTTTGGCCCTTGAATCAGCATGCTCATGTGTGCGTACTTTGTCTTCATGCACTTCCATGGGGGGAGGTTGTACATACATACAAAGATGGGCCACGTGTTGTGGTTGGTGTTCTTGTTTCCAAACGGATTCATGCCATCGGTACTCGCACCAAGCACGATGTTCCTTGGATCTTCTGCAGCAAATCCATATACGACGTTGAATGCTCTCCACTGGCTACCATCTACGAGGTGTCTCATCTTCGGATCATCTCCATCGTTGGGATTCTTCCTCTTCGCGTGCTAGCGCATGAGCTTTGCTTCCTTATGATCTATGAAATACCGCTGTAGACGAGGAGTGATTAGAAAGTACCATACAACTTTCTGAGGAGCTTTCTTTCATGCCTTCTTGTATCGAGGAGCATTGCACAATGGACAACTAGTTTTTTCCGTGTGCTCCCCCTGATAAATGATGCCATCGTTGATGCATGTGTGGTACCTAATGTGTGGAAAATCAAAAGGGCAAACAATTTTCTTGGCCTCCTCGACACTAGTAGGACATAGGTTCCCCACGGAAATAACTTTATTATGTAGATACTTCAAATGCTCATCGAGGCTTTTGTCTGTCCATTTGTTTTTGGCCTTCATCTTTAGAAGTTCGAGCGTGAAACTTAAGCGGGTCACCTCGGGATTGCAACCGTCATACAGTGGAGTCTTCGAGTCCACTTCAAGTTGCGCCAGCTTGGCCTCCTCTCTAGAAGCAGCTCTATCGCTAGTCATACTCTTACGAAGGAGGTATCAAACATGAGGGGCCTGCACAACTGCAATAGTAGAGTCAAAGACTGTGGCGTGACCGCCGCCTCTTCTTCGCCATGTCTGGACTCTTCTTCGCCGTGTTCGGAATCTTCTCCGCCACCATCATTTCCGGACTCTTTCCCGCCGCCATGTCCGGCGCCATCATCGTCTTCGTGTCGATCGGTCATCTATTCGTCTAGCCCCATGTTGTTATTCCCTGCCATGTGGACGTCCTCCTCCTCATCATCTTCTTCACTTATCCATCGAGTATAGCCATCCATAAAACCATTCATCCGTAGGTGTGCCTTCAAAGTGCCATGATCAAAAGGGTCCAAAAGGACTCCTTCTTTGCATCCTGCACATGGACATCTAATCCTAGTCCAATTATTTGCATACATGTCCATCACCGCAGATTGCATGTATCGCTCCATGTTCCATCCACTCACCTTCATGACCGACTGCACGGTATAACAAGCACTACAAAAAAAAGACACATCCGTGACATTTTTGGCCGAACAATTTTTTTTTGTCATACATATGACACTTCTATGACGATAATTGTGACAAAACCCGGTATCATCATAGATGTGGTGGGCTCCTACTTCTATGACAAAAAGTCATGACAGAAAATGGGCGTTTCTTCCTGGGCGGGCCGGAGACGCAGCTGCATGACATTCTTTGGGCCGTCCATGACGGAAAAACCGTGGTAGAAGCGAGGGGTAGGAAAATTTCGGGGAGTTGCCGGTTACGGTGGGAGCTCGCGGGCCGAGCGATGCGCGTTTCTCTCGTACATGTACGCGGGTGTGTGCAAGGCGTTGGCTCTAACTGAACCCGAGCGAGGCGTTGGGCTCTAACTGAACCCGAGCGATTGGACTGCAGGCTACGCGTTACTGAACCCGAGCGATCGATCGATGGCTGTTAACTAAACCCGATCGAGTTATTCCTTCACTATTGCTGCTAACTAAAGCCGATCGATTGGATGAA
>NC_041387.1:532678190-532696338 GCF_002162155.2 Triticum dicoccoides | reverse complement strand
GCATTGCCTCTGGATGAACAGGACCCTGTGGTGTGGAGGGCTGAATGAACAGTAGACGGTGGAGGGGTGGCCGTGGAGGGGTGGTTGAACAGGACCCCGTGGTGTGGAGGGCTGGATGAACAGTAGACGGTGGAGGGCTGGATGAACAGTAGACGGTGGAGGGTGGTTGAACAGTAGCCGGTGGAGTAGCGCGCGGTGGAGGCTGGATGAACAGGAGCCCGTGGAGGCTGGAGGAGGTCGACGGTAGCCCATGGAGGCTGGAGGAGGTCGACGGTGGAGATGAACAGTATCCCGTGGAGTCCCATTTTGCGGTACGCCACACCCCTCCCGATGAACAGGACCCCCATTTCAATCATAGCACTCAACCACAAGTCTGTTTCGTCCGTTTTGCGGTACACCACACCCCTCTCGATGAACAGGACCCCCGTTTCGATCGTAGGAGGTCCGTTTCCTCCATTTTGCGGTACTCCACACCCCTCCCAATGAACAGGACCCCCATTTCGACCGTAGGAGGTCCGTTTCCTCCGTTTTGTGATACGCCACACCCCTCCCGATCAACAGGACCCCCATTTCGACCATAGGAGGTCCGTTTCCTCTGTTTAGCGGTACGCGACACCCCTCCCAATCAATAGGACCCTATTCCGAACATGGCCGGTCGAACACAAGGCCGTTTCCTCCGTTCAGCAGTACGCCAGGCCTCGTTTCCATTGCCTGTTCCGTCCAAGCCGGTTGGCTCCCACGCGTTCCGTTGCCTCCCGATGAACACGATGCATTCCGTTGCCTCCCCATCAACACGACGCATTCCTTTGCCTCCCCATGAACACGACGCATTATGTTGCCTCCCCATGAACATGAGCCCTTGCCGTACGTATGCGCGACTAAGCGTTCGAGACCCCGCCCGTATGTACACATACGTGGCCGTATTTTCTTTCTTGCACCCTGGCCGCTGTACGTACGTGTACATGCTACGTGCGCGCCTCTACTACAACACGTGCGCGCCTCTACTACGACACACGCGCGCCTCTACATCGAACAGTATGTACGTACATGTTCGAGACTAGGATGACAACGCTACATACGCTTCGACCAGGTGGGTCCCGACTGTCAGGCACCTCCTTGCCTGCGAAGATGTAGCTGGTGGGTCCCAGCAGTCAGGGGGGCGAATCGTTTTTTTTGCATGGACGCACATCCTTGCGTGCGAAGGTGTAGCTGATGGGTCCCAGCAGTCAGGGGGGTGAATCGTTTTTTTTGCCCAGACGCACTTCCTTGCGTGCGAAGGTGTAGCTGCTGGGTCCCAGCAGTCAGGGGGGCGAATCTTTTTTTTGCACGGACGCACTTCCTTGCGTGCGAAGGTGTAGCTAGTGGGTGCCAGCAGTTGGGGGCGAATCGTTTTTTTTTCGGACGCACTTCCTTGCGTGCCAAGATGTAGATGGTGGGTCCCAGCAGTCAGGGGGGTGAATCGTTTTTTTTTCGGACGCACTTCCTTGCGTGCGAAGATGTAGCTCATGAGTCCCAGCGGTCAGGGGGCGAATCATTTTTTCGCGAAATACGGTGGCCCGTCCGGTGGGTCCCCGCTGTCAGGTGGAGGAATAATTATTTTGCGCGTAATAAGGAGGCACTTCCTTGCGGCTACCGTGGACCCAGCTGTCAGCCTCTCCACGCACAGTCCACGTCCGATGGAAGTCGTTCCTTGACCACGTTGACCACGCCGTGCCGAGAGCACCACGGCGGTGGACGACGGCGATGCCTAGGAAGGGGACGACGCGGAGCCGGGGAAGACGCGAAAGTGGATGCACACGCGAAGAGGAGTACGAGGGTTCACTAGTTTGGCTACGCTGCCGTCTCCGCAGAATAACAGGGGGTGTGGGTGAGTAGAGGGATGGCCTGGCCAGCGGTGGGAGTAGTAGGGGGCGGTGAGGCCTCCGCGGCAGCACAGCGGGCCATGGGAGGCAGGAGTAGGCAGCACGACCGGCGCTGCTTTGTGCGGCTAGAGGAAGAAGACCAGAGGTTGAAGAAGCATGACAGCCGTTGGATGGACATTGTATGGTCACTACAGCTAGAATCATTTATATTGACTAAGTTGACAAAGCCCTTGGTACGTCAACTGAGTAGGCCCACAGGTCAGCTTCCGAAACGGTGCGCCCTAGATGTCAGGGGGAGGAATCATTTTTTGGGCGGGTGAAGCTAGAATATCCGAGATTGAAGAAGAAGCACGGCATCCGTTGGATGGACATCCAACGGCCACTGCTGCTAGAACCGTGTGTTGACTATAAGTTGACAAAGCCTTGCATACACGTCAACTCTGTTTTTTAGGGGATGCGTCAACTTAGTAAGGCCAGAACTGTGTGGCAGAGAACTTATAGCCCATTTGAGATTTGTAAGAATGTGTAGCCCATTTTTGAATTCTAATGGAATTTACTACAGCCCATTTACAGTTTGTTAAAAGTACAGCCCATTTCAACCAACCGTTCAAAACAGAATTCAATAAAATTTCCCACATTTTGATGGGATCCGAATATTTTTATCCCGAAATTTCTAGTCAGATTAAATACAATTTCAATATAAATTTATATTACGTAAAAATCCAATGAAACATTGCGCTCGCAACAATTAATGAAATTAAAATTTTCAATATTCCAAAAACAATATTTTATAAAGTAATCACTATTTGGTGCATTTTTTTATAGTTACTACCCAGTTTTTATAATTACATCCCATTTATTATTTCTTAAAGCCCATTTTCTTGTGAAGCCTATTGCATCCCTCCTAGGAAAGATTTGCAGCCCAGCGGGGCGGAGAATAACAACTTGACCTTGCATGGGTATTCCTCAAAAAAAAGTATAGCTGGGCCAGCCATTTTCAGCTTGAAAAAAATTAATATCTGGGCTGGATATCTAGCCTGGGCTAGATGGGCCACAGCCCGCCCAGTTAATACCTACAGCGATGTTTTCATTGTTGTTCAGAGGAGAAAAATTAATATCTGGGGTAAACATCGAAAAACTCTGCTGTGTTCACACCTCAAAACACAAATACTGCTCGAGCTGCTTGGTCCCAGCTGTCGGCCGCTTCTTGTGCAATTCTCTCATTTATTTATTGACTACTACCTACTTTCCGGTTTATAATGCTCAATTCAAAAATCTCACCAATCAAGGTAGATGGCGAGTGGTGGAATACTTTTTGTAGTTTTGCAAAAGCACCTAATTAATGCTCTTGTTATCCTCAAAAAATTATGTGTATCAATGCATTAATTGCAATGCATGCATGCATAAAGTACATGCATTGGTCAATTTTCTCTTAATACTTGCATGCAATGATTTAATGCACCTTGGAATCTGAACATATGATGGAAAACAACCAAATTGAGCCTTATAAAATGGAAAAACTAAAATTTTGAGATAAGCCCTATGAACCGGAAAGGAGGGAGTACATAGGTTGACAATGGTGTGGGACCGTGATGTCAGGAAAACAGGAGGAAGCAAGATAAATTATAGTTATATATATATAATAAGGAGGCACTTGCATACGTGAGGCTATGGACCTGGTGGGTCCCCATTGTCATCCTATCCAAGTAAAGTCATATCCTTGCCCGCGCGCGCTTTCTGCCCGAAACAGTTAGCGCCGGCTGCCCCGCTTCCTGGTGCAGGCGATTGCTCCGCCTTCAAACGACACAAGTGTCATTTGTCCGTCCATCTGCCGCACACATTAATGAAACGCGGTTGCCGAGGTGGCTACTCCGGCGCCACACGTCCGTCTTTCCGCCCGCCCACCATTGCTATATAAACTGCTGCGCCGGCCATAGCCACTGTCATCCACATCCGTTCCCTTTCTCCTGTCCACACCACTACTGCCCACCATGGCTTCCTCACGCTCCAGCGCTCTTCGGGACGGGCAGAGAACGGACCACAAGGAGATGGCAGCCATTGTTGCCGACCGGCTGGCCGGCAGGCAGCCGGTAGACGATGACGTCCCAATGGAGAACATGGTAGTTGACGATCCGGTGCCAACCCCCTCCTTCGCGCCATCCTCGTCGGTGCATTGCACCATGACCATCGGCGAGGCCCGTGCCCAATATATGGACAGGGTGAGGCAGATCCGTGAGGAGTAGTTCCGAGAGGCGCATGCCAACGCCGCCTACAACCACCATCTCCTCTAGGAGCACCTGCAGCCGGAGGAGCAGATCGCCGCGGAGCAGGCGGAGCAAGAGGCACTACTCGACTCGTACCGCTCCGCCCACAAGGGCCACCTCGAGCGCTGGCGGTACTGCATGCGGGTGGCACAGGCTGCGGCCGCCTACAAAGAGGCTACCAAAGAGGGCGATGAAGCGGGCGAGGTGATGTTTGGGGAGACCGAGGACGAGGCAGAGGACAATGCCGGCTCCGACGAGTCCCCGCTCAGCTGGCATCGACAACGCCCTGCATCGCTGAGGCTCCGCGACGCCAACACCGAGGCAGAGGACACCGCAGGCTCCGCCGAGGCCCCTCCCCGCCAACAACGAGGCAGAGGACATCGTCGGTTCAGCCGAGGCCCCACCCTGCCGGCAACATGGGGCAGGATTTCCACCGCTCCGCTGAGGCACCGCCCGCTGGCAACGAGACAGAGGACATCACCGGCTCCGCCGAGGCTCCGCCCCACTGCCAACGAGGCCGCGCCACATAGAAAACAAGGAAGAGTAGAACACAGTAGGTCGCCGCCACTCGGGTCCAAGTAAGGCCACCGCTGCTACCCTCCGGTTGAAGCCAAGCTAGGCGGGTTGACCATTGACGATCGGTTAGCTTCTTGGCGGCTACGTGCAGTCAGAGAGCTGCGTTGGAGAAGAACACTGCTTCTACTTAACTGCTGGTGCAGTTGGCTGACTGACACGTGGGCCCAATGGGCCACATGTCAGTTACGCAACTGCACCTGCAGTTAAGTCAATGAAGCTTTGGTTAATTAATTATACCTCCAGTGCACCCCTTTTTAGTTTTTTTTAGAAAAGGAGGATGACCCCCGGCCTCTGCATCTGGGAGATGCATGCGGCCACAAACACCCCTTTTTAGTTGAAGAATGTATGAAATGTAATGAAATCCGGCATGTTTATATGAAATCCGACCGTGTATGAATGAATTTATTTCGATTAGTTTGAATTCCTGTATCACTAGCATTGGATGAACATGCAAAACAATACATAGTAGCATTATTCCCAGGGTGATCACCTCGTTTGCAGCAGTTTCACATGTACTCCCTCCGGTCCTTTCTATACAAGTTTTGTCTGCAGTCAAAGTATCTCTACTTTGACCAATCTTATACAAAAAAGTATGCACTTTCACAATGTGCGAAGTAAAAAGGAACAGAAGGAGTACAAAGAGTTTGAGCAGCTTTTTAGCATTTCTGTACATTGCAATCAAACACACAGGGCTGGCAATTCATAGAGAACATTCAAAACAATTGATGATTATGCATCTCAGCGACTCACATGTTAGAGGCAATATTTACTTCACAACTAAAGAATAAAGAAAAAATTGATCGACGCTGCTGACAGCAAGGGTGTCCCATTCAAAAATATCAAACGCATGTCTTAAAATCAATGAGAAAAATTTGACAAGGTTGTCCCATTCCAAAATATCAAATGCCTACGAGTGTGGAATGGGCAGGGTTTGCCATCAGTTCGGACATTGACATGGCACCTCGTGCTAAATAAACCAACTGTTCTTTTTGTGCAGTTCCACCAAAATCAACCAAATTCACGCGTAGCTTGTACGATTTCGCCCTTATATGTTGCAACGCGTTGAACTTATCGGCACCTCCTTTCTTGTGGTGGAAATGAATGATTCGATGTATTCATGAACATTTTGTGCAGTTCCCATTGAAATCAAGTTGATCACCCCTATTTGCACAAATACAAAAAAGTGATTAGTATAAAGCAAAATGTACTATTAATTGACAGTTTAAACAGGCACCTACATGGTCCATGTAGAGCACACATTTAGAAAAATGGAACTCACCAGAAAGAATCTTAGAACAACATTGTACTCGCGCATCACAGCAAAAAAATGGAGATTTGTCAGTCCTTCTGAGCTGAAGTTAGTTTGGTCTTGTGGGGAGTAATGCAACCATCCTTCAACTACTCCTTCTGATGAGAATCCTAGAACAACATTGTACTCGCGCATCACAGCAAAAAAATGGAGATTTGTCAGTCCTTCTGAGCTGAAGTTAGTTTGGTCTTGTGGGAAGTAATGTAACCATCCTTCAACTTCTCCTTCTGATGAGAAGATAGACAGGGCTTCTTCATCTTGGCATAATCGGAACTAGTCACTTCACGTACTCCATATTCTTCTTCAGAGGACGATGATCCTATTGTGCAAAGACAAGAGGACAACTAAATGCTAGCATCCCTATTTTCTCGGAAAAAAGGAAAGGAAATATTTAAAACAACATAGATGAAGCACTTCTCAAGGACAATACCACTTTTTCATGACAGTATTTAAATAGTAGCACAACACCAATAGAGATGACAAAGCTCAACCATATGGATGAATTAGTGGGTGAGTACCAACCTTTGTCAGGAGGCTTATTGTGTAGAGCATACAGATCAAGCACTTCTCTGAAACCATCTGTTGCTATCTATTATGGTGGCCATGCTTAGTATATACTCCTCGATTAGTTTAATGTTTCCAACATCTTTTTGTGCAGTTCCACTAAAATATATGGTATCTTCAAAGAAGATCCCTGTTTGCACAAGTAGAGATAATTACGTATTACATTAAGAGTGTCATCAAATCAGTGGCAAAACAATTGCTCATTCTAGCCATAGCAATAAACTAAGATGCAAAACTATATCATTACTTGTGTCATCACAGTTCCAGTGCTTCATTACAGCATCGGGAGTTGATTTTTGTTTTTCTGCTTGTTCTTCCCCTTCATCACTTGGTTCAATAACAGACAAGCTTCGCCTTCAATGTAAGATTTGGCATGTCAATTAGGGAGCACAAGTATAGCACTAAACAATGATATTAATTTTCTGATGAAAGTGGCAAAATACAGGCCAGCGGTTGTGAAATTTCCTTATCTTACCTCAATGGGATATTGCGGTGCACATACAGATTGGAAGTCTTGTCTCCATTTGTGCAGTTCACTAAAATCAAGCAACATTATCGTACAAGTAGCATAACATATGAAAGCACACTGCAGAATCATGTGAAAGAAGGCTAGTACTGACCTCTCATGATGCGGAATTCGAACAACTCAGAAGAAGAAGATCTGAACCAAATTCGCCTTAATGGATAGGAAGTAAGATCTCCTCTTGTGCAGTTCCACTAAGATCAAGCAATCAAGCAACATTGTTGGTGCGACATTTTGGTTGAACTGCACAAAACACTCTTAAAACAAAAGTGTTTTGTGTAGTGCAACAAAAGGTCACAATGGCAACGAGGTGAAGTAGATAATCCTATTTACACAGAGGTACAAAGGAAACAATTAGTGGTCAATAACGGTGGATGACACAGAAGCCAACAAAAAGAAGCATCTACCTTATCTAAATGGGAAAGAAAGCAAGACAGTAGCATTTCTCAAACGGTGGCATTGATTAATATTAACATAGAGATTATATTAACAATAAAATTCGTTAAACATGTAATTTGCTTTTAACTATGGCATTGCATTAATTTTTCAGTGGCATTATTAGCGGGTGTTTGTTTACAAGGACATTTTCGTGTAGGGACTAAAAAAACTCCATGTCAGTCACATCTAAACCAAACAGGAGGGACTTTTCGGGACTAAAAGTGGGCATTTGGGACTAAAGAAAGAAGACCCCGAGGGAGTCTTTTTGGGACTTTTTCCAATAGTTGCCCCTGCCACGCATCGCACCTTGTTTCTATTAGTTCATTACTAGGGGTAACATGGTCTTTTATCATGTCATTTAATAACCTCTAGTCCATGTTTAGTCCATAGAACCAAGCAGGTAGGGACTAGGGAGTTTTTAACCAAACAGGGCCTTAGATTAACAACAGCTAATGAGTTGCACGGGACAGTGGACACACCAGCACCATGTGCATATACCGATGTACTGTGGTCATGCACAGTCTGTTGCAACAAAGAACAAACAACCAAGGAGCATATTTGTGTTGGTCCCAGTTTTGTTATCTTTAGACACCTTTCCCTATGTGAGCGCAGCAAATCTAGTCCTGCTCAAACTCTACAGCCTTGTCCCTTCCTTTCCTTTTTGACCTAGTACTTTCGCCCCTTCCTTTCCTCTTTGAACCACGTCCTAGATTTATGCGATACAACTTTCCCCACTACTTTCCCCCATTCCTTTCCTCTTTGAACCACGTCCTAGATTCATGCTATACAACTTTCCCCCTTCATTTCCTCTTTGAACCACGTCCTAGATTCATGCTATATACAACTTTTCCCACTACTTTCCCCCACTCCTTTCCTCTTTGAACCACGTCCTAGATTCATGGTATACATGAAGTTAGAGCAATGCATGTGGAGTAAGTAAAATATACCTTATGGTTCTTGGGGCGTGGTTCGGTGGACGACGGGACAGCGGCGAAGAAGAAGGGGTCGGAGGCCCTCCCACGCCGTTGTTGGGTGGAAAGTGAACAACAGCGCGGGTAGTGGATTCCCTCCCTTGCCGACGGCGACAGCGTTAAGCCTCCTTGCCTTCCCGGTGGACGAATCCTGTCGGCTCTTTGAGTAGCAGTGAGGGGAGAGAGAGGCCAATGAAGTCTTGTTTAGATCTGGAGAGGGCGAGAGAGTGTGAAGAGAGCAACTACAAGCGCTAAGGCTCCAGCGTGTATATATATACTGGAGAGAGAGTGTGAAGCATGCAAACCCTAGAAAACATTTTGACCAGTCAAAGAATCCTCCTGGCAAAAATTATGCTCAAGTGTAGTTATCGAACCTGAGACCTCAAGTTTGATGAGCGAATAGGCTAACCAGCTACGCAACCCTCCCGTTATGTTCAACGAGAGGAAAATAACCTTTTATACATTCCTGCATTCGTGTGACAGGCATGCCGTGTTTTTTTTTTGTGTGGGAGTCATTAGGATTTCAATCATAATCGTGTCGTGTGGCTTTGGTGGTAAGACTATCCAAAGTGGTGCAGAAATAATTTAGCCTCAGTCACCTTACCTCTCTCCACGTAGTACATTGGGTCCTACCAGTCAAAGGGTGAAACAAACAAATTAATAAGAAAAATTAAAAGCGCCAGTGGTGTATCTTACTACCTCACACATCTTGCTACTGCTCGGGAACACTGTCCAATTGATCCCTCTGTTCGCTCACGTACTATTTTAAGTGAATCCTTATTATAACATGCACACAAATTTTGGGCACTTGTATTCGACTTAAGTCAGTGTGCCATCGTATCTTGTATACTTACTACTCCCTCCGTCTAGGTGTAATAAGTCACGTTAGAAGGTGCAACGGGACCAAGGTGCGTGCGTGTGCGTGTGTGTGTTTAAAAGCATGTGTGTGTTAGAGAGTGCGACAGATCGACCTACTCCTACAGAGATATGGTGTGTAGTGTACGATTTTAGCCACGAGAGTCGGTACATCCTCTCGTTTCTGGTCGTGTCCAGTAGGGACATGTGGACAACTGCCACGCCCGCTCCTGACCAGCCTGGCCCACCCAAAGCCCCTCCATCGCCCGCGCGTGCTTCCTGCCCAAAACGGTCAGCGCTGCTCTAAAGAATCGGTGCCGCATTCATGCCCAGGCAGAGCGGACGCGACCTCTCACTAGCGCAAGAGTGATGGTTGCTTCGTCCGTCCAACTTACTGCTGGGTCTATGTGATTTGATGGCTCATTGGTCTTTATTACTGAGGTGGTAGGACTGCTGGATGTCCCACGCTTTCGGCAAAACGAGGTAGTAGATTACAATTTTCTCCATTCTTACAGCGGAGGAGTGCAAGAGCAGTGAAAACATGCAGGCTCAGTGATTACATGGCCCACCTCACACTATCACCATGTGACACCTAACTCTTTACATAGTACTCCCTCCGTTCCTAAATATTACTAGATGAGTCCCCGCGCGTTGCCGCGGAATAGCGGTATATCTCTCTGCGCAAAATTATCGATTTCATAGAACTAAAAAAAATCTATAACCGCATGACAAATGTGGTAGACAAACTAAATAAACTCCCATCATTATTTAGATCATCACACGTAAGGAAAAAAGATCAGCCAACTCCTACTGCATAATGGGATTATATTTTTCTTTTTGACATGTTAATGGGACTTAAAAGCTCACTTACATGCATGCTACCGGTGCATGCTTGCATGCAGACATGTTGATGTGATTTAAAACCCACTCACATGCATGTGCCACGGTATTTCTGCATGCTTGCATGTGGCTTAGTGCGGAGCCTCTCAACGTCTCGATCAGACGGGTATTATGACAGATTTACTTCATCTAACAGCTACGTCGATTTTGATGATGTGGCTCAAGGAGAGGATAGAGAATTCCTACTAGTGGGGGCTAGCTATTACTAGTAAATAAGTCTTTGTAGAGATTCCACTAGGTGAACTACATACGAAACAAAATGAATGAATCTACACTTAAAATGTATCTATATACATCCGCATGTGGTTAATGGTGAAATCTATACAAAGACTTATATTTAGGAACGGAGGAAGTACTAGTATAGTACTAGTACGTACTGTAATTTATCAACGAGATAAATTTGTATAATGCTATGAAGCTTCCAGCTCCTGTTACATGTATCTTGCGTCCAAGATCGCCCGTTGCAACATTTCATCAAATACAAAGGAGACTAACATGCATGCTATTGCATCTCAATGATTGGCAGATCATAGCAAATATGTACTCCCTCCGTTCCAAAATAAGTGTCTCAACTTTGTGCAAACTTTAGTACAAAGTTGTACTACTACTAAAGTTAACACTTATTTTGGAATAGAGGCAACTAAAGAAAAAAATGATCCATGCAGTCCCTAGCCCTTGAACCGTGAACCCTGACCAGGCTTCAATTTGCTGGCAACGTTCGAGCTTCCAAAGTTTGCAACCTTTTGACCATCGATTCATTTTGTGCAGTTTCACCAAAATCGAGATGAGCATCCCTGTGGCAAAGAAATTGAAGAAGCGTGATTAGAATAAGATTACTAGGACTAGTTGATGAGACATAAACTCATCACAAATACAGTACGTAGAAGCCAGTAGAGGTATCAGGTATGTGCGGGGCAAAGAAGTAGAGAAATATCCACAGGGAGTGATGTGGGCAGCTGGAGCAGTGGTGCAAGCCGGCTGTACAGGGAGTTGTACCTGAGGGACGTAGCTCAACCTTGAGGAGGGCGGCGGGAGGCGGCAACTTCCCACGTCGCGGCAGTGAGCAAGGGATGAAGGCAACCTCACTGGCTTTGTGAGAGAGAACGGTCGGGACCCCTGATCGGGACGTGCCGACAGTGGGTTTTCGCCGTCGGCGACGACCACCGCATCTACACTAAGCATCCACCCCTTCCCCAAGCAGACGTGATCCGTCGGGATGTTAGAGATGTGGCCACAGTCGTTTTGTGCAAGAGAGTGTGAAGAGAGCAACCCCAGCAAGCAACTGTGTAGGCTGGCCCATCCTGACTATGTATATAGTGGAGCGGTTTCCTTTTCTCTCCATATGAACCTATCATATTGCATACGTGCCACTGAAGAAAAAAATATTATTTATAAATGACGCGGCACCTACTACTCGTTCTCCTATAACCTTGTGCTTGGCATCTCCAAAATATTAACCTTGCGATTGGCTCTTCGCCTCTTTGGGAAGTCGAGAAATAATGGTAGTGCAGTATATATCGTTCTGGCTATATGAGACCGAATGAATTGTTGCACGTCCACCATGTGGGCGAGGGTCGAGGGGCGAGGGAGAGTGCTACTACATATGGAGCAAAATGAGTGAATGTACACTCTAAAATACGTCTATATACATCAGTGTTTGGAGTATGTACTAGTAGTTCATATTGAAATCTACTAAAGGACATATATATTCCAACCAATATGATATAATCTCTATAACCAAGGTAGTAGGGATGAGGAGTAAACGGAGGGAGTAGTAAATTTTTCTCCTCATCCTGCGAGCCACCGCGCGCATGGGCGAGGGAGGAGCAAGCTTCACCTCATCCTGCGAGCCACCGCGCCCGTGGGCGGGGGAGACGGTGTACTAAGCAAGCTTCACCTCGTTCTGCGAGTTGATGGGGCACATCAAAAGTACTCTAGTGTATAGAGCCTTGCCTCTAAGGTAGGCCCAACATGGTTTGCCTCTTTTTTTAATTTAACATAACGCGTCAAGTCGCAATTTGTTTGTTCGCCTGTGGTAGACGATCCTCCCTCCACCAAGTGGACAACCAGTACAGGTGCCAAATTACCACGTGGGCTGCCTTTTTCGTACAGAAATGAGCTTGACCGTGTACCCGCGCGGGTGTGGTTGGGAAAGAGACGGGAGTACGTGCGCCATGCATGCACCTCTTCTCTTTGTGCACGTCCCCCACCTACGTGGGTGTGTGTGAGAGATACAAACCACGTCGTGAGTGTTTTTTGTTTTGTGGTGGGGGTGGGGGATGATTTCGTGAATTATTTGTGGGAATATGTGTCGATGACATCTCAAACAAATTTTTGCATGCAATGTGTGTGAAATGGAGGCCTATCCATATCATACACAGAGGGTCGGGCAATCCACGAGAAGTGAGGGAGGGGTCATAGCTACCGATAGAGTCGAAGAGAGGATCAACTGGGTGGGTGAGAGATCGATGAAGAGAGCCATCGAAATTGTGTGTGTGTGTGTGTGTGTGCAAGTCAAAGATATAGGGCGACTGGCCTACCGGAACGTTAGAGGGCACATGTCAAGTTTGTGTGTGGCAGGGAGACATGACTAGAGCGCTTGATGTATCGGTGTGTGTGGGGGGGAGGGGGGTAGGCAGAGGCCTAACTATATAGGTAGAACGACTCGTATATGTGTTGAGAAGGAGAGACCCAGCTATGTCTTGAGGGAGATCGGTCGACATCCATACATAACTGAAGGACGGGAAATATGATGGGACAGAGAGAGAGAGAGAGAGAGGAGAGAGAGAGGGATGGAGAGAGAGGGAGAGGGGTAGAGTGTTGGATGAGTGATGGAGTTGCTTCTCGGAGATGTTGGGAGAGGCCTACTAGGCAAACTAAGGGTGGAACTGCAAGGTTATCAATAAGAGTGGGGATGTGTTTCTGTGTGTGCCTGTGCGTGATAGATCTGTCGGGACGCATCCATGGATGATGAAGGGGAACCATGTGTTTGGTAAGCAAACCTAACTAGATCGGTAGATCAATTGTTGTTTGTTGGAGGAAGGGAGAGACACAACTAATGAGGTAGATCGATCGATGTGTGGGTAAAAACGATTTATAAGGACCTACTGGCTATATGTATAGTGAGAGATCGATCGGTGTACATCCATTTGTTAGAGGCAAATAAGGCCCAGCGAGAGAGATAGACAAAGAGAATGGAGCTAGGAGGTGGTGCGAGAGGCCCAACTACTAGCTAGATAGGGGGAGGAGTGTGCGGTAGTGAGATCGATGAAAAGAGGGGCGAGAGTTTACACGTGTGTCTAACCATATGAGAGACACGAGGCAAGGACACATAAAGGAGGAGATTGAAGCTGTGTGTGTATGCTGTAGGCAGGCATCGCTGGAGAGGTTTATCGATCGGTGTGTGTCGGAAAGGAGTTGTGGAGACTCTGGGAGAACAACCTAAAGAAAAAAAATGAATGTGCCCGGTGGATAGAATGTCGAGGGAGGGGGAGGGCGAGGAGGGCGTGTGCATGCACGAGAGAAAGTTAGTGGTAGCTACAAAGGTTAGAGGATTGTGTGGGTGTAAGAGACTAACAAAGATCATAATTTGATATGAAAGCGGATTCATATATTTGAATAGGAGATCATAGTGTTTTAAACATTGCATGCATGAATATAGCGGTGATACATGTGTTGTGCACATGTTATACCATAATGTGATAATGCATGGTGTTTGCAACTCACAGCTAAATGTCGAACAATCTAAACCATACTATACATCAAACAATCTCACATTTTATTTGAATTTGTGATAATGTGCGGCATTTGCAACTTACAACTAAATATCGAGCAATCTAAACAATACTATATATCAAACATTCTCACATTTTATTTGAATTTTTGGTAATGTGTGGTGTTTGCAACTCACATCTAAATACTTGTAGGCGTAGGGGGTGGGGCACCATACATAATGTGATAAACACATTATACATATGAGACATGGTTTAGATTATGAAGATCTAGCTAGAGCTAGAAATGTAATGTGATTTGAAATCAAAATAAAGTGGATTCAAAAAATCTAGTTCGAGTTCATATAGTACACATAGTTCATATGTAACTCGGGACTAATCATGTGGTGTGCTGTGAAGATAATACACAAATGATGGTTTAACTTGACAATAATGATGATTGTAGATCTTAATAAAACAGAGAAACAAATTCAAATGATTTGACTTCACAACAATCATTACTGTAGATCTTATTCAAATTTAGTTCATATTGAAGCGGTAGTATATATGTTTGGAATGCACTAAAACGTTCATTTGAGTAGTAGGTTGCGTGCATTATACACGTAGCGAAATATTTTAATTGAACACAACATGAAGTCAAAGTTTTGAATGACATTTGTAGTGCGCATTGATTTGCTACTGTACACGTTAGGCTTGTCCGGAAATTTCAACCCGCGCCTTGTTAGCCCGAAATATTTAAGATATATCTTTGTCTCGTTGTGCTACGACAACTCCCTCCATCTCAACCCGCGCCTTGCAATTCCGAAATTACAACGCGCGTGAAAATTCCCACCTCCTGTGAAATCCCGACACGTGAAATGCCCGTGGTACCCCTGAACCGAAAGAATCGCCTCAAATCGGTGGGGGGTACTTTCGTAACTTACCCCACATTTCGGACAAGCGCGTCTCTAAGCCATGGTTCCCCACTACCATCCCATCCGCCCACCCATTCATACACCGAGGCTGCGAAAACCTGCGACGAAACCCCACACCCTGCTCCGTCCGCCACCCAGCTGGAGCCTCTTCCCCGACGATGTCGTCCACAGCAACACCTCGACGTCCCTCATCCACCATATCGGATGAGGATCCGTCGTCGATCTCATCGTCCCGCCGGTTTAGCCACCCCGTCCTCCACCTCCTAGGAGCTGCCCCAACGTTCCCCTCGTCTTTCGGTCCACCTCCATTCCCACACCGTCATCTTCACCTGCACCACCGGAAGAGCATCATAATCACCATTTCCTCGGATGAAGCTGCGGCCTAATCGGCGCCACCAAAGAAGTTGTACACTAATCGCCACATTTTCTTCTTGATTCGATCTCACGGTGCTGCCGGTGCTCGGTCCCGAGCCGACACAGTGCGGCTCCATCCACGGCGGCGTCGCCGGCCACTTCCTCCACAGTGTCGCTCCCTCGGCGGCGACATCCACATCAGTAGGAGCTGCTGCTGCTTTAGTTCTCGCTCGTGCTGCTGCTCTGCTCTTGCTCTCGGTCCCCTGCCTGGTCTGCTCTTGCTATTGATCTTTCTCGCGTTGCTGCTCTTGCTCTTGCTCTTACTTGCGATGCTGCTCCGATTTGGCTACACTTCAGTCGACTGAATCGACTTTTGGGTCAGTCGATTTTCAAGGGGTGGGCTCACCGGGGTAAAGGAAGAACCAGCCGCTGTGAGGATGGGGGCTCGCCGGAGAGGTACCCCACTATCTATCTTAGGGTTCAGGATGGGGGCGGTGGTCGCCGGCGGTGGCGGGGCGTTGGCGGGACGGTGGCGTGGGGATCATCGGAGAAAAAGCTCGGCACGGGGCGGCCTAGAGGGATGGCCGGGGCGGCGGCGGACCGGCAGTGGGGAGTGTTTTCAGGGCGGGCGGGGTGGCGCACCGCCGGCCGCTGGCGGCGGGGGGCTGCTGTTTGGCCGGTGGTGGCTGGCGGCTCAGGGGGTGGAGGTTGAATATGAACCACAGGCCCTTGATTTCGTATCCAACGGCTGCAAAATCGACTGACCAGAGATGAAATAGTCAGTCAACCGACGTGTAGCCTCACCTTGCTAGTGCGTTCAGTTTCACAGCAAAATTCAGTTTCGACAGTTACTTTCAGTTTCGACAGTTAAGTTCAGTTTCAATAGTTAAGTTTAGTTTCGATGGTTAAGTTCAGAGATGAGCGGCTGATGTATTTTACATCTAGCACTTTGTGGTTATGTATTTTACGTCATGTATTGGAGATGCTATTAGAATTCCACTCAGGTTAACGATGTTCGTTGTCTCTCTTGTCCTGCTTCAGCCTCGGCATCGTACAACTCACCGGAGCTGCTCCAACGACGAAACCCTCCATCAAAACGGAGCAGTACCTCGGGCTCCATCTCCAGACGCCTAAGATCTTCTTCCCCTCCTCCGACAGCAAAGTCAGTCGGAGCATCCTCACCGGCCAACCCAATCACGCTGAGATCAACATGACTTCGCCAAAGAGGTTGTACACTTGTTGCATCTCTTTTTTACTCTACATGTTATATATATTATCCACTGAGCACATGGATTTGTTCCTTTAGTGTCTCCTTGGAAGAAAATACGTAGGAATTTTAATTTTCACTTGTCCTCCTTTTCAAATTCCTATTCATGAAGCACAAGACTAAGAGATAGTAGCATAATAGCATTATAACTGTTCATTTTCTTGTGGTTTGACTTAATCTCACCATGCTTCTTTGCATCCTATGATATTCCAATTGTTGTGAATCGAACACCCAGATTGGCAGAAATCCTGTGTTTTTAAATTCTCTGTTTTGCACGTGCATTCCTATCCTATTCCTGTCTATTTCCTATCCCTGCATTGTTGGAATCCTCCAATTCAAATGAGCCCTTACAGAATTACTTCTCTTACAGATAGTTGTTAACGAAAACCTTGTGTGGTTTGTCCCGGTCCTGCTGCGTCGTCGTCCACCCCAGCTCAGCTGCTCCAACGACAGAAGGGTCCAGCACAGCAGGGATCCGGCCTCCAGACTGTCTTTCGCCGCCTCAGATCTTCTTCCCCGCCGCTGGCAGCCATGAAAACTGCATTACCATCATCAACCGAGCAGATGACCTCGAGGACTACACGGGTCCGCAAGATAGGTCGCACTCTTTCGTGTCTGCTTACGTTATGCATCACTTAATATTACATGCTACTTTATTGTCTTGTTCACCGATTAGACTCTGAGTCGGCTCCAAACTAATGGTCAAACTTGAGTTTTTAAATGGTTGTGGGGTACATATCGGGGCCGCTATCAATAGTATCTATCTACTATCTGGTTAATCTCCGGTGTCTACTATGAGTTTCATGTTGGGTGGGAAACAAACAGTAAATAAGCCATTATTTGTATTTATTAACTGAAACCATTATTTGCCTGCTATTATTGGTTTTGGGTCTATCCACAGGTTGCTACCATCACTCTGGATTTCTGCATGCACTCCTTACATAATCTCACTATGTTTTATTCCTATGCATGACAGTTATTGTAAACAATGGAACTGAACATGTAGAGCAAAAGAGACGAGCCTTGCGTGGCAATGTAATTTCATGCAGACGTTGCTCCATGGTAGGCGCAAAGGCAGCCCCCCTCCACGCATTTCGGATTGTAATCAAGAGGAAGATATCTGTTCTGAGGGGGATTCAGAAGGAGAAGATAACTCCTATTTACCCCTTGAGGTCTTCGCTCTAACTTGGCATGCTGATGTTGGTTATATCATGCATATGGTGTCTTGCATTGCTTACTTTATACATCAAATATGTCATCTGCTTAGTTTAGACATCCTTTGTGCGAATGCCATCTGTTTAGTTTATTCATCGTTTATGTGAATTATGCAACGCCACCTTGTTTAGCGAGGCATCATATATGTGAATTTTGCAATGCCATCCTGCTTAGCCAGTCATCTTATATGTAAATTATATCAGGCCATCCTTTTTTTTCGTTACATATTACATTTGTCAACAATGTTAGTACATTCAACTGCTCTTCGTGTGCATCAGCCATTTGACACGGTGATGGCAAATTCTGGAGTGAAAACAAGGTCTTATGAGCAGACTATGCTATCTGACGAAGCGCATATCTCGCTGGTTATGGATAGCTCCTCGGAGGAGGATTCAGAGACAAATG
>NC_041387.1:532628891-532677764 GCF_002162155.2 Triticum dicoccoides | reverse complement strand
TATGTCATTTGATTAGTTTAGACATGCTTTGTGTGAATGCCACCTGTTTAGTGTCTAATTACCATATATGTGAATTATGCATTGCCATCTTGTTGCAAGACATTATATATGTGAATTATACAATGCTATCTTGTTGCAAAGGCATTATATATGTGAATTATGCAATGCCATGCTGTTTAGCCAATCATCATGTATGTGAATTATATCATGCTATCATTTTTTTGTATTACGTGTTCCATTTGTCGACAACGTTTGTATATTCAACTACTCTTCATGTGCATCAGCCATTTGAAGCGGCGATGGAAGTATTTGGAGTGAAAACAAGGTATTTAGAGCAGACAATGCTACTTGCCGAAGCAGACATCTTGCTGGCTACAGAGAGCTCCTCAGAGGAGGATTCAGAGACTGATGACCAGTCCTATTTCCCCCCTGATGTCTATGCTCAAACTTGGCAGGGTTATATTACCCATGTCATGCATGTTGTCTTGCATTGCTTAGTTTTTACATCATATATAGATTGCCATCTGCTTACTTGCTTACTATATAAATCATATATTTGAATTATATCAAGCCATCATGTTTACATAGTACATACACATCATCTATCTGAATTATGGCATGGCAACCCATTTAATAAAGACATCATATAGTTATATCATCTCATCCTGTTTAGTGTTTATAGTCATCATATTTAGAATTATGGAATTCTATCCATGAATGTATGTGAATTATGGCATGCCAACCTATTTAATAAACACATTATATAGTTATGTCATGTCATCCTATTTACATAGTCTCATATTTTGAACTATGGCTTTCCATCTTTTTTAGTTAGCCATCATAATGTGAAATTGTGTCATGCTATCCTGTTTAGTTAGCCATCATATATGTGAAATTGTGTCATGCTATCCTGTTTGATTAGACAACATAAATATGAATTATTTCATGCCCTCTTTTATTCCCCACTATCCATTGCACCTGTCTATCATACAATGCCTATACTTTCAAGTACTTTTCTTGTTTATCAGCCATTTGAATTGGAGAGCGTGATGGCAGTATCTAAAGGAGTAACAACACGGTCTTCAGAAAAGATAGTGCTACCAATTGATGCAGATAGAACCATGGTTGTACTTGCCCAAGGACCAGATCCACCACACATAACCTAGACTCTCGCAGATTGTACCCCTACCCAGTTGGACAGAGAACCAGCTACACCCCTTCTAACCCCAACCCCGGCAGATAGTAACCCAGTTCCAGTTGACACAACACCGTCTCCACCACAGAGCACCCAAACACGAGTGGTTAGTAAGGGAACTGCAGTGCCCAAAGCACGAGGACCACCACTCCGAATCCCAATGCAACACTTAATGGAGAAGAAGATTTGTTCTCCGGTCAGGTTCTGTAGCTATGGTTCATACTCCTTTGCTCTTGCATTACTGTATTTAATCATACCAACTATTTTCATATTTGAAGGATGGAATTGAAACTCCAATGGCGCAATAGGTATGTTTTAAACCTATTTCTTTAACTGGTTTGCTATTGTAACCTGCTCTATGTTGATTTCAGTTTCAATTGAATAAACAGTTATGTTCTCATGTCATGCACATTACAAGTGTTGTTATTGCTCTATAGTTACCCACACTTATATTCTGTCTATTCTGCTTTGTCTTGAACAAATATTATTTGAACTGTGTCTCTATCTTGATTTGGCAACAAAAACTAGAATGATATAGACCATAAAGTGACCATGGTACATAGATATATTTTTGTTTCATGCTGTTATCCTGTCCACTTTACTACTGAACTCATTTACCAAAATGAGTTTCATATGCAACATGGTAAACATGTGATGTGTCTGCTTGTTTCTCTTTTAGAATGCGGACTACATATTGGAGAACAGTACCGCGTTATCCAATGGTAAAGGAAGTAATGCAGATAAGGTTCAAGATAGTGAGACATCCTTGTTGTTCTCCAAGAAAGCTGATAAAAACTATCTTGACGACAGTGAGGGAACCCAAAAGTCCTGTCTTGATGTAGTGTTCGAGTTACTGGCCACTACTGCTGGCACAAGCTCTTCGAACTCGCTGCCTGAATCAGTTCGTCTTCTTGAGTCTCAACTTCAAGTTGAAAGACATCAATCAGATGTGCTGCGACAGGAAGCTGAAGGACTGAGGAAGTCCCTGCAGAATTCAGATGCATATTTTCTGGTGCAACAGCAAGCGCTGGAGGATTTAAGCGCCAAACAAGAGAAAGTTAATAAGCTTGCTAAGCATCTTGCTAGCATTATGGGTACCCAGGATATTGTTTCTTGAGATCTTCTGAAGTGGTTTCAGTTCTGGATTTGTTTTCCTACGGCATTTATTTGCGCTGGTCGCCAACTTTGACAACCAGTGTATATGATATGCTGCTTTGTTCCCTATATTTGCACTGGTGGCGAACTTTGATGCCTAGTGGATGTAATATGTGTAATAGCCGTGATAGCCTAGCATAAGTTACTTGCTTATTTATTTCCTTGTTGTCTTGCTTATTTGTTTGCTTGTAGTCAGTGCAGTCCTTTTTAAAACTAGGCCACAATAACCATGGGCTAATATTTACTGTACTGACACTGGGCCTCCTACGGGCCGTAGAAACAGTGGGCCTTCTACGGGCTGTAGAAATAGTAGGCCTTCTACAGGCCATAGAAACAATGGGCCTTCTACGGGCCATAGAAACAATGGGCCTTCTATGGGTCGTAGAAACAATGGGCCTTCTACGGGCCGTATCATCAATGGGCCTTATATGGGCCATATGACCATAACGGGCCATCATTAATAGGTCGTATTTGATGACGCTATGAAAACGGCCCAACGTATTAACGGACCACAAATGGGCTGATGTAAACACGGGCTGAATTTGGCCCACAAGCAGAAAATGACAGTAACGGGCCGTAAGTAAACGAATGCTGGAAATGAGCCCAAGAATAAATGGGCTCTGAGAAGGCCGAAAGATAACATTTGCTGGAAATGGCCCAACTGAATAGCGGGCCCTTAATGGGTATAAAGTGATATACTGTTCATTACGGGCCAGTTTCACCACGGGCCGTTAATGGGTGTAAAGTGATACACTGTTCATTGCGGGCCAGTTTCACCACGGGTCGTTAATAGGCCAAGAGTTACATAGGGCCTCATATGGGCCTAAAGACGTCATGGGCCATACATGGGCCAGAATTGAAAACGGGCTGGAATCATATTGGATGGCCCAGATGATGCTATTGGGCCTAATTCGGATAGGGCGTAACAGGCCTTGGGTTAGCGCGCTGTAAATGGGCTATATGTAAACAGGCCGTTAACAGGCTTTCCATGAGCCGGCCCGCCACCTTTTGACCAAGTCAAACGGGCCGGCCTTTTCACAGGAATGGGCCTCTGTTAAGCCGTGCCATGTGTCGACGTATCATAGGCGCCTTCTGTCCAATGAGTGGATGACATCTGTCCCAACGGTGAGCCGACACGTGTTTCCTCCAGCCAATGATGATTTTACACGTGGAAAATCCCCATTGGTCGGGGCTGTTAACGGGTTATCGGATCCAAAACCCGACCCGATAGCTTAATGGCGTTCCGTTACGGTGGATGCCACGTGTCGGTCACCCTTGACGAAAGCACTTCTGTGATGCGTGATTTATCGTCATGGAAGTGGACACTTCCGTGATGATAATTTTGGTAATGTCATGGAACACTTCTACGACATCACAGGTATGACTATCTTGATTCTATCATAAATTTGTCATGGATGTTGTCGGTGTCAAAACCGGTGGATCTCGGGTAGGGGGTCCTGAACTGTGCGTCTAGGCGGATGGTAACAGGAGACAAGGGACATGATGTTTTACCCAGGTTCGGGCCCTCTTGATGGAGGTAAAACCCTACGTCCTGCTTGATTGATATTGATATTGTGGATGTTTACAAGAGTGGATCTACCACGAGATCAAGGAGGCTAAACCCTAGAAGCTAGCCTATGGTATGATTGTAATGGTTGTTGTTGTGTCCTACGGACTAGTGCCATCCGGTTTACATAGACACCGGAGAGGGCTAGGCTTACATACAGTCGGTTACAATGGTAGGAGATCTATGTATCCGTATCGCCAAGCTTGCCTTCCACGCCAAGGAAAGTCCCATCCGGACACGGGACGAAGTCTTCAATCTTGTATCTTCATAGTCTTGGAGTCCGGTCGATGATGATAGTCCGGTCGATGATGATAGTCCGGCCGATGATAGTTCGGCTGATGATGGTAGTCCGGCTATCCGGACACCCCCTAATCCAGGACTCCCTCAGTAGCCCCTGAACCAGGCTTCAATGACGATAAGTCCGGCGCGTATATTGGTTGGCATTGCAAGGCGGGTTCCTCCTCCGAATGGTAGAAGATTGTGAACACCAGGATAGTGTCCGGCTCTGCAAAATAAATTCCACATTCCACCGTAGAGAGAATAATATATACACAAGTTCAATCTGCTGACGTTTTTTGCGGCATGACGTTACGCCACTACCAAGCCATTACTTGAATCGTTTTTTACTCTACCACCTCAGTGCATTTAGCAAAGCGGTTTCCTTCGCACGTCTTGTCGAAGCAGAGATCGTGTTCCCCCTTAATCTGGGATTCTCATCAATACGGACGTGGGTAACCCAACCGCGCCATTGATGGTGACGCTTGGGGGATAAGCGAGTTTTACCAGGCCGGTGGGGGACGCGTAGACTTCGCCCGCCCATATAAGGGATAAGGATTCACCTTTTCACCTATGTCTTCTTCCTCCTTTGCTTATCCATCTCCGCGCACTCGAGCTCCAGCGCCCAAGCCCGCACATCTCGTCTCAACCTTCCCCAGTTATGTCCGGAGCGGGAGGCAAGTGGATGACCTCCTCCGTTATGGAGGAGCACATCGAAAGACTGCGCAGCGCCGGCTACCTGTCCGGCGACATCGCGCACCGGCTGTCCGACGAGGGGCAGCTCATCCCCACCCCCAGGCCCCATGAGAGGGTCGTTTTTCTTCCCCACTTCCTCCATGGACTGGGTTTTCCACTTCACCCCTTTGTCCGGGGGCTCATGTTCTACTACGGCCTGGATTTCCACGATCTGGCACCGAACTTCATCCTCAACATCTCGGCGTTTATCGTCGTGTGCGAGGCCTTCCTCTGCATCCAGCCCCACTTCGGCTTATGGCTCAAGACCTTCAATGTCAAGCCGAAGGTTGGGAAGGGCACTCGAGCGGAGTGCGGAGGCGCCATGTTGGGCAAGATGCCCAATGTCCTTTGGTTTGAAGGGGCCTTCATGGAATCCGTCAAGGGGTGGCAATCGGGGTGGTTCTATATCACCGAGCCGCGCGACCCTAAGTGGGCGGCGGCCCCCGAGTTCAGATCTGGTATCCCCACGCAGCTCACCTCCTGGAAAGAGAAGGGCTTGCTGTGGGGTAGGTCGGAGGAGCTGACGGGACTCCAAGCCTGTATCCAGAAGGTGGTGAAGAAGCTCAGGCTGGTTAACGTGGTCCAAGTCATGCTCGTCCGCCGGATTCTACCATGCCAAGAGCGGGCATTCAATCTGTGGGAGTTCAATCCGGAACAGCACCAGGCGCTGAGCGGGCTCTTCGACACGACGTACGAAGGCGCCTGGAGGGTGCTGTTTAAGGGCGCCGAAGCCCCCGCATCCGCGACTGAAGATCGCGGATTTCGCTCGCAGCGCCAAGCCGATGAGGTAAGTGATTCTGCCCCTTTATTGGACACTTGCTTTTCATAGTTTGACTCTATGCGGGTTTTAATTTCCCCTTTTCCTTTGACAGGACTGGATGAGGAAGGCGGAGCAGATTATCTGCCCGGCTCCCATGCCAGAAAACCCAGTAGACGCCCATCTAGCGAGGCTGCTGGTTCCGGCACCGCACGTGGTGCCGGAGAAGAAGGCCAAGAAGGAGGCCACGGGTGCTCGAAAGAGTTCCCGTTTTCATGTGTCCGACGACTCCGGGGCGGACTCCTCCCCCGAAAACGAGGAGGAGAAAGAGGAGTCTCTCCCAGAGGAGGGAGAGAGGAAGAGGAAGGCTTCCCCAACAGGGGAGGCCGAAGGGTCCAAGAGGGGAAGGACTATTCCCCCGGACAGCTCCGCCAACATCAACGTTGGCGAGGAAGAATGGCCTTCAAGGGCCAGGCCTCCAGCGAGATCGTAAGTATCCGGATTCCTGAGTGATTTATAATTTCTTTTTCTGTGTCACATAGTGTCATTCTGATGCCGCATGCTGCCTGTAGTCCGGCCAATGATGATCTCCCCGCTTCATCGAGCGGGTCGTTGGCTCCGTCGGATGTAGATTCCATCCTGACCGCCTCCTCCCCTCGCGACACCGAGGACACCAAGGTGGGATCCCAAGAAGGGACCCATCAGGGGGAGGCTCCGGAGGCGCCACAAGGCGTCCTCCCGGACTTTGCGCCGGACTCCATATCAAAACCCGCAGTGGTTCCGGAGTCCGGCCGGCGGCCCCTTCGCACGAAGGGCAAGACCGTGACACCGGTGGCTTCCGTCCAACCGGAGGCGCCGGACAATTTGTTGGAGGTGCTGCAGAGTGCTTCCATCGAGGAAGAACACCGCACTATTATGAGTGCGGTGATTCAGAAGGTACAGCTTGCCAAGAGCGGGCTGACCGAAGCCTGCAGTAGCCTTCTATCAGGCTTTGAGGTAAGAAGTTAAAAAATATGCAATGTAATACCGCATAGACAGTAGCCCCTGATGCTCGGTTCGGTGTTCGGAAAGAAAAGCCGGACTGAGGATCTGAAAAAAAAGAAGATATACGCAGGGTTGCTAAAAAATTATGTCAATATGGGTTGCAGGCTGCGCTGCTGACCTCTGCCGCACTGACTGCGGAGGTCGGTGCTTTGAAGCAGGAGCTCGAGAGGTCCGAGCAAGAGCTCGGCCGCGCCAAGAAGCAGCTCCAGGACAAAGAAGGTGAGTAACACCACTTTGAACATGTACCTTACAGAAAAGGATTTAGGTTGCAACAAAAAATAACAAGGATAACATGGGTACTGCAGGGGCCACGAACGAGGTGGCGACCCTGAAGGAGGCCGTGTCTGCGGCCGAACGCAATGCGGCCGCGGAACGGGCAGAGCGAGAAAAGCAGGAGGCGCGGGTGGCGGTGGTTCAGCAAGAGCTCCAGGCTCTCATGGAAAAGCATAAGAGTTTGGAGCGTGACTCAAAGACTCGAGAGTCCGAGCTTGCCTCGGCTCTCGAAAGTGCCAAGACTGCCAAGGCCGATGCCCATAAGTCCCTTCAGGAGATTGAGTTGGTGAGGAAGATAGCGGCGGGTAAGGCATTTTTCATGCAAAGCAAGCATGTGAATGTAAATTACGTGTTACTTACCCGAATTCGGAGCTCTCTAGGGGCGTTTGCAGATCTGCCTCGCAGCGTGTCTGATGCCGCCGCATTCTACCGAGCCGAGGAGGGGAGCTCAACGGAGAAGGTCTTCTGGTCTCAGTATGCTGAGGCCGGCCATCCGGTGCCCCCTAGCGACCAGCTGAAGCAGCTGGTCGAGCTCCATAAGGTGGCCGAGCAGGCCATGAAGGGCCTCATAGTCCGGTTGTGGCCTGGAGAGGCCATGCCTGGGAGCTACTTCGGTCTCGTGCGACGGTTGGTGGATGCGTGCCCCTGGGTGGAGGTTATCAAGCACTCCGCCTGTATTGAAGGTGCTCGTCGGGCCCTTGCCCGCGCAAAGGTGCATTGGGGCAAGCTGGATGCGGAGAAGCTAATCACTGATGCGCCACCAGCGGGCAAGGAATATCGTACGCCCGAGATGTACTATAAGACAGTCCTGAAGGGTGCCCGCAAAATTGCGGATGAGTGCCCCAGGGATGTAATTATTGAGTAAATTCGCAATGTGTTATCCTGTGCGCTGAAAACTTTGTTCATATGCGCTAAGCAACGCTTGTTAATTTAAAATATTACCTTCTGTGCGGCCGTTTATTAAATCTGAGAGATGGCAAGTCGTCGGCTTCAGCCCCCATGCCACGAGTGCTGGGGTGTTCGGGATAAACTTGAGCTCTCTTGTTCCCATTTTTGGGTCCATCTAGGGAGGCGCTCAACACAACGAACAAGGCAACCGGACTTACAGTGCTTGAAGACTCTCACTTAGCCATAGAATTCTATAATTTTAAATTTCGGCGAAGCCCCTAGTATTCAGAAGACCGAATTCGGGGCGCTATCCACGCCTTCGTCGGACATTATCCGGAACTTCGCTCGAAGCGGCGTAGGTCTTTAAGGACCCGAAAGGACCTCTCGAACAGCGACCAGTCTCTCGCCTTATCATGACAGTCAGTTTTAGCTTTCTCCACTGAGGCGTTAACACGGCTCAACCGGGGCGCAATCGCAGTGGTTCTCCCAGTGCTACCTTAGCCGATAGAACAGAACGTAAGGTGCCAAACATGGGAGCCGGGCAAACCCAACTATTGACCCAAGACATGATTCGGAGCCGATTCATATAATGCTATAAGTTCGGGGTGCCGCACTTGTGAAAGTGTTCGGACTTTATCACACCATAATGCGGGGAACATAAGCCCCTGGTGTATTTGGCTGTACCAAAATGTACGGATGCAACATGTCGTAAATGAACATATATATATATATATATATATATAAGGTAATGCAATTATGGGAAAAAAGTGCTGCATTTTATTCGAGAAGAGCTGCTATGAGTGCGGAATGATACAAATAGTGCGGAAAGCAAGGGATTGGACGAATTAAAGGCGTCTCCCTCCAGGGGTAGGCCGCGGAATGGTGTATCTAACAACTTTAATGCTCATAATGGAGACCACCTGAGTGTTCGTCGCGGCCTTTGTCCCTCCCTGGCTGTTGCATCATGAGTTCGGCAGGTTCGCCGCCGGACAGAGTTCTGTATAAAAAAGAGAGAAATAAAAGATAAAAAGAGCGACACACTTGGGAGCCCCTGGTGTGGTCGAACCGCACTCTGGGTCTGTTGTGGTTGTGCCTCTCCCCCTATGCCCATGGTATCTCCAGGGCGTAATTATGTACGCGGAGAGTTTGTCTTACGATTGTGCGAGGGCTGGGGTTGAGGCCGCATTGCTACGCATGCTCGGAACGTGCCAGGTGGTCTTGGTTGATGTTGCTCTGGGCGCGTTTGGCCGTGTCCGGTCGTTTAACGGCCGGACTCGAAAATTGCCTCAAAAGGCTGCTCTGTACTTCTGCCGCGAGAGCGGCTGTATGTTCCTCCGTTCGGAGGGAGCGTTCCGTGTTTCCATTGACCGTGATGACTCCACGAGGGCCTGGCATCTTGAGCTTAAGGTATGCATAATGCGGCACCGCGTTGAATTTTGCAAACACGGTTCGTCCGAGCAGAGCGTGATAGCCACTGCGGAATGGGACTATGTCGAAGATTAACTCCTCGCTTCGGAAATTATCCGGGGATCCGAAGACCACTTCCAGTGTGACTGAGCCTGTACAACTGGCCTCGACACCTGGTATGACGCCTTTGAAGGTTGTCTTTGTAGGTTTAATCCTTGAAGGGTCTATGCCCATCTTGCGCACTGTATCCTGATAAAGCATGTTCAGGCTACTGCCGCTGTCCATCAGGACTCTCGTGAGGTGAAATCCATCGACGATTGGGTCTAAAACCAATGCAGCGAATCCGCCATGGCGGATACTGGTCGGATGGTCTCTTCGATCGAAAGTGATCGGGCAAGAGGACCATGGGTTGAATTTTGGGGTGACTGGCTCCATCGCGTATACGTCCCTTAGTGCACGCTTCCACTCCCTCTTGGGGATATGCGTTGCGTATATCATGTTTACCGTCCGAACTTGAGGGGGGAATCCCTTTTGTCCTCTATTGTTCGGCGGCTGGGTCTCTTCCTCGTCATCGCTGTGTAGCCCCTTGTCATTGTATTCGGCGATTAATTTGCTTACCTGCTTGAATACCCAACAATCTCTGTTGGTGTGGTTAGCTGGCCTTTTAGGGGTTCCATGTATTTGACAGGAGCGGTCGAGTATTCGGTCCAAATTGGACGGGCCCGGAGTGGTTCTTTTGAATGGCTTCTTCCATTGACCGGGCTTGGAGCCTCGGAATCCGGCGTTGACTGCCGTATCCTCATTGCTGTCGCTGTTAATGCGGCGTTTGTTTTTGTTTCGACGCGACATGCCATTGCGGTCCTTGGTATCCGGACTGCCAGCGTTTTTGCTGAGGTTGTTGCTGCGAGCTAGCCAGCTATCCTCTCCCGCATAGAAGCGGGTCATGAGTGATGTGAGGGCTGCCATGGATTTCGGATTTTCCTGTCCTAGGTGCCGGGCCAGCCACTCGTCGCGGATGTTATGTTTGAAGGCAGCGAGGGCATGTGCATCCGGACATTCGATGATTTGATTTTTCCTTGTTAAGAACCGTGTCCAGAATTGCCTGGCCGATTCATCTGGCTGCTAGATTATGTGGCTTAGGTCATCTGCGTCCGGTGGTCGCACATACGTTCCTTGGAAGTTGTCGAGGAATGCGGCTTCCAGGTCTTCCCAGCATCCAATTGACTCTGCGGGCAGGCTGTTAAGCCAATGCCGAGCTGGTCCTTTAAGCTTGAGCGGGAGATATTTGATGGCGTGAAGATCGTCGCCGCGGGCCATATGTATATGGAGGAGATAATCCTCAATCCAAACCGCGGGGTCTGTTGTGCCATCGTAGGATTCGATATTAACGGGTTTAAACCCTTCAGGGATTTGATGATCCATTACTTCGTCAGTGAAGCATAGTGGGTGTGCGGCGCCTCTATATTGAGCAATATCGCGACGTAGCTCGAGAGAGCGTTGTCTGCTGTGTTCGGCCCGGCCTGAGTAGTTGTATCCGGCGCGATGGTATTCGTCGTGGGTCTTGGGGCGCCCACGTGATCCATAGATAGATCTGGATTGTCTTGCCTTGTCCTCCAATATATCCCGAAAGTCCGGCGCGTTCCCCCGTGGCTTCATGCTTTTTGAGCGATGCCGGGGAACGGTTTTGGTGGAGGGCTTGCATGCCTCTCTGTCGCGGCCACGAGGTGGTCGGTCTGCCGTATTGTGCGCTGGTGATGCAGGTTTGTACGCTTCCTCCTCTAGTCGGGGGAGCAACTTGCGTTTTGGGTAACTTTTGGAGGGGCGTTCGAGTTCATACTCTTCGGCCGCGAGGACCTCGGTCCATCTGTCAGCCAGTAGGTCTTGATCAGCTTGAAGTTGTTGCTGCTTTTTCTTTAGGCTGTTTGCCGTGGCCATTAGCCTGCATCTGAAACGCTCTTGTTCGACGGGATCCTCAGGCACGACGAATTCGTCGTCGTCGAGGCTTGCCTCGTCTCCGGAGGGAGGTAAGTAATTATCATCCTCGACCTCTTCGTCTGCCGCCCTCTCGTGAGGGCTTGCTTCTGCCTCCTCCTGCGGTGGATCATGCTGGAGGGGGTTGTCTTCGGCACTTTCTGGGGTGTTATTATCTCCTGTGCCGGAATCTCTATTCTTGCTGTGGCGGGATTTAGAGCGGCGCCGCTGATGTCGGCGCTTGGGCTGTTTCTTTAAGGAATCGGCCTCCGTTGCTTCTTCGCTGTCCCCATCTTTTGGGGTGTCCACCATATATATGTCGTATGATGAGGTGGTCTTCCAGTGTCCTGTAGGCGCTGGTTCTTAATAGTCTCCGGCATCGTCGTCCATACCGTCGATGTCTTCGGAGTCGTAGTCGAGTACGTCGGTTACATCGTCGACGGTGGCTACGAAGTGGGTGGTGGGTGGGCCCTGAATTTCTTCATCGTCCGCATCCCAACCATCCTGGCCGTAGTTCGGCTAGGGCTCTCCGGATAGCGAGAGATGCTTCAGCAAACACGTATAAATGAACGGCCGCATAGGAGATACTCTATTACTTGAACGCACAAGTATAAAAGGCGCTTGCATGACAAAAAACGCGACCTACTGTGACAAACACGTATCATCGCGGAAGTGTTTTTTTTGTAATGAAGCAAAAGGGTTATAAACAAAATGCATGCATGAAAAGTCATATAAAAATTTGGCATGACCTTGCCTAAAAATAGGACATATCGAGTCTGCTCGAAATTCACCTAAACGGAAATAAATCAACATTTCAGCAAAACATAAGCAACTCGGGGGCATGTCACTCACACAAATCTCTCCATATCCCAAACACACATATTCCCATTCACACACATATTCCCATTCTTGAAATGAACAACCTTTTACTCACCTATATATCTCTCGAGAGAGACCGAGCACGGTTAGATGAGGCCTTTCGCTACCTATAGGGATAGAAAGTGTGGATGGCTAAATAGCTAGCTAGATCTTGTTGTTGGGGAGGATAGATGACTCTAGCTAACTAATGGAGAGGGAGTTATGGTGGAGGAGGGCATTAATGGGGAGAGAAGAGAGGTAAGATGAAGAGAAATATGAGAAGGCCATTTATGAAGGAGAGTTATGGTGGAGGGGGACATTATTGAGGAGAGAAGAGAGGTAGGAGGAAGAGAGAAGAAGGGAAACAATGGTGGAGAGGGGAGAAAGGAGGGGGAGAGAGGGCAAAGGGGGAGGAGGGGGAGGGGTGAAAAGGTGGCACCAGCCGCAACAAGCAGTAGCGCTTCTTCCGAGAAAGTGCTGCTGCTATGCTAGTTAGCAGTAGCGCTTTCCAGGAAAAGCGCTACTACTAAGTGGGGCCTCTTAGCAGTAGCGGTGTTGTAAAATAAAGTGCTACTGCTAAAATATTAGTAGTAGCGTTGTTTTCTGGACAGCGCTGCTTCTACAGCTAGCGTCGGTGGGAGCGTTGGGTCCCACTTAGTAGTAGTGCTTTTTCTGTTTCCAGCGCTACTGCTAAAGCATTACTTGTAGCGCTTGCCCGGACCAGCGGTGCTGCTAATTAGCAGCAGGAATTACTTTTTTCCAGCGCTTCTACTAATGTCCTACCTGTAAGCATTTCCCTAGTAGTGTATTGTGAGTTTATGATCAGATTATCCATGAATATTATGTTGGTCTCTTCTGTATTCTTTTATGTATGATTATTATAGCTTTGTATTTCTCTCCGATCTATCCATTTGGTTTGCCAAATTAGATTGATTTATCTTGCAATGGAAGAGGTGCTTTGTGATGGGTTCGATCTTGCGGTGCTCAATCCCAGTGATAGAAGGGGACATTGTATCGTTGCCATTAACGGTAAAATAGTGGAGTTTATTCATATTGATTGGATTTACTTTGTCTACATCATTTCAACTTGCTTAAGGCGTTACTCTGTTCTTTAGGAGCTTAATACTCTAGATGCATGCTGGATAGCGGTCGATGTGTGGAGTAATAGTAGTAAATGCAGGTAGGAGCCGGCCTACTTGTCTCAGACGTGATGCCTATATACATGATCATTGCCTTGGATATCGTCATGATTATTCGCTTTTCTATCAATTACCCAATAGTAATTTGTTTACCCACCGTATGCTATGTTCAAGAGAGAAGCCTCTAGTGAAAACTATGGCCCCAGGTCTATTTTAATCATATACCTTGCTACAATTTTATTTACTTTACTTTATTTTGTGTTTTTCTTTTTATCACTACGAGATTTAATCCTTGCAATTAACCGCAAAGGGATTGACAACCACTTGCTTGCGTTGGGTGCAAGTATGTGTTATTTTGTGTGTAGGTACTGCTAATGAGGTGTTGCGTGGTTCTCCTACTAGATGATAATCTTGGTTCTTAACCGAGGGAAATACTTATCTCTACTATACTGCATCATCCTCTCCCCTTCGGAGAAATCCCAACGCAACGCACAAGTAGCAGGAAGAATTTCTCGCGATGTTACCGGGGAGACATCATCAATATCTACCAAGTACCCACACATAAACTTTCATCACCTTGCATTTACATTATTTGGCATTTGTCTCTCGTTTTCATCTCCCCCACCTCTAAAAAGTTTTACAAAAACACAAAAATATTTTTGTATGCCTTTTTGCTTGTTTGCTTGAGGTCGCTATCATGGCTGATTTTGTTGTTGAAAAAAGTGAGGATGGTAAAACTCCTAAAGTTGAAATTCCTACGAATTTGGATGCTAAAACTTTTGTGATGGGGCATGGGAATATCATAGGAAAAAGCATTATCCAAGAATACTTTAATTGCACGGGAACTTTGGTTTGTGATGATGTTCCTATTCTTAAAAGAACCAAAAAATTATGCTGAAGCTTTTTCCGCACTAGTTCCTAAATTTGGGAGAAGATTTATTCGCACCCATCCTAGTTTGTAAAGCTTGTTTTATGACTTACCGGTGATAAAAAATCCTAAGGCTGAAAAGATAGCTACCCATATCCTCATCAATGAATTTGATTACATAGTGCGAGAAGCTAGAGAGATCTTTGATTTCTATGGTATGAGTCATGAAAAACAGATGATATGTTAGATTTTATATAATGAAGATTACTTATTGAGATATTTATTCGCGATGATCGCACCTTTGATGAGAATAACAAAAAGGAAGTCCGTCCTTTAAACATAATCCAACAAGTTTTCAATATTATTAATAAACAATATTCTTGGATTGTAAAAGGGAACCAAGAAGGATTCAAGGATAATGAGCTTAATAATGCTAAAATTCCTATTGATGATCTGTTCCATATTATTTTTGAAAAAACTCCTGATAAAACACATCTCTAGGTGGGAGGAATAAAAATGACAACACTTGAACCTATGCACTACGCCTAGCTAGGAGCGTAAAACAATAACGCTAGTTGGGAGGCAACCCAATAGTTATCTTATTTTTCTTGTTTATTTTTTTCCTATTTTTTGGTGTGCGCACAATTATGCTACTGTTATGGTTTTGTTTTTGTGTTTAAATTAGTGTTTGAGCCAAGTAAAGCGTTTGGGATGATTTGGATGAAAATTGATTTGATTCTGTGAATAGAAACTTTTGCGCCCAGTAGCAGAATTGTTTAAATTGACTGGAACGTGCTTTTGATCTGAATTGTTTTACACATGATTGATATCCAAATTTCCCATGTTGTCCTAATTGTTCAGAATTTTTGGAGTTACAAAAGTATGGTCATTGTTCATATTACTACAGACTGTTGTGTTTTTGACAGATTCTATTTTCGTTGCATCTTTTTGCTTGTTTTGATGAATCTATGGATTGTATCAGGGGGTATAAGCCATGGTGAAGTTAGAATACAGTAGGTGGTATGCAATATTAAAATATGAATAGGTTTACAACCGTACCTAAAGTGGTGATTTATTTATTGTACTAATAGATCTCACAAAGGTTTTTGTTGAGTTTTATGTGACGAAGTTTACAAGTTTTGAGTGAGATCGCGATGGATGAAGGAATAAGGAGTGGAAAGAGCCTAAGATTGGGGATGTCAAAGGCAGCCCAAGGTAATATTCAAGGACTCCCAAGCATCTAATCTTGGGGATTCCCCGGAAGGCATCCCCTCTTTCTTCTACCAACTATCGGCAATATTACTCGAAGCTATATTTTGTTCATCACATGATATGAGTTTTGCTTGGAGCTCGTGTATTATATGAGTATTTGCGTTGTTTGCTTTTTTAATTTGCCACAATCAACTTTTCTGGACACACCTATTTGAGTGGGACACAAATTATTCGTGATTTGTTAGAACCTCTATGTGCTTCACATATATCTTTTGCGCATGGCAGTTGCTCTAGTACTTCACTTATATCTTTTAAAGCATGGCGGGCATTATATTTTGAAGAAATAGTGGCACTCTCATGCTTCACTTACATTATTTTGAGAGTTGATAATAGCAATGGCAATATGCACAAGTTATGAATTTGGTCCTAATATGATGGATATTCAAGAGGGATATAATAAAAACTTTCATGAAGATCACTGAATATGATAAGTTTGATTCCTTGCAATAGTTTTGCCATATGAAGATCATAATATGTGGGTTGTACTAGTGAGTAATTGTGATTTAGTAAGAATATTGGTGTTAAGATTTTTGATTCCCAATGCATACTCGTAAAGTCAATTGTTATGCAATGAAGTTATATCCTACTTATGGTGCATTATTCAGTGTTAGTTATTCTCAATGCATGTTTATGAATGTTTTCATTTTCTAGTTGGTCGTTTCTCAATCTATTTTCTAGCCTCCATTTATACTAAGCGGGAATGCTGCTTGTGCATCCAACTCCTTAAATCTAAAAGTTGTGTCGTATGAGTCCACCATACCTACATATATGCAGTATATATATGTCGTTCCAAGTAAATTTGCATGTGCCAACTCTAATCATTCAAATAATTATCCATTTTGTGTGCCCGTACTGCTCATAGAACGACAGGGGGTGCTCAATATATTTCATGCTAGATGGGTTATTCTCACGATGAGTGTTTATTCACTAGTCATTGCATGAGAAATTGGCAGGTAATAGAGATGCCCAGTCCCATACTGAAATGAAATTAAAAAAAGGATGAATTTGTTGGAAATATGCCCTAGAGGCAATAATAAAGTGGATATTATTATATTTCCTTAATCACGATACAACTTTATTATTCATGCTAGAATTGTATCGACCGTAAACTTAAATACATGTGTGGATACATAAACAAATACCATGTCCCTAGTAAGCCTCTACTAGACTAGCTCGTTGATCAAAGATGGTTAAGGTGTCCTAACCATGGACATGACTTGTCATTTGATAATGGGATCACATCATTGGTAGAATGATGTGATGGACTAGACCCAACCGTAAGCTTAGCATCAGATCGTTTAAGTTATTTTCTATAGCTTTCTTCATGTCAAGTATCCGTTCCTTCGACCATGAGATCATGCAACTCCCGGACACCAGAGGAATATCTTGTATGCTATCAAACATCACTTCATAACTGGGTGATCATAAAGGTGCTCTACAGGTACCTCTGAGGGTGTCTGTTGGGTTGGCACGGATCGAGACTGGGATTTGTCACTCCGTTTGACGGAGAGGAATCTCTAGGCCCTCTCAGTAATACAACGTCTCAAGAAGCTTGCAAGCAATGTGACTAAGGAGCTAGTCATGGGATCTTGTATTATAGAACAAGTAAAGAGAGTTGCTTGTAACGAGATTAAACTAGGTATGGGATACCTATGACCAAATTTTGGGCAAGTAACATACCGACGGACTAAGGGAACTACATACGCGATTAACCAAATCCTTGACATTGTGGTCCAACCGATAAAATATCTTTATGGTATATGTAGGAACCAATATGGGCATCCAGGTCCCGCTATTGGTTATTGACCAGACAGGTGTCTCGGTCATGACTACATGATTCCGGAACCCACAGGGTCGCACGCTTAACGTTCGTTGACGTTAGAGTAGTATTGGGATATTTGATAATTGGTAACCGAATGTTGTTCGGAGTCCCGGATGAGATCCTGGACGTCACGTGGAGTCTCGAATGGTCGGGAGGTAAAGATTTATATATGGGAAGTTGTTTCAGGGTTCCGTAAAAAGTTTCAGTTTTTTCGGTATTGTACCGGGAAGCTTCCAGAAGGTTTCGGAAACTTCCAAAGGAGTCCCAAAGTCCACCAAGGGTTCCACCATGTCCCAAGGGTCAGCATGGGCTGAGGGGACGCGCCTTGGCCTTATTGGGCCAGGCGCATACAAGTCCCTCAAGGCCCATGTAGTTGGGAAAGGTGGAAAGTCCACTTTTGTATGGAAGGGAAGGAGGAGGACTAGGATTCCACCTCCCCCCTTGGCTAAGCCCTTGGGTTTGGAGGGGATGTTCCCCATGCCCTCCACCTATATATAGAGGGGATGGGCGCCCCAAGAGGACACACAAAGCCCTTGGCGCCCCTCTCTCTCCTGTTACTCCATAGTTCCACTGCCTCGTCCTAGCTACGCTTAGAGAAGTGTTGTCGGTGCTCCACCACCACCATCACCACCGGTCGTGTTGGTTGTGATCCCATATACTTCTCCTCTCCCTCTTGCTGGATCAAGAAGGAGGAGACTTCATCGAGCCGCAAGTTTGCTAAACTCGGAGGTGCCATCCGTTCGGTACTAGATCGGTTGGATCCTGATCGGATTGTGAAGAGTACGACTACATCAACCGCGTTATATACGCTTTCGCTTAGCGATCTACAAGGGTATGTAGATGATCTCCCCCTCTCGTAGTTATGCATCTCCATGGATAGATCTTGCATGTGCATAGAATTTGTTTTGTTTTCCATGCAATGTTCCCCAACAGAGTGAAATAAAATCTCCTTGGAAAGTTGAAAGTTTGGAAGGCACCCATGGATACGGCTAGCCATGGATTGTGAAAGAATGGTGGAGGGGGGAGTAGAACTTTTTTTTCTGATTGGGAACCTCTATAATGTGTCTAGCATGGAAAATATTGGAAACTTTTGGTCGTGACATTGACAGGAAAAGCATGCCTCTTACAATAATGTATCTCTATGTTTAAGCTTTGAGCTCTGGCACCTCTGCAAATCTCTGCTTCCCTTTGCGAAGGGCCTATCTATGTTATTTTTATTCTTATTTTGAGTCATCACCTTCTCTTATAAGCACCAACTGGAGAGCACTACTATCATACTTATGCATTGGGTGTAGTTAATATTGACTATGTTTTATGAATGGATCAATGATTGAGCATGATGGGCTAGGGATAACATTCTTTAGCATTGATATTTTGAAAGACACGATTCTTTGTTGGTATGCCTGAGTATTTATATCTTTGTGTCAAACTATAGACTATTGCTTTGAATCACTCGAATCTCAGTAAACATGCCACAAAAGAAAGATTACATGATGAAAATGGTAGGTAGCATTCCACATCAAAAATTCTGTTTTTATCATTTACCTACTCGAGGACGAGAAGAAATTAAGCTTGGGGATCCTTGATACGTCTTCAACGTATCTATAGTTTTTTATTGTTCCATGCTATTATACTATCAATATTGGATTTTTATATGCAATTATATATATCATTTTTTGGACTAACCTATTAACTTAGTGTGAAGTGCCAGTTGCTGGATTTTGCCTGTTTTTCGTTTTTTAGGAAATCAATACCAAACAAAGTCCAATTTCCTCAAAAAAAAATTGACGATTTTTGTCTGGACATAAGAGACACTAGAAGATTCGGGAGGAGGCTAGAAGATGAAGGAGTGGCCCACAAGCCATCAGGGCGTGCCCTGGTGCCCCATGGCCCCCTTAATCCCCCGTTTGACCTAATTTCGCTGCTATAAATTCTCTAAAATCGGGAAACCAATAGAGAGCCACCCGAAACACATTTTTCGCCGCTGCAAGCTTCTGTTTTTGCGAGATCCCATCTGGGGGCCTTTTCTGTCACTCTGCCGAAGGGGGAATCAATCACGGAGGGGCTCTACAAAACCTTGTTGCCCTTCCGATGATGTGTGAGTAGTTTACCACAGACCTGCGAGTCCATAGTTAGTAGCTAGATGGCTTATTTTCTCTATTTGATCTTCAATACAATATTATCCTCGATGTTATTTGAGTTCTATTCGATGTAATCCTTTTTTCTTGGATATCGTCATGATTATTCATGTTTCTATCAATTGCCCAACAGTAATTTGTTTACCCACCAAATGTTATCTTCAAGAGAGAAGCCTCTAGTGAAAACTATGGCCCCCAAGTCTATTTTAATCATATATAAAAATCCAAAAATACCTTGCTACAATTTTATTTACTTTGTTTTATTTTGTGTTTTTGTTTATCTATTTATCACTACAAGATAATCCTTGCAATTAACCGCCAAGGGATTGACAACCCTTTGTTTGCGTTGGGTACAAGTATTGATTTGTGTGTAGGTACTGCTAACGAGGTGTTGCATCGTTCTCCTACTGGATTGATAACCTTGGTTCTTAACTGAGGGAAATACTTATGTCTACTATACTCCATCATCCTCTCCTCTTCGGGGAAATCCCAACGTAGTTCACAAGTAAAATATATGTGTTAGCCATTTGGAGCAAAAAAATTAATATAGTTCATACTTCACATTTTTGTTAAAATATGACACCGTGTTAAGTTTCATTCAAAAGTTTGCCATTTTGTATACATAATTTTGACACATACTTCAGTTTTTTATGTTATTGAAATGTAAATCGAAAACACTCTTAGATTTTTTTCAAATATGAATCAGAAACACTCTTAGATTTGTTTTCCCATTAGTTTTAGCTATTTCTAAACACCTATTTATGCAAAAAAAAAATAACACAGTTACTGCGGTAATGCGCGGAGCATCATCTAATTTAGAAAATGGTTGTAACCAATCTTTACATTTTATTAGGTTATTGATACATTGTACATGACAAGAAGAAATCAAATAAAAGGAGTCCCTGTGTCTTCAGGAGTAATTGTAGTCTCATACTGATTCCGATGTGACTTCCATTGGTGGTTCTTTATTAAAAATCATCAAAAGTATTAATCTTACCATTGTTAATTTGTATCGAAGATGTGTCTTTAACCTTCAGTTATATTCCAAGGGTAAATTCAATCCATAAACTCGACTATCATGCAAAGTACGTACCTCAACTATCAATAATGTTTTAGTTCTAAGTTCTATCTCTCAAAGTGGTTTTTTTCATACAAAAGTGTTTTCTAGTGCTATTGCTTACGTGCCTTCCTAGTTTGGGCGGCGTGTCTATCATGGCACATTTACTACACAATATTTCACAATTTCATCTTTTTAGCCAAATTTCCTATTTTTGTATTCTTCATGATTTATGAATTACATGTTTTTGTTTTACATAAATATGTATATTTGATTAAATTTCTTTAATATTTCTTGTTTGGTGATGTCTCTTTTTTTTCAAACTAATTATGGTACTATAGTGAACTTTTGAAGAAAACTGATGACTTGGATGACACACATCGTGGTTATTTACTAGCATGTAGGACTTACCATTGGACAACCGGAGGCAGCTACCCCCAAGTCTCCCATAGGATAGCAGGATAACACCACAACGCCATGGAATGTTTCTCACAGTAAAACTTAAATTCTAGATCTACCAAAGTAACTTTGTAATGATCAAGTCTTCTTTGAGAAATGAAAATGGCATGTTATTGGGAAGTGAAAATTATAGGTTACGGAGAGCTGTTGGATCAACTTTGAATGCTTTCATGGCTTAGAGATGAATCTACACTCAGTCAATTGTGGACACTCAATCAATAGTTGGGTATCTTCTCGATATTAATTTATATTATTATTGTTACTATTGCTATTACTATTATTATTATTATTTTAATTATTATTAATTGTATTCGTATTTTTTTGATAATTAGTATTAGTTTTATTACTCTCTTTGTAAACTAATATAAGATCATTTCGATCACTACTTTAGTATACATGGAGATATTACTTTTAGTGGATCTAGTTTTTATGGATCAAGTTCTTCGTCTTAGTAGATAATTTAAAAGGGTGGAATTCATCGCTATTTTGGACATTACCATAATGTTCGACATGTCAAGTAGAACGAAATGGATATTATTTTCCTTAATTTTTGGTTGGAAAGCAGAAGGTACTAAGTAAAAAATAAATGTTCAAATTATTAGCTTTCTTACATCATTCCTAACATCATTGGATGCAAGTCTACCAACTGCAACATCTTGTTTTCCTAAAATTTGTCCTTTTAAGTGATTTACCCCTGCAATACCTAGGTTTTTAGTGCATATATACAAGTATATTGCTAGAGTGATGTTGTTTAGTGAAAGGATACTTAAATAGTTCGATACTAAGCAACACATCAAGAAATAACCTGAAGATCAAGCTATCGGTCAGGATGGGGAAGCCTTGCAACGAGACTGATATGCCTCTCTTCTATGCTTCATGGTTGCTTGGTAAGAGTCTGAAGGACATCGCTCCTCTCATTTCCACGTCCTCCAAGCGGAAAAGATGGGTGGTGCGTGATGCGATGCATGACAATTCTTGGGTACATTAGACCGACCCTTCTACCATTCCATGGTGGATCAAATCATTCGGTATATTGATCGTTGGATTAGGCTAGAGCAGTTCCAATTTCGTGCGGACATTGAAGACGATATTTCTTGGAAGTTTGAGGGAAATGTAGAGTACTCCGTGACGTCGGCTTACATGATTCAATTCATGGTATCCACGTCCACCATCATGAAAAAACCATTTGGAAAGTTTGAGGGTCCCAAGGTTAAGTTCTTCTCATGGTTGGCACTTTAAGGTAAGTTTTGGACGGTGGACAGACTACTAAAGAGAGGTTGGGACAATTATGGCCTATGCACATGTGCAAGAGGGCCAGCGAGACTGCCCCACACCTATCCTTCAAATGCTGGTTCATACTGCATGTTTGGAGATGGTGAGGGATTTTCTAGGGCTTGGAGCGTTTGAGATGCACTGATGGGGGAGCGAGCAAAACGTCAAGAGGTGGTGGACCGGCATGTCCCTACCAAATATCATAAAATGGAAGGTGATGGTTTCCTTCACCATGCTTGTCTATTGAACCATCTAGAATGATAGGAATGCTAGAGTTCTTACGAAAAAATTGCCGCCACCTTACTACATCCTAAAGCTTATTCAAGATGAGGCCGAGCTTTTGTCAGCCCGGGGGCTACGCACTTGAGCAAGATCATGCCACGAGAGTAATTCTGTATGTTATTTAATTACCTTTGACTGGCTATGTTGTGGAGCCGATAACATGTATTTTTCAGAAGTCCTTTATTAATCGTGGTTGGGGATCTTTTTTCCCTATCCTTCTTTAATGAATGATACGCACGCTCGTGCGTATTCAAGAAAAAAGAGACAAGCCTCCTCGGTTTCAAAAAAAGGGACCATCTGTTAGCCTATTGTTTTAAAATGCAACATGTATCCCAACTAATTAAGCAAGTTACTCATTTTTTATGTCAACAAAAGTTGCTAGCAGATGATTTGTTTCACAACATTTTAATGAGGTTGTAGCATCTTGATATAGAGATTGAATTAAGATTTTCTGTCATCAGAAAATGTGAGGCCGTGTACTTAGTGAATGGGAGACACAAAATTCCGGAGCAACGGCTCAGTATAGTTTGACCTCACGTTGATCCTGCGTATTGTGGCACTAGATTTCGTGTTAAAGCATCTTTGGATCTCGCCCAAAAACATGTCATTAGTGGTGAGGGTTTCGTTTACTTATGTGGTAAACTTTGTACGCATGTGTCGGATCACTTTTACTTCCACTGATTGCATTTGTGAAATGATGCAACGTACATATGTACACCTCAACTGTCAGAAGGGCATGATCATAACCTATGTTTAGATCCGTGTCATCAACTAATTCCACCTAGCCCAGCAGGTTAAGGCATTGATCCTTATCTGCCTTTTCCTCAACATCATTAATCCATGCCAGGATATCATTTTTCATCTTCCCCATAGATTGATCTAATTGAGCCACACAGAAGGAAAGTGGGCATTATAAGACTGTTGCATGCCATCAGCATCAATCAGTTTACTTTGGGCTCCAGTAGTTTTTTCACCATCTCCTGAAACGGCATTTATTATGCTGCTTGCCCGCTTTTTTATATAATTTTGCCCGCTCTAATTTGGATTTTCCAATTTTGGAAACCATTAAATGATGAAGTAGATAATTTGATAGGGTGGAATTCATCGCCATCTTGGACATTACCATAACTTTCAACATGCCGAGTAGGATGAAACAAATTTTCTATTCCTTAATTTGTGGTTGGAAAGGAGAAGATACTAAGTAGAGAAGAAATGTTCATATTACTGGCTTTCTTATATATTGGATGCAAGTCTGCCAACTGTAGCATCTTGCTCTCCAAAATTTTGTCTTTTTAAGTGATTTACCCCTACAATACCCTAGGTTTTTAATTAGTGCATCTGTAAAAGTATATTGTTAGAGTGATATCGTTTAGCTAAAGGATACTTAAATAGTTCGATACCAACCAACATATCAAGCAATAACCTGAAGACCAAGCTATTAGTTAGGATGGGGAACCCTTGCACTAAGACCGATATGGCTCTCTTCTATGCTTCCACCGTCATCGCCGTGGGAAATGGAGGGAAGAAATTTTATTGGGATGCACCATGGTTGCTTGGTAAGAGTCCAAAGGACATCGCCCCTGAGGGAGTCATGGACTAATTGGTCCTCGGGGCGATGGTCCATTGTACATGGGCCAGACTGGTGGAGCCGTATAGTGACAGGATATCTATGAAGCCGTGGTGTGCCCTCCAAGTCAAGAAGGCGCAGGATCTCTTTAAACCCTTATTGTAATCTATCTTTGGTAACTCTAACCCTATTGGTGTCTATATAAACCGAGGGTTTTTAGTCTTTAGGGCTAGAGCTACAATCATCACCTCATCGCCTGAGGGTTTAGGTCATACGGGTCTCGAGGTAGATCTACTCTGTAAACCATATTATACATCCAATACAACCAACCAGGATGTAGGGTATTACCTTGTAGATAGGGCCCAAACCTGGGTAAACACTGTGTTCGTCATCCCTTCTTCCACATCGATCCTATATCCATAGCTCGGGGCCCCCTACCCCGAGGTCTGCCGATTTTGTCACTGACATTGGTGCTTTCATTGAGAGTTCTGTTGTAGGGTCACCCAGAGGATCGATGACTCGCCTGATCATAGGAGAAAGCATGATATCTGGGGACTTCTTCGTCCCCGGACAACTCTTCATGTTTGGCAGCATCATCCTGCACGCAGACCCGATTGGTCTCTGGGTCAGGTCGATGCCTTCGCCCCTTGACACCAAATTTGATTCGGTGGTCTGGAATATGTTGCGGATGCACGGGACAATCTGGTTTTCACCGGATTCACTCCCCCTCACGCACCCTCGCCACGCCCACTCCAATCATGTCTATGCTCAACGCAAACACCAATCTCGGTGGTAGAGGGAGCGTGCGATGCTTGATCATATCAACCTTGGAAACACTTCCAACATATATCGTCAGCTCACCTTTAGCTAGTCTCCGTTTATTCCGTAGCTTTTATTTCGAGTTACTAACACTTAGCAACCGAACTGGTATCCAATACCCTGGTGCTACTAGGAGTACTAGTAAAGTACACATTAACATAATGTATATCCAATATACTTCTATCGACCTTGCCAGCCTTCTCATCTACCAAGTATCTAGGGTAATGCTGCTCCAGTGGTTGTTCCCCTTATTACAGAAGCACTTAGTCTCGGGTCTGGATTCAACCTTGGGTTTCTTCACTAGAGCAGCAGCTGAATTGCCGTTTCATGAAGTATCCCTTTGTCCCCTTGCCCTTCTTGAAACTAGTGGTTTCACCAACCATCAACAATTGATGCTCCTTCTTGATTTCTACTTTCGCGGTGTCAAACATCATGAATATTTCAAGGATCATCATATCTATCCCTGATATATTATAGTTAATCACGAAGCTCTAGCAGCTTGGTGGCAATGACTTTGGGGAAACATCACTATCTCATCTGGAGGATCAACTCCCACTCGATTCAAGTGATTGTTGTGCTCAGACAATCTGAGCACAAGCTCAACAATTGAGCTTTTCTCCCTTAATTTGCAGGCTAAGAAAATCATCGGAGGTCTTATACCTCTTGACGTGGGCACGAGCCTGAAATCCCAATTTCAGCCCTCGAAACATCTCATATGTTCCGCGATGTTTCAAAAATGTCTTTGGTGCCTCTACTTAAACCATTTAATTGAACTATCACGTAGTTATCAAAACGTGTATGTCCGATGTTCGCAACATCGACAAACGACGTTGGGGTTCAGCACACTGAGCGGTGCATTAAGGACATAAGCTTTCTACTGATCGCATAATCGCTACTATCAACTTTCAACTATATTTTCTCTAGGAACATATCTAAACAGTGGAACTAAAGCGCGAGCTTACGACATAATTTGCAAAAGGTCTTTTGACTATGTTCAGGATAATTAAGTTCATCTTATGAACTCCCACTTAGATAGACATCCCTCTGGTCATCTAAGTGATCACATGATCCGAGTCAACTAGGCCGTGTCCGATCATCACGTGAGACGGACTAGTCATCATCGGTGAACATCTTCATGTTGATCGTATCTACCATACGACTCATGCTCGACCTTTCGGTCTCCGTGTTCCGAGGCCATGTCTGCACATGCTAGGCTCGTCAAGTTAACCCTAAGTGTTTTCGCTCTGTAAAACTGTCTTACACCCGTTGTATGTGAACGTAAGAATCCATCACACCCGATCATCACGTGGTGCTTAGAAGCGACGAACTGTAGCAACGGTGCACAGTTAGGGGAGAACACTTCTTGAAATTTTGTAAGGGATCATCTTATTTACTACCGTCGTCCTAAGCAAACAAGATGCATAAACATGATAAACATCAAATGCAATCAAATAGTGACATGATATGGCCAATATCATTTTGCTCCTTTTGATCTTCATCTTCGGGGCTCCATGATCATCATCGTCACCGGCACGACACCATGATCTCCATCATCATGATCTCCATCATCGTGTCTTCATGAAGTTGTCACGCCAACGACTACTTCTACTTCTATGACTAACGCGTTTAGCAATAAAGTAAAGTAGTTTACATGGCGTTCTTCAATGACACGCAGGTCATACAATAAATAAAGACAACTCCTATGGCTCCTGCCGGTTGTCATACTCATCGACATGCAAGTCGTGAATCCTATTACAAGAACATGATCAATCTCATACATCACATATCATTCATCACATTCTTCTTGGCCATATCACATCACATAGCATACCCTGCAAAAACAAGTTAGACGTCCTCTAATTGTTGTTGCATGTTTTACGTGGCTGCTATGGGTTTCTAGCAAGAACGTTTCTTACCTACGCAAGACCACAATGTGATATGCCAATATCTATTTACCCTTCATAAGGACCCTTCTCATCGAATCCGTTCCGACTAAAGTGGGAGAGACTGGCACCCGCTAGCCACCTTATGCACCAAGTGCATGTCAATCGGTGGAACCTGTCTCACGTAAGAGTACGTGTAAGGTCGGTCCGGGCCGCTTCATCCCACAATACCGTCGAAACAAGATTGGACTAGTAACGGTAAGCATATTGAACAACATCAACGCCCACAACTACTTTGTGTTCTACTCGTGCAAAGAATCTACGCAATAGACCTAGCTCATGATGCCACTGTTGGGGAACGTAGCAGAAATTCAAAATTTTCCTACGTGTCACCAAGATCTATCTATGGAGAGACCAGCAACGAGTAGAAAGAGAGTGCATCTACATACCCTTGTAGATCGCTAAGCGGAAGCGTTCAAGTGAACGGGGTTGATGGAGTCGTACTCGTCGTGATTCAAATCACCGATGATTCCTAGTGCCGAACGGACGGCACCTCCGCGTTCAACACACGTACAGCCCGGTGACGTCTCCCACGCCTTGATCCAGCAAGGAGAGAGGGATAGGTTGAGGAAGACTCCATCCAACAGCAGTACAACGGCGTGGTGGTGGTGGAGGAGCGTGGCAATCCAGCAGGGCTTCGCCAAGCACCATGGGAGAGGAGGAGTAGGAAGAGAGGTAGGGCTGTGCCAGAACTTCGTGTATAGCTCCCATGCGCCTCCCCACTATATATAGGGGTGGAGGGGCTGGTTTCTTTCCCTCCAAGTCCATTGGGGCGTTGGCCAAGGTGGGAGGAAAGAAATCTCATTATTTCCTTCCCCACCGAGTGTTATCCCCCCTTTTTAGGGATCTTGATCTTATCCCTTCGGGATATGATCTTATTCCTTCTAAGGGGGGATCTTGGTGCGCCTTGACCAGGGGTGTGGGGCCTTGCCCCCACTACCCACGTCCATGTGGGTCCCCCCATGCAGGTGGGCCCCACTCCGGAACCTTCTAGAACCTTCCCGGTACAATACCGAAAAATCCCGAACATTTTCCGGTGGCCAAAATAGGACTTCCCATATATAAATCTTTACCTCCGGACCATTCCGGAACTCCTCGTGACGTCCGGGATCTCATCCGGGACTCCGAACAACATTCGGTAACCACATACAAACTTCCTTTATAACCCTAGCGTCATCGAACCTTAAGTGTGTAGACCCTACGGGTTCGGGAGACATGTAGACATGACCGAGACGTTCTCCGGTCAATAACCAACAGCGGGATCTGGATACCCATGATGGCTCCCACATGTTCCGCGATGATCTCATCGGATGAACCACGATGTCAAGGACTTAATCAATCCCGTATTCAATTCCCTTTGTCTATCGGTATGTTACTTGCCCGAGATTCGATCGTCGGTATCCAATACCTTGTTTAATCTCGTTACCGGCAAGTCACTTTACTCGTTCCGTAACACATCATCCCGTGATCAACTCCTTGGTCACATTGCGCATATGATGATGTCCTACTGAGTGGGCCCAGAGATACCTCTCCGTTTACACGGAGTGACAAATCCCAGTCTCGATCCGCATAAAACAATAGATACTTTCGGAGATACCTGTAGTGCACCTTTATAGTCACCCAGTTACGTTGTGACGTTTGATACACCCAAAGCACTCCTACGGTATCCAGGAGTTACACGCTCTCATGGTCGAAGGAAGAGATACTTGACATTGGCAAAGCTCTAGCAAATGAACTACACGATCTTTTGTGCTAGTCTTAGGATTGGGTCTTGTCCATCACATCATTCTCCTAATGATGTGATCCCGTTATCAACGACATCCAATGTCCATAGCCAGGAAACCATGACTATCTGTTGATCACAACGAGCTAGTCAACTAGAGGCTCACTAGGGACATATTGTGGTCTATGTATTCACACATGTATTACGATTTCCGGATAATACAGTTATAGCATGAATAAAAGACAATTATCATGAATAAGGAAATATAATAATAATACTTTTATTATTGCCTCTAGGGCATATTTCCAACAGTCTCCCACTTGCACTAGAGTCAATAATTCACATCGCCATGTGATTAACACTCACAGGTCACATCGCCATGTGACTAATACCCAAGAGTTTACTAGAGTCAGTAGTCTAGTTCACATCACTATGTGATTAACACTCAATGAGTTTTATGTTTGATCATGTTGCTTGTGAGAGAGGTTTTAGTCAACGGGTCTGAACCTTTCAGATCCGTGTGTGCTTTACAAATCTCTATGTCATCTCCTAGATGCAGCTACCACGCTCTATTTGGAGCTATTCCAAACAACTGTTCTACTTGGAGCTATTCTAAATTATTGCTCCATTATATGTATCCGGTCTCTCTACTCAGAGCTATCCGGATAGGTGTCAAGCTTGCATCGTCGTAACCTTTACGACGAACTCTTTTACCACCTCCATAATCGAGAAAATTCCTTAGTCCACTAGTTACTAAGGATAACTTCGACCGCTGTCCTGTGAGCCATTCTTGGATCACTCTTGTACCCCTTGACTGACTCATGGCAAGGCACACTTCAGGTGTGGTACACAGCATAGCATACTGAAGAGCCTACGTCTTAAGCATAGGGGACGACCTTCATCCGTTCTCTCTATTCTGCCGTGGTCGAGCTTTAAGTCTTAACTTCGTACCTTACAACTCAGGCAAGAACTCCTTCTTTGACTGGTCCATCTTGAACACCTTCAAGATCATGTCAAGGTATGTTCTCATTTGAAAGTATTATTAAGCATTTTGATCTATCCTTATAGATCTTGATGCTCAATGTTCAAGTAGCTTAATCCAGGCTTTCCATTAAAAAACACTTTCAAAATAACCCTATATGCTTTCCAGAAATTCTACGTCATTTCTGATCAACAATATGTCAACAACATATACTCATCAGAAATTCTATAGTGCTCCCACTCACTTCTTTGGAAATACAAGTTTCTCATAAACTTTGTACAAACCCAAAATTTTTGATCATCATCAAAGCATACATTCCAACTCCGAGATGCTCACTCCAGTCCTTAGAAGGATTGCTGGAGCTTTGCATACTTATTAGCATCTTTCGGTATTGACAAAACCTTCCGGTTGTATCACATACAACCTTTCCTCATTAAAATCGTCGAGGAAACAATGTTTTGACATCCTATCTGCAAGATTTCATAAATAATGCAGTAATCGCTAATATAATTCCAACAGACTCTTAGCATCGCTATGAGTGAGAAAATCTCATCGTAGTCAACTCCTTGAACTTGTCGGAAAACATCTTAACGACAAGTCGAGCTTTCTTAATGGTGACATTTACCATCATTGTCCGTCTTCCTTTTGAAATCCATCTGTACTCATTAGCCTTACGACCATGAGCCGTTCTGCCAAAGTCTACACTTTGTTTTCATACATGGATCCTCTCTCGGATTTTATGGCCTCAAGCCATTTATCGGAATCCGGGCCCACCATCGCTTCTCCATAGCTCGTAGGTTCATTGTTGTCTAGCAACATGACCTTCAAGACAGGATTACGTACCACTCTGAAGTAGTACGCATCCTTGTCATCCTACGAGGTTTGGGAGTGACTTGATCCGAAGTTTCATGATCAATATCATAAGCTTCCACTTCAATTGGTGTAGGTGCCACAGGAACAACTCCCTGTGCCCTGTCACACACTAGTTGAAGAGACGGTTCAATAACCTCATCAAGTCTCCACCATCCTCCCACTCAATTCTTTCGAGAGAAACTTTTCCTCGAGAAAGGACCCGATTCTAGAAACAATCCATATTGCTTTCGGATCTGAATTAGGAGGTATACCCAACTGTTTTGGGTTTCCTATGAAGATGCATTTTATCTGCTTTGGGTTCGAGCTTATCAACCTGAAACTTTTTCATATAAGCGTCACAGCCCCAAACTTTTAAGAAACGACAACTTAGGTTTCTCTAAGCCATAATTCATACGGTGTCATCTCATCGGAATTACGTGGTGCCCTATTTAAAGTGAATGTGGTTGTCTCTAATGCCTAACCCATGAACGATAGTGGTAATTCGATAAGAGACATCATGGTACGCACCATATCCAATAGGGTGCAACTATGATGTTCGGACACACCATCACATTATGGTGTTCCAGGCGGTATTAATTGCGAAACAATTTCCACAATGTCTTAATTGTGTGCCAAAACTCGTAACTCAGATATTCATCTCTATGATCATATCATAGACATTTTATCCTCTTGTCACAATGATCTGCTACTTCACTCTGAAATTACTTGAACCATTCAATAATTCAGACTTGTGTTTCATCAAGTAAATATACTCAACATTTACTCGAATCATCTGTGAAGTAAGAACATAATGATATTCACTGCATGCCTCAGCACTCATTCGACTGCACACATCAAAATGTGTTACTTCCAACAAGTTGCTATCTTGTTCCATCTTACTGAAAATGAGGCTTTTCAGTCATCTTGCCCATGTGGTATGATTTGCATATCTCAAGTGATTCAAAATCAAGTGAGTCCGAACGATCCATTTCATGGAGTTTCTTCATGCATATACACCAATAGACATGGTTCGCATGTCTCAAACTTTTCAAAAACGAGTGAGTCCAAAGATCCATCAACATGGAGCTTCTTCATGCGTTTTATACCATTATGACTTACATGGCAGTGCCACAAGTAAGTGGTACTATCATTACTATCTTATATCTTTTGGCATGAAAATGTGTATCACTACGACCGAGATTCAATAAACCATTCCTTTAGGTGCAAGACCATTGAAGGTATTATTCAAAAATAGAGTAACCGTTATTCTCCTTAAATGAATAACCGCATTGCGATAGACATAATCCAATCATGTCTATGCTCAACGCAAACACCAATCTCGGTGGTAGAGGGAGCGTGCGATGCTTGATCATATCAACCTTGGAAACACTTCCAACATATATCGTCAGCTCACCTTTAGCTAGTCTCCGTTTATTCCGTAGCTTTTATTTCGAGTTACTAACACTTAGCAACCGAACCGGTATCCAATACCCTGGTGCTACTAGGAGTACTAGTAAAGTACACATTAACATAATGTATATCCAATATACTTCTATCGACCTTGCCAGCCTTCTCATCTACCAAGTATCTAGGGTAATGCTGCTCCAGTGGTTGTTCCCCTTATTACAGAAGCACTTAGTCTCGGGTCTGGATTCAACCTTGGGTTTCTTCACTAGAGCAGCAGCTGAATTGCCGTTTCATGAAGTATCCCTTTGTCCCCTTGCCCTTCTTGAAACTAGTGGTTTCACCAACCATCAACAATTGATGCTCCTTCTTGATTTCTACTTTCGCGGTGTCAAACATCATGAATATTTCAAGGATCATCATATCTATCCCTGATATATTATAGTTAATCACGAAGCTCTAGCAGCTTGGTGGCAATGACTTTGGGGAAACATCACTATCTCATCTGGAGGATCAACTCCCACTCGATTCAAGTGATTGTTGTGCTCAGACAATCTGAGCACAAGCTCAACAATTGAGCTTTTCTCCCTTAGTTTGCAGGCTAAGAAAATCATCGGAGGTCTTATACCTCTTGACGTGGGCACGAGCCTGAAATCCCAATTTCAGCCCTCGAAACATCTCATATGTTCCGCGATGTTTCGAAAACGTCTTTGGTGCCTCTACTTAAACCATTTAATTGAACTATCACGTAGTTATCAAAACGTGTATGTCCGATGTTCGCAACATCGACAAACGACGTTGGGGTTCAGCACACTGAGCGGTGCATTAAGGACATAAGCTTTCTACTGATCGCATAATCGCTACTATCAACTTTCAACTATATTTTCTCTAGGAACATATCTAAACAGTGGAACTAAAGCGCGAGCTTACGACATAATTTGCAAAAGGTCTTTTGACTATGTTCAGGATAATTAAGTTCATCTTATGAACTCCCACTTAGATAGACATCCCTCTGGTCATCTAAGTGATCACATGATCCGAGTCAACTAGGCCGTGTCCGATCATCACGTGAGACGGACTAGTCATCATCGGTGAACATCTTCATGTTGATCGTATCTACCATACGACTCATGCTCGACCTTTCGGTTTCCGTGTTTCGAGGCCATGTCTGCACATGCTAGGCTCGTCAAGTTAACCCTAAGTGTTTTCGCTGTGTAAAACTGTCTTACACCCGTTGTATGTGAACGTAAGAATCCATCACACCCGATCATCACGTGGTGCTTAGAAGCGACGAACTGTAGCAACGGTGCACAGTTAGGGGAGAACACTTCTTGAAATTTTGTAAGGGATCATCTTATTTACTACCGTCGTCCTAAGCAAACAAGATGCATAAACATGATAAACATCACATGCAATCAAATAGTGACATGATATGGCCAATATCATTTTGCTCCTTTTGATCTTCATCTTCGGGGCTCCATGATCATCATCGTCACCGGCACGACACCATGATCTCCATCATCATGATCTCCATCATCGTGTCTTCATGAAGTTGTCACGCCAACGACTACTTCTACTTCTATGACTAACGCGTTTAGCAATAAAGTAAAGTAGTTTACATGGCGTTCTTCAATGACACGCAGGTCATACAATAAATAAAGACAACTCCTATGGCTCCTGCCGGTTGTCATACTCATCGACATGCAAGTCGTGAATCCTGTTACAAGAACATGATCAATCTCATACATCACATATCATTCATCACATTCTTCTTGGCCATATCACATCACATAGCATACCCTGCAAAAACAAGTTAGACGTCCTCTAATTGTTGTTGCATGTTTTACGTGGCTGCTATGGGTTTCTAGCAAGAACGTTTCTTACCTACGCAAGACCACAACGTGATATGCCAATATCTATTTACCCTTCATAAGGACCCTTCTCATCGAATCCGTTCCGACTAAAGTGGGAGAGACTGGCACCCGCTAGCCACCTTATGCACCAAGTGCATGTCAATCGGTGGAACCTGTCTCACGTAAGAGTACGTGTAAGGTCGGTCCGGGCCGCTTCATCCCACAATACCGTCGAAACAAGATTGGACTAGTAACGGTAAGCATATTGAACAACATCAACGCCCACAACTACTTTGTGTTCTACTCGTGCAAAGAATCTACGCAATAGACCTGGCTCATGATGCCACTGTTGGGGAACGTAGCAGAAATTCAAAATTTTCCTACGTGTCACCAAGATCTATCTATGGAGAGACCAGCAACGAGTAGAAAGAGAGTGCATCTACATACCCTTGTAGATCTCTAAGCGGAAGCGTTCAAGTGAACGGGGTTGATGGAGTCGTACTCGTCGTGATTCAAATCACCGATGATCCTAGTGCCGAACGGACGGCACCTCCGCGTTCAACACACGTACAGCCCGGTGACGTCTCCCACGCCTTGATCCAGCAAGGAGAGAGGGAGAGGTTGAGGAAGACTCCATCCAACAGCAGCACAACGGCGTGGTGGTGGTGGAGGAGCGTGGCAATCCTGCAGGGCTTCGCCAAGCACCGCGGGAGAGGAGGAGTACTTGTGAGAGGGGGAGGGCTGCGCCAGAACTTCGTCGATAGCTCCCATGCGCCTCCCCACTATATATAGGGGTGGAAGGGCTGGTTTCTTGCCCTCCAAGTCCATTGGGGCGTTGGCCAAGGTGGGAGGAAAGAAATCTCATTATTTCCTTCCCCACCGATTGTTATCCCCCCTTTTTAGGGATCTTGATCTTATCCCTTCGGGATATGATCTTATTCCTTCTAAGGGGGGATCTTGGTGCGCCTTGACCAGGGGTGTGGGGCCTTGCCCCCACTACCCACGTCCATGTGGGTCCCCCCATGCAGGTGGGCCCCACTCCGGAACCTTCTAGAACCTTCCCGGTACAATACCGAAAAATCCCGAACATTTTCCGGTGGCCAAAATAGGACTTCCCATATATAAATCTTTACCTCCGGACCATTCCGGAACTCCTCGTGACGTCCGGGATCTCATCTGGGACTCCGAACAACATTCGGTAACCACATACAAACTTCCTTTATAACCCTAGCGTCATCGAACCTTAAGTGTGTAGACCCTACGGGTTCGGGAGACATGTAGACATGACCGAGACGTTCTCCGGTCAATAACCAACAGCGGGATCTGGATACCCATGATGGCTCCCACATGTTCCACGACGATCTCATCGGATGAACCACGATGTCAAGGACTTAATCAATCCCGTATTCAATTCCCTTTGTCTATCGGTATGTTACTTGCCCGAGATTCGATCGTAGGTATCCAATACCTTGTTCAATCTCGTTACCGGCAAGTCACTTTACTCGTTCCGTAACACATCATCCCGTGATCAACTCCTTGGTCACATTGCGCATATGATGATGTCCTACCGAGTGGGCCCAGAGATACCTCTTCGTTTACACGGAGTGACAAATCCCAGTCTCAATCCGCATAAAACAATAGATACTTTCGGAGATACCTGTAGTGCACCTTTATAGTCACCCAGTTACGTTGTGACGTTTGATACACCCAAAGCACTCCTACGGTATCCAGGAGTTACACGCTCTCATGGTCGAAGGAAGAGATACTTGACATCGGCAAAGCTCTAGCAAATGAACTACACGATCTTTTGTGCTAGTCTTAGGATTGGGTCTTGTCCATCACATCATTCTCCTAATGATGTGACCCCGTTATCAACGACATCCAATGTCCATAGCCAGGAAACCATGACTATCTGTTGATCACAACGAGCTAGTCAACTAGAGGCTCACTAGGGACATATTGTGGTCTATGTATTCACACGTGTATTACGATTTCCGGATAATACAGTTATAGCATGAATAAAAGACAATTATCATGAACAAGGAAATATAATAATAATACTTTTATTATTGCCTCTAGGGCATATTTCCAACAGAGACCTTACGACATAGCGGCACCCAATGGCCAGGGGTCATCCCCAGCCCAAAGCAGCTCGATCTCGAACACAAATGGGGGAGCCACAAGCAAAGACCAAAGCCCGTCCTTGACCTCCAGTGACGGCCCGGACCCCCTCAAGGATCCGGCTCCGCACCCCGAGCTCAGCACGGCCAGCAAAAATCAAGGACCGGGCAGGGCATTGATCACCCCCCACGGTATTACAACGGAGTTTGGCCCGGAGCCCTCGAGCTCGGCGACCCTCGCAATGGCAAACGAGGCGCTAGAGCGAATTCAGAAAATGACCATCCAGGAGGACCTGCCCTCCGCCTTCAATCATCGACCCTTCAAGGCGTACAATATGGAATTTTGTGCCCCACCCACCACCCATTTGGTAGCCACTATTGATGATTTAACCGATATGCTAGACTATAATTCAGAGAATGCCAAATACATGGATGAGGAGGACGTAGCCACGGCTAATGCTGAGCCCCCCCTCACGGTCCACTAGTCGGCCACATCCACCTATGAGATTTACGTGGTGGACACCCCAAAGGACGGCGACGGCACTCCCGATCAGGACTGAGGCAAGCCCATAGATGAGCCGCCCAAGCACCAAAAACAGCGTCGTCGATCAAAGCCACGTCGAAGCCGTGCGAGCAACATGGACACCGCAGAGAATGGCACCGTAAATAACACGGACGACCTCGTAGGGGACGCAGCCAATGAACATCATCAAGTTGACCTTGCGGGGCAGGGGGACCCATCCAATCTGGAAAACCACGATGACTCCGAGTATAGCAACTACCTCCCAGTCTCTGAAGAGGAGGCCCGCCTTGGGGATGAAGATTTCATCGTCGCCGAAGATCCTCTGGAGCAGGAACGATTCAAGTGGAAGCTTTTGGCCACCACCCGCAGCTTAAAGAAACAAAAACGCAAAATCAAGGCTGAACATGACACCCTCAACGACCGATGGATTAAAGTCCTAGCGGCTGAAAAAGGGTACGACCGCGAACAAGCAACCAAAAGTTATCCCAAGCAAAGACTCCTTCCGTAGTTTGACAACGAGGCCGTAGAGCCCCACACCTGATATACACAACCACCGAGCAGCCGGACTGTCCCCATAGAGGGTGGGACAGAAAAGCTGATGAGGCCGAACACCTAGCCGCCCCACCTTGCTGTTATGGCAAGGATTAAGAGTGGCCCACCTACGAGTACGAGCTCCTCCATGACCAAGACACCCGAGGAGGCCGCACCAGGTCCATTTATGGACCCAGAGAAGAACCGACAGCTTACCGGGAAGGATACTACGATCGGCTAAACCGAAATATTAGAATCCGGGAGCAGCAACATATTCGGAGGGCTGAAGACGTCCGACACGATGTAGCCAGAGTTCAGGGCGCCGCACACCCCCTGTGCCTCATAGAGAGGGTAATGCAACACCAATTCCTGCAAGGCTTCAAGCCCTTTAATATCGAATCATACAACAAAATCACAGATCCAGCCGTATGGATAGAGGATTTCACCCTCCACATTCACATGGCGCGAGAAGATGACCTCCCCGCCATCAAATATTTGCTGTTATAGCTTAAAGGTCCAGCTCGACACTGGTTGAACAGCCTTCCCGAAGACTCTATAGGCTGCTGGGAAGAGCTTGAGGGCACTTTTTGAGCAAACTTTCAGGGCACCTATGTCCGGCCTCCGGATGCTGACGACCTAAATCGCATCACACAACAACCGGAAGAATCTTCTCGACAATTTTGGAACCGATTCCTCACCAAGAAAAACCAGATCGTTGATTGTCCGGATGCTGAAGTCTTGGCTGCCTTCAAGCATAGTGTCAAGGATGAATGGCTCGTACGGCAGCTCGGCCAGGACAAACCAAGAACTATGGCAGCCCTTACTTCCCTAATGACCCGCTTTTGCACAGCCAAAGACAGTTGGCTTGCTTGCAAAAACACCAACCCGAACACACCCGGTACCTCCGAGGTTCGAGACAAAAATGGAAAGCCCCGATGCAGCAAGAATAAACGTCGCCATATTGATGGCGAGGGCGAGGATAAGGCAGTTAATGCCGGATTCCGAAACCACAAGTCTGGACCCCGAAAGAAAGCCCCTGAAGGCAACAATGATGGCCCGACCAGACTGGACATAGCCCTGGACAGGCCTTGTCAGATCTACGGCATGTCAGAGAAGCCCGCCAACCACTCCAACCGAAACTGTTGGGTGATTAAACAGGCCGACGAACTCATAGCCGAAGACTCGGGCAAAAGCCCAGAAAGCAAGGATGATGATGAGCCACGCAGGCCAAATAGTGGAGGCCAAAAACCCTTCCCTTCCGAGGTCAAGACGGTAAACATGATCTACACAACCCACATACCAAAGAAGGAGAGGAAGTGAGCACTAAGGGACATATATTCCGTCGAGCTAGTATCGTTGAAGTTCAATCCATGGTCAGCCTGTATGATCATGTTCGATCGTAGGGACCATCCGACCATCATACGTCATGGAGGGTTTGTAGCCTTCGTGCTCGACCCTATCATCGATGGATTCCACCTCACTAGAGTCCTCATGGACAGAGGTAGCATCCTCAATTTGATATACAAAGAAACAGCAAGGAAAATGGGGGTCGATCCATCAAGGATCAAACCCAGTAACACCACCTTTAAGGGGGTCATTCCAGGAGTGGAGGCCCATTGTACATGCACCGTGATGCTTGAGTTAGTGTTCAGATCTCCGGATAACTTCCGAAGCAAGGACCTGATCTTCGACATTGCACCTTTTCGCAGTGGCTATCACGCCCTCCTCAGCCGAACAATGTTCGCCAAATTCAATGTCGTCCCGCATTACGCGTACCTCAAGTTGAAGATGTCCGGTCCCTCTGGCGTCATAACCATCAACGGCAACACAGAATGCTCGCTTCGAACCGAAGAGCACACTGCGGCCCTAGTGGTCGAACACCACACCGGCTCATATGGGCCCAGATGTCGACCCGCCGTAAAGGCCAACGATAGTAGTAAACGGGTTTGAACCCCTTCCTCGTCATGGGAGCCCGCATGTGTTCGCCGCAAATAGGGATACACACCCCATGGCATGCCCACATTCTTCACGCTCCATGTGCCTCGTTAGCACGACTTCACACTCAAAATATCATGGGCAGCCATGAGGCATACATTAATAAATCCGAAGTCTTGTTCGGTTAAGCCGAACTTCGGAATTACCTCATCTTCAGACGACCCGGGGACCAATTACGGATACCCCAAGCATAAAGCTTCACCGGTAGTGTCCTCGCCCATCAAGATCTCATCGAAGGTCCCAACCCCCACCTATCAGAAGCAAAGGTGCAGATGTGCAACAGGGCACAGTGAAGGCTTCAACTCACGCATCAAGGCCCTGCGTCAACCTTTACTCTATAAACTTTCCTTTTCTTTTTCTCTTACAAGTACTGCCTTCGCAGTTCGAATTGTATGGTTAGACATCCTGAGCCTACGAGAAATAATAAAAGTACCCTTTATGGTGTTCGGATATCTGCATCTTGCGACTTGTCTATTTCCTTTCCGATTCTCCCCCCGCTCTTCGAATAGCTTGGCATGAAAACACGATCGGTTATATAACCTAGAGCTCAATTTCTCTATCAGCTCGACACACCAAGTCCGACACCACTTACCGCTGAGTGTTCGGCGTCCCGAATGTTGCACTATATGCATCAAGTTCGGAACCATGTCTTAGGTCAATAGTTGGGTTGCCTGCTCCTATGCTTGCCCCTTACATTCCGCATGTTCGGCTAAGAGGGCAAAGGGAGAACCCCTGCGATTGTACTTCTGGCTTGCCTGGTCAAGTACCTCAGGAGGAGAATGCCGAAAACTGACCGTCATGGTAAGCGCGAACTTATCAGCGATCAGACGATGAGGTTCGACTCCAAAAATCGTTGGCGATTTCACCGTGTCACATGAAGGGTTTGTCTTAACACAAACCACGTGATCAAAAAAGGGCAAGCATTCAGCCCCAAGTACATCACAATATACCGGGGAATAGTCCTTAGTCCCCACTGTCAAGCTCCTAAGGCTAACTGAAAGCAGTAAAACCAAATAGTCTGATTGCCTAGTTTTGCTCATGCACTACCGCATCTGGGTACCAAGATGTTGGCTAAGGGTAAGAGTGCGAAGACAAAAGCACCCCTCGCGACATTCACCTGGGGGCCGAAGCCGACGACCGGTAGCTTTCAGATTTGACATACGGCCGAATAAGAGTCAAAATTAAAATTATGATAATACAAAAAAATTCCGGCGGATGCATTATAAAGCACAAGGTCAACCTGGTACAAACTTAACACAATCACTCAAATATTACATCTTTCGAACAATGGCCCTCTATCGCCTGCGTGCCATTCATCACCTGTGGAAAGTACTGCTTAGGGCGGCGATGCTCATTCCCCTTGGGCGTAGGACTAGTGGCCATGTCCATCGGATTGATCTTCAGCCAATGCACCATGGTCTTCGCGAATGCAGGCCTCGTCCCCTCAAGGCATGCCGACCGCTTTATGACGTCAATACAAAGCGACACCTCCCGCAGCTTCTGCACAAGGCCGAAGTAGGTGTCCGGAAGAGGCTCGACATGCCACAGACTGACACAGAGGTCCTTCACAGTCAGCTTAGACATCCGATGCATCTCCATCAGCTGCTTCATTTGATCACTGAGGAGGGGAGGACGCTCGGAATCCGAAAACTGTGACTAGAAGAGTCGATGCATGGAGTCCTTCTCAAGGGTGGCTCGGCGTGGAATAATGACACCTGTGGGATCACTGGAATCCCTACTACGGTCGCCGGGCGCGAGGTTGTGGAAAGAGTGGGATTAGGAGTCAACACAAGGATCGTTTACCCAGGTTCGGGCCGCGAGGATGCGTAATACCCTAGTCCTGCTTTGGTGTATATTTGAGTGTTCTTGGACTAGCTATCGCACATTGCTTGTCCAAGGATCCGAATCCTTTTCCAGTATGCCTCGGGCCTCCTTTTATAGTCGAAGGGGGCGCCACAGTGGCACATAGGAGGTGGGAAGGTGTTCAGTGGCTGAGCTTATCGCCCGCCATTACGGGACAGAACGCATTGAAAGCTCTCCTTAGGTGTCCCTAGCTTTATCGCCGCCTCGCCTTGCTTCGACACGTGTCTAGGCCAACGAGGCATGCAGCGCCATGTAGGCTGGCAGGCTGCTGAGCTGGTGCAATGGTAGGGTCTTCATGAAGATCTGCATGCCACCATGCAGGTGCTTGCTGAGTTGGTCTAGAGGACGCACGTCACCACGCAGGTGCTCGCCTAGCTGGTTGGACTGGCAGCTGCACAGGGAGCGGTGGCGGAGTCTTGGCAGATGCGGGCCTAGTTGCGGCCCCGCTGATGTCCTCGGCAAGGGTCTTGCCGGGGGCCCGGCAAGGGTCTTGCCGTGGCATCACAGTCGTCCCCGGCAAGGATCTCACCGGAGGTCTCGTGGATTTCCTTGGCAAGGATCTTGCCGAGGATTGTCGTCTTCTGGTCCTTATCTGATCTTGTATGCTTATGGTTTTCACGAAGATCTGCATGCCACCATGGAGGTTCCTCCCAAGCCTTGGTTCCAATGTGGTTGATGACGTTGGAACCCTTGGGCTCAAGGGTGGAGCGCCCCGCTGGCGCTGGGCAAGTTGCCCCAGGAAGGCTCTTGCCAGGGCTGTGGAGGCCGCCCCGGCAATGGCCTTGCCAGGGGAGCCCACCTTGCCCTTCTGCTCCTTGTATTTATGTCTTGGCGATGCTTTGATTGCCTGGTGGCTTCGGCTTCCTTCCTTCGTTCTGCTAGGTGTGACCGCGGGCGTGACTCTGATTGCTCGTGCACAAGTAAAGGGGGACAAAAGAGGGCCTCTACTTTTGTACACCGACAGGAGCCCCTGGGCCTGGGCCACACATAAGCATGACGCATTGTTGGGCTCGGCCCAGAACGATGCGCGGGCAGGCGGAGCAAACTTTTAATGCAGTAATTTCTTCGTCCATTGCGCTTCCCCATGACCTGCGTTGAATGCACGACGTGGAGGGTCGTGCGTGACGTGAGGGTCATGCGTGAGACGGTCCTTGCACACATGCATCTTGTTGCAGTAAATGATAGAGAGGCGGCACGTGCCTTCCCCATGAAAAGGAATAACCGCAGGCGCGCTGCTCATTTACCCTCTGCGCCTTCTCCAATCTCGGAACCGCCGTCCCCATCTTCTTACTCCTCGAGCTCTTGCTTTTGCTCATCGCTGTTGTGCCCCCATTGCTCTTGATCCTTCGCCTCCTTCCAGTGGCCATGACACCCAAAAAGGGCAAGGGAGCAGCCAAGGACGCCGGGGAGAGGGAGGCGGCGGTGCGGCGGGCGCAGTTCGCCTACTTCCCGTCGACAGTCGACGTGATCCAGCTCAAGAACTTCTTTAGGCCCCTGTGGAGGACGGAGACGACGGGGCACCCTGCCACGCGCGTCATTCCTACCGATTGCGCCAAGGCCGTCCCAAATCGGTACCCCTTTTTCGTCGATTTCTTCTCCAGTGGGCTGTGCCCCCCTTCTCTGACTTCTTCAACGACGTCATGCGCACCTTCGGCTTCCGTCTTTTGGATCTCACGCCGAACGCTGTGGCGTGCATGCCTTTCTTTGCCCACCTCTATGAGGGCTTTGCCAGGGTGCTCCCCAACATAGTGCTTTTCTGCCACTACTTCTCCACTCGCATCCAACCAGGGGGCGCCATTTCTGGGAGCATCTCCTGGATTCCGAGGGCCCATGGGAAGGGCACATACACGGAGGGTGCCCAGAAGGAGAGGTGGGAGGAGTGGCGGGGCCGGTGGTGCTGGATCGAGGAGAAGAACCCGCCGGAGTTCTGCCGGGTTCGCCAGAGCCCGCCGACTCGCCGCACGCACTGGAGCGACCTCGACGCCGACGACGATAAGCATTTGATCGCCACCACCAGGATCCATTGCCTCACCAGGGTCGGGCTCACCCTTGAGATGATTGGGGCAGACTTCATCCGTCGCCGAATCGCCCTGCTGCATAACAAGGGGACGCCGGCCTGGGACTTCAGGAATGCGGCTGACATCATGAGGCTCCGCCCCGGCCTGAAGCATAACTTCACGGTGATGGGGCACGCCTATTACTGTCAGAGGCTCTTTCAACTCGACGTGTACATCGACGACAGGTTGGAGAGGACCGGCAGGGCCGTGAAGGCCGGCAAGGCCATCAAGGGGCCCCTGTTTGGGTTGCCGGCGGGAGTGGTCCTGCAGAGAAACAACTCTTGTCAGTCCACCATCCTTGACATGATGCCGGTCTTCAACGTGCACGGCCTCAACCCGTCCTGGGCTGAGCCCCCAGCACGGAAAGTGCAGGAGTTCTTCGACAACTTGTCGGAGGGCTATGACCACGACGAGCCGCTGCTCATCCAGGACACCACCCAGGCAGAGCTAGACTACATCGCCGCCAGAGTGGCGGAGGTGGAGCTCACCAGGGAGGCCGGCAGCGTCGGCGGCGTAGAGGATGAGGCTGACGCGTCCGCGGAGGAGAGGGAGCTCGCCTAGTGGGTGAAGCCTGCTGAGGAGGCTAGCAGCGTCAATACCGAGGCCCCCCTTGTTGAGGATGTGGTCGAGGAGTCGACCGAGGAAGAGGCCGAGGCTGACGACCCTCTGGCCATGGAAAAAAGACGTGTCCTGCGGTGGGCTAGCTCTAGCGAGCCAGTCAAGTCGGTAGGACCGAACAGCGGCAAGAGGTCTAGGAGGAGTCCGCACGTGTAACGAGGGCCGCAGCAGCGAAGAAGGCGGTGAAGGCCGCAGTGGCGAAGAAGAAAACGACCGCCTCTTCTTCATCCAAGTGTCGCCAGACTCCATCCCCTTCCCCTCCTCCCGCAGATGTCGACAAGGAGGTCGCCTTTAATTTTGGGTCCCTCAGCCCAAGGAGGAAGAGGAAGCCAGCAGCAGAGGAGGCGGAGGACGAGTAAGCATCTTGTCATTCGTCATCTTCGTCCTTTCATACCGCATCGCCTTTCCTGACTTTTTCTCATCTTTGCAGGGACAGGGAGACGCTGGCCCAGAGGGTGGTGAAGAGGGCCAGGGCCTCAACGGGCGACCAGCCCCCGGCAGGCACTTCGCGTCCGCCGGTGGTGGAGATCAGCCCGGACAGCAGCCCCCGGCGCAGCCCCCGTCTCAGCCCCCAGCATGCGTTCACCACTCATTCCTCATCAACGTGTGTTGGGGTATAATTCCTTGGCACTGACCTTGCCGTGGCTGCAGGAGGAGGATGGCAGGAGGAGGAGCCACCGAGGGCCACCCCCAACACGCCGCCCCCATCAACTATGCCACCCCGAGGGGCGTCCCCGGTAAGGGCGCCAAGCACCGAGCCCACGTACATGAAGGAGGAGGAGGCGAACTTTGGTGCGATGGCTACGCCACGGCAACGGTTGTTGGCAGGGAGGAGGCTACTTCTTCCCAACCCGATACGGGTAAGTTACTCACTTTCCGCCCCTGTCATTTCTTCTTCTTTTTTGAACCTTGGTCTTGGCCTCGCCTCATTCCCCCTCTCTGCATCCAGATCCTTCCTCGGCGGACCGGGAGGACATCGATGTCGTCATCAAGGAGGTCACCAAGGACCGCTGCTGAGGATGCCGCCAAGGGGCCTGCCGAGGAGGCCGACAAGGCCGCTGCCGAGGAGGCCGACAAGGCCGCTGCCGAGGAGGCCGGTAAGGGGCCTGCCGAGGAGGCCAGCGAGGGGCCTGCCGGGGGGCAGCAAGGCTGCTGCCAAGGAGGAGGTGGTCGACAATCAACCCTCCTCCTCTGCCGCCTTTGGCTCGGGCAAGTACTTGAAGGTGGGCGATGACCTTTTCGTCCACCTCCCAGGGACGGCGGGCGCCAAGGCACCGACTGAAGGGGAGGTTTTTTATGATGAGGCGCTCATCGCCATGATGCTTGAGGTTGTCGACGAACCGAGCACCGGTGGTGGCGGCTCCCAAGAGGAGCTGCTGCTTCGGGCCATGAGCGCCACCTTCCAGAAGATACAGGCGCTCCACCGCGCCCGTCTGGACAAGGCAAAGTCCAGGGTGATGGTGGCAGACAAGGCGGAGGCCGATATTGGGGAACGCATCACCGAGGCGCAGGCCTGGTTTCACCAGGCCCACGGAGAGCTGAAGGCCGCCCAGGATCTATTGGTCGAGCACAAGCAAGAGCTCATCCTGAAGCAGGCCGACGTCAAGAAGGCCCAGGAGGCGGCGAGGGATCAGGCCGCCAAGGACGAGGCCGCCCGGCTCCAGCATCAGGCCGAGCTGAACTCCCAGGAGGAGGACCTCGCTGCTCATGAGGAGGTCGAGAAGCTCGCCGCCACACTCCGCGGCAAGGATGAGGAGGTCGAGAAGCTCATCGCGTAGCAGACCTAGGAGCTGGAGCAGGGGCACAAGGAAGCACTCAGTGCTCAAGCCCTGGTCCATGCTAGCAAGGTGAAGGAGCTGGAGGTGGAGCAGGATGGCCTGAAGAACAAGGCCTCGGAGCTGGCAAAGGAGAAGGACACGATCAGTGGCGCCTTGGTGGAGGCGCAGGGCGCAGTCCTTGACAAGGCCGAGCTACTCTCCTGGGCCAACGACTCCATCAAGGACCTAAAGCTGAAGCTGGAGGGCCTTGAGGGGACACTTTCGGAGGTCAGGGCCCGGGAGGAGACCCTGACCAAGAATCTGGAGAAGGAGAGGCAACTATGGAGGAATGACGCTGCCAACCACAAGGATTAAGTGAAGGGCGAAAAGCTCTGGATCAGCCGCCTCGCCGATGTCGCCGGCAGAATCTCCATGAAGCTGGCTGCCATGGGGATGCCGAATGTTAGGTACGCCCCAGAGCCGAACATGAGTCCCAATGCCAAGCTGAACCTGTTCTTCGAGGGCGTTCTTGGAGCCTTGGAGCAGTTTCGCTCTAACAGAGCGAGCTCTCTAGCCAATGTGGCCCGACAGCTTTGCCGGGGTGCCATGACCAAGGTCCTCACCAAGGTGGCGTAGTGGAACCCCAACCTCGACTTCGACGCCATGCTGGAGAGCTTGCCGGAGGACGTGGACCTCATGACGCTCGAGGAGCGTATCGAGCCCATCATCAGCTGTGTCAACGGAATCCAGAGGCTAGAAGGCCAACGCCGGGACTAGGCACCCCGTTTCTCATCACCGCTGCAGGTTCACGACCAAGACAGTTTTTATCTTTAGTTAGAACCACAGCAACAATTGATGTAATATAACTCTGCAGTACTTTGAATCAATGCATGTTATTTTCCAATTTGATCTCCCTTTGTATGTCCACCCTATGTTAATTGGGTAGGCTTGCCGGCGCGTAAACCGAAGGCGCGGCACCTTGAGGACGGATCCCCAATAGCCTATCGGGTGTGCTTGCTGCCTGGCGAACCACCTTACCGTTCTCAGTGCAGCCGCTCGAACTATCGAGCGGACTCGAGACAGAATGAGAGCGTTGCCAATAGCGGGAGGCCACCCTGCCATTCTCGATGCAGCCGCTTGAACTGTTGAGCGGACTCGAAACAAAACAAAGGTGTTGCCAATAGTGGAAGGTCCCCATTGCGTGTAGGTTTCTCATACAGAGGGAACGATCTCCAAGGAGAATAATCTTATATAAAAAGAATTGCTCAAAGTTTGCGTGACTTAGCTTTTCTGTCGCTGCACAAACGTTCACTGCATCCGCACATGATGCCGCTCATTCGGTCGCCTTCTTCCTTGGAAGCCATGGCGACGAAGAACTGCTAAGCTGACGGCTAAACTGGATTTTCACAACTCACGCCCCCTACCTGGCGCGCCAAAGATGTCGGCGTGGAAGAACGACACCTATGGGATCACTAGAATCCCTACTACGGTTGCCGGGTGCGAGGTTGTGGAAAGAGCGGGTTTAGGAGTCAGCACAAGGATCATTTACCCAAGTTCAGGCCGCGAGGATGCATAATACCCTAGTCCTGCTTTGGTGTATATTTGAGTGTTCTTGAACTAGCTATCGTGCGTTGCTTGTCCAAGGATCTGAATCCTCTTCCAGTATGCCGCAGGCCTCCTTTTATAGTTGAACGGGGCGCCACAGTGGCACACAGGAGGTGGAAAGGTGTTCAGTGGGTGAGCTTATTGCCCGCCATTACGGGACAGAACGCATTGAATGCGCTCCTTAGGTGTCCCCTTGCTTTATTGCCGCCTCGTCTTGCTTCGACACGCGTCCAGGCCAACGAGGCGTGCAGCACCATGTAGGCTGGCAGGCTGCTGAGCTGATGTGGAGGCACGGTCTTCATGAAGATTTGCATGCCACCACGCAGGTGCTTGCTGAGTTGGTCTAGAGGCCGCACGTCACCATGCAGGTGCTCGCATAGCTGGCTGGGCTTGCAGCTGTACAGGGAGCAGCGGCAGAGTCTTGGCAGATGCGGTCCTGGCTGCGGCCCCGCTGATGTCCTCGGCAAGGGTCTTGCCGTGGCATCGCGGTTGTCCCCGGCAAGGATCTCGCCGGAGGTCTCATGGATTTCCTCGGCAAGGATCTTGCCGAGGGTCATCGTCTTCTGGTCCTTATCTGATCTTGTATGCTTATTTTCACGAAGATTTGCATGCCACCATGGAGGTGCCTCCCGAGCCTTGGTTCCAATGTGGTTGATGACGTTGGAACCCTTGGGCTCAAGGGGCGCACCCTGCTGGCGCTGGGCAAGTTGCCCTGGCAAGGCTCTTGTCGGGGCTGTGGAGGCCGCCCAGCCAAGGGCCTTGCCACGGGAGACCACCTCGCCCTTCTTCTCCTTGTGTTTCTGACTTGGCGATGCATTGATTGCCTGGTGGCTTCGGCTTCCTTCCTCCGCTCTACTAGGCGTGGTCGCGGGCGTGGCTCTGACTGCCCGTGCACAAGTAAAGGGGGACAAAAGAGGCCCCCTACTTTTGTACACTAACAGGCCGCCACATTCTTCGGAAGTTCGGCGAAGACGCCTGCGGAGAGCCAGATCCGCGTCAGTAGGGTGAACATGTTGCCTCCAAACACACTATGTAGTAACTATTTCTTACCATTTGCAATTTGCACGGATTGGCGGAGCTCCTCCCGGACACCCCGTGCGTCAGTCCTCCCCTCCTGGAGCTCCTTCTCCTCCTTGGATAGCCGGGGAGATTGCTCCTCGTGCCCCTTCTCAAGGGCCTCTAGCTTCTTGGCGGCATCCTGAAGCTCCACTTGGACCTCGGTCACTCGAGCCTCGTGCTTCTCAGCAGCAAGCTTGGCCTTCTCAACCTCGGCCTCCGCCTTCCCAGCAGTCGTCTTCTTCGCAACCGCCTTGGCCTCGGCTTTCTTCAGGGCCTCCCTCAAGCCCTTGACCTTAGTGGTGGCAACTGCAAGATTATCACAAAAAAGGATTAGCACATAGTTCGGCTAGTCAATATCCGACATCAAGCAAATACACATTTCCTCACAAGGCTCACCTTGCGTCTCGTCAAGTCGTCTGTTGACAAGGTCAAGCTCTTTATCAGAAATCTTGAGCTTTTGATCCATCTCCTCTAACGCCGCGGCATTAGCAGCCATGGCCACGGAAGATGCCAGCGTCAGCAAAAGAAATGTCGACATCATTAATCGGCCTACCGAATTTGATCCTCTACAGTTTTCTTTGAAGTCCTCGCAGAGTCTCAAGGGCTGCTATGTATACGGCCTACCCAAACTAACAATTACAACCGCATTATGAGGAAAGAGAATTACTTGACTTACCTCAAAGCCTGTTAGAAGGCCTTGGACATCGTCGTTCAGTCCGGATTGGACGAACCGAATGCCCTGCATAACCGCACTCATAAGTGTGTGGTGCTCGTCAATGATGGCGAAGTTGTCCACCAGCTCCTCCAGCACATCTGGCTAGCAAGCCGCCGCCCTTGTAGAGGTGTTCAGCGCTGACATTGGCTCCCCGACCCCTTCCCCACTGAGAAGAGCCTGTGCCGTCAAATGCCTTGGGGACTCGGGAGCGGTCGACGGATGGGGTCCGGATGATCCAGACGCCTTTCCCGCGTCAGCTAGGAGGGATTCTCCCTCCTGGCCTTCGGTGACCAAGGCGTTAACCTCGGCCATTACGGCGTCGGCCTCCCACTCTGTGTTCGGAGGAGAAGGAGTCCCTCGGGACCGCACCTCCTCGGCCTCTTCGGGGACTAGAGGAGGCGCGGAGTGCTGCGTAGACCCACTATCCGCTAGATCGGCGGGTGGAGACGTCC
>NC_041387.1:532523128-532628408 GCF_002162155.2 Triticum dicoccoides | reverse complement strand
GCTCGGTGTGGCATTCATGTGGGGGACTGCACAGCGGGGGGGGGGGGAGGGGTTAGCCTTCGACAAGGATAAATTACCGAAAAAAGGATAGCTAAAAATAACAGCTCCATACCTGCCTATCAGGGGCTTGACCCTGGGTCCCTTCTTTGGGACCTCTTCGGATGCCTCAGACTCCTCGTTCGAGCTGTCGGACAGAACCATCTTAGGATGGTACCACCTCTTCAGGACTTGTGGGGGTTGAACCTCCTCGACATCCTTGGACGCCGCCCTCTTCCTGGAGTGCGAGGAGGCACTTTCCTCCTCGTCCCCATCCTCTGTGGACGGGGCTACGGCATCTCCGGACTGATTGTCCGGACGAGCCCTGCGACGGAGACCCTCCCTTGGCCTCCAGTACCTCTTTCTTCTTTCCCTTCTTATCGGTCGCCTTGTAAGACACCATGACCAGCAACTCCTCTAGCTGCTCCCTTCGGGGCTCTTCGAGTAGCGGCGACCGGCTATTGATCTTCTTGGCCTTGGTGACCCAACCCTACAAAATCCTCATAGAGGTTCAAACAGAATCATATGCGGTATAAATATCCGAACACGTGTTAAAGATGAACGCCGCTTACCTCCCTTGGAGGATTCACGGTGTCAAGGCTGATGTCTTTCCCCTTGGCAAGCCATTCCTCTTGAGGTTTGAATAACAAGACCCATATTTTTGTTGGGAAACGTAGTAATTTCAAAAAAATCCTACGCACACGCAAGATCATGGTGATGCATAGTAACGAGAGGGGAGAGTGTCATCCACGTACCCTCGTAGACCGCAAGCGGAAGCATTATGACAACGCGGTCGATGTAGTCGTACGTCTTCACAATCGACCGATCCTAATACCGAATGCACAGCACCTCCGTGATCTGCACACGTTCAGCTCGGTGACGTCCCACGAACTCACGATCCAGTAGAGCTTCGAGGGAGAGTTCCGTCAGCACGACGGCGTGATGACGATGTTGATGAAGCTACCAACGCAAGGCTTCACCTAAGCACCGCTACGATATGACCAAGATGGATTATGGTGGAGGGGGGAACCGCACACGGCTAAAGATCAATGATCAACCTGTGTGCCTTGGGGTGCCGCCCTGCCCCCATATATAAAGGAGCTAGGGGGAGGCGGCCACCCAAGGAGGAGGGCGTGCCAAGGGGAGTCCTACTCCCACTGGGAGTAGGACTCCCCTTTCCTAGTAGGAGTAGGAGAAGGGGGAAGGGAAGGAGAGGAGGAGAAGGAAGGAGGGGGCGCCGCCCCTTCCCCTAGTCCAATTCAGACTAGGCTTGGGGGGCGCGTGTACCAGCCCTTGCTAGCCCCTATCTCTCTCTCCCGGAAGCCCATTAAGGCACATATACTCCCCGGGGGGTTCCGGTAACCTCCCGGTATTCCGGTATTTATCTGGTGACCCCCGGAACTCTTCCGGTGCCCGAATATAACCTTACAATATATCAACCTCTATGTATCGACCATTTCGAGACTCATTGTCATGTCCGTGATCTCATCCGGGACTCCGAACAACCTTCGGTACATCAAAACAGATAAACTCATAATACCGATCATCACCGAACGTTAAGCGTGCGGACCCTATGGGTTCGAGAACTATGTAGACATGACCGAGACTTGTCTTCGGTCAATAAACAATTGCAGAACCTGGATGCTCATATTGGTTCCCACATATTCTACGAAGATCTTTATCGGTCAAACCGTATAACAACATACGTTGTTCCCTTTGTCATCGGTATGTTACTTTCTCGAGATTTTATCGTCGGTTTCTCAATAACTAGTTCAATCTCATTACAGGAAAGTCTCTTTACTCGTTCCGTAATGCATCATCCCGCAACTAACTCATTAGTCACATTGCTTGCAAGGCTTATAGTGATGTGCATTACCGAGAGGGCCCAGAGATACCTCTCCGACAATCGGAGTGACAAATCCTAATCTCGATCTATGCCAACTCAACAAGTACCATCGGAGACACCTGTAGAGCACCTTTATAATCACACAGTTACGTTGTGATGTTTTGTAGCACACAAAGTGTTCCTCCGGTATTCGGGAGTTGCATAATCTCATAGTCATAGGAACATGTATAACTCGTGAAGAAAGCAATAGCAACAAACTAAACGATCAAGTGCTAAGCTAACGGAATGGTTCAAGTCAATCACATCATTCTCTAATGATGTGATCCCGTTAATCAAATGACAACTCATGTCTATGGTTAGGAAACACAACCATCTTTGATACAACGAGCTAGTCAAGTAGAGCCATACTAGTGACACTTTGTTTGTCTATGTATTCACACATGTACTAAGTTTCCAGTTAATACAATTCTAGCATGAATAATAAACATTTATCATGATATAAGGAAATATAAATAACAACTTTATTATTGCCTCTAGGGCATATTTCTTTTAGTCTCCCACTTGCACTAGAGTCAATAATCTAGATTTCATAGTAATGATTCTAACACCCATGGAGTCTTGGTGTTCATCATGTTTTGCCCGTGAGAGAGGCTTAGTCAACGGGTCTGCAACATTCAGATCCGTATGTATCTTGCAAATCTCTATTTCTCCCTCCTTGACTTGATCGTGGATGGAAGTGAAGCGTCCTTTGATGTGCTTGGTTCTCTTGTGAAATCTGGATTCCTTTGCCAGTGCAATTGCACTAGTACTGTCACAAAAGATTTTCATTGGACCCGATGCACTAGGTATGACACCTAGATTGGATATGGACTCCTTCATCCAGACTCCTTCATTTGCTGCTTTTGAAGCAGCTATGTACTCCGCTTCACATGTAGATCCTGCCATGACGCTTTGTTTAGAACTGCACCAACTAACAGCTCCACCATTCAATATAAACATGTATCCAGGTTGTGACTTAGAGTCATCCGGATCAGTGTCAAAGCTTGCATCAACATAACCATTTACGACGAGCTCTTTGTCACCTCCATAAACGAGAAACATATCCTTAGTCCTTTTCAGGTATTTCAGGATGTTCTTGACTGCTGTCCAGTGATCCACTCCTAGATTACTTTGGTACCTCCCTGCTAAACTAATAGCAAGGCACACATCAGGTTTGGTACACAGCATTGCATACATGATAGAGCCTATGGCTGAAGCATAGGGAACACCTTTCATTTTCTCTCTATCTTCTGCAGTGGTCGGGCATTGCGTCTGACTCAACTTCACACCTTGTAACACAGGCAAGAACCATTTCTTTGCTTGATCTATTTTGAACTTCTTCAAAACTTTATCAAGGTATGTGCTTTGTGAAAGTCCAATTAAGTGTCTTGATCTATCTCTATAGATCTTGATGCCCAATATATAAGCAGCTTCACCGAGGTCCTTCATTGAAAAACTCTTATTCAAGTATCCTTTTATGCTATCCAGAAATTCTATATCATTTCCAATCAACAATATGTCATCCACATATAATATTAGAAATGCTACAGAGCTCCCACTCACTTTCTTGTAAATACGGTCTTCTTCAAAATTTTGTATAAAACCATATGCTTTGATCACACTATCAAAACATTTATTCCAACTCCGAGATGCTTGCACTAGTCCATAGATGGATCGTTGGAGCTTACACACTTTGTTAGCATCCTTTGGATTGATAAGACCTTCAGGTTGCATCATATACAACTCTTCTTCCAGAAATCCATTCAGGAATGCAGTCTTTACATCCATTTGCCAGATTCCATAATCATAAAATGCGGAATTTGCTAACATGATTTGGACGGACTTGAGCATCACTACGGGTGAGAAGGTCTCATCGTAGTCAAATCCTTGAACTTGTCGAAAACCTTTCGCAACAAGTCGAGCTTTGTAGACAGTAACATTACCGTCAGCGTCGGTCTTCTTCTTGAAGATCCATTTATTTTCGATGGCTTGCCGATCATCGGGCAAGTCAACCAAAGTCCACACTTTGTTCTCATACATGGATCCCATCTCAGATTTCATGTCCTCAAGCCATTTCGCGGAATCTGGGCTCATCATCGCTTCTTCATAGTTCGTAGGTTTGACATGGTCAAGTAACATGACCTCCAGAATAGGATTACTGTACCACTCTAGTGCGGATCTTATTCTGGTTGACCTACGAGGTTCGGTAGTAACTTGATCTGAAGTGTCATGATCATTATCATCAGCTTCCTCACTAATTGGTGTAGGGATCACAGGAACTGATTTCTGTGATGAACTACTTCCCAATAAGGGAGCGGGTACAGTTACCTCATCAAGTTCTACTTTCCTCCCACTCACTTCTTTCGAGAGAAACTCCTTCTCTAGAAAGGATCCATTCTTAGCAACAAATGTCTTGCCTTCGGATCTGTGATAGAAGGTGTACCCAACAGTCTCCTTGGGGTATCCTATGAAGACACATTTCTCCGATTTGGACTCGAGCTTATCAGGTTGTAGCTTTTTCACATAAGCATCATAGCCCCAAACTTTAAGAAACGACAACTTTGGTTTCTTGCCAAACCATAGTTCATAAGGCGCCGTTTCAACAGATTTAGATGGTGCCCTATTTAACGTGAATGCAGCCGTCTCTAAAGCATAACCCCAAAATGATAGCGGTAAATCAGTAAGAGACATCATAGATCGCACCATATCTAATAAAGTGCGGTTACGACGTTCGGACACACCATTACATTGTGGTGTTCCGGGTGGCATGAGTTGCGAAACTATTCCACATTGTTTCAAATGAAGACCAAACTCGTAACTCCAATATTCTCCTCCATGATCAGATCGTAGAAACTTTATTTTCTTGTTACGATGTTTTTCCACTTCACTCTGAAATTCTTTGAACTTTTCAAATGTTTCAGACTTATGTTTGATTAAGTAGATATACCCATATCTGCTCAAATTATCTGTGAAGGTGAGAAAATAATGATACCTGCCGCGAGCCTCAATATTCATCGGATGATTTCCAACAAATCTGTTGCTCGCTCCATTGTTCCGGAGAACTATGTTTTAGTCACCTTGTCCATGAGGCATGGTTCGCAAGTACCAAGTGATTCATAATCAAGTGAATCCAAAAGTCCATCAGAATGGAGTTTCTTCATGTGCTTTACACCAATATGACCCAAACTGTAGTGCCACAAATAAATTGCACTATCATTATCAACTCTGCATCTTTTGGATTCAATATTATGAATATGTGTATCACTACTATCGAGATTTAGTAAAAATAGACCACTCTTCAAGAGTGCATGACCATAAAAGATATTACTCATATAAATAGAACAACCATTGTTCTCAGATTTAAATGAATAACCGTCTCGCATCAAACAAGATCCAGATATAATGTTCATGCTCAACGCTGGCACCAAATAACAATTATTCAGGTCTAAAACTAATCCTGAAGGTAGATGTAGAGGTAGCATGCCGATCGCAATCACATCGACTTTGGAACCATTTCCCACGCGCATCGTCACCTCGTCCTTAGCCAATCTCCGCTTAATCCGTAGTCCCTCTTTCGAGTTGCAAATATTAGCAACAAAACCAGTATCAAATACCCAGGCACTACTGCGAGCATTAGTAAGGTACACATCAATAACATGTATATCACATATACCTTTGTTCACCTTGCCATCCTTCTTATCCGCCAAATACTTGGGGCAGTTCCGCTTCTAGTGACCAGTCCCTTTGCAGTAGAAGCACTCAATCTCAGGCTGAGGTCCAGACTTGGGTTTCTTCACTTAAGCAGCAACTTGCTTGCTGTTCTTCTTGAAGTTCCCCTTCTTCCCTTTACCCTTTTTCTTGAAACTGCTGGTCTTGTTGACCATCAACACTTGATGCTCCTTCTTGATTTCTACCTCCGCAACCTTTAGCATCGCGAAGAGCTCGGGATTGTCTTATCCATCCCTTGCATATTATAGTTCATCACGAAGCTCTTGTAGCTTGGTGGCAGTGATTGAAGAATTTTGTCAATGACACTATCATCCGGAAGATTAACTCCCAGTTGAATCAAGTGATTGTAGTACCCAGACATTCTGAGTATATGCTCACTGACAGAACTATTCTCCTCCATCTTGCAGCTGTAGAACTTATTAGAGACTTCATATCTCTCAATCTCGGCATTTGCTTGAAATATTAACTTCAACTCTTGGAACATCTCATATGCTCCATGACGTTCAAAACATCGTTGAAGTTCTGGTTCTAAGCCATAAAGCATGGCACACTGAACTATCGAGTAGTCATCAACACGCGACTGCCAGGCATTCACAATGTTTGTAGTTGACGGTGCGGGTGGTACACCTAGCGGTGCTTCTAGGACGTAATTCTTCTGTGCAGCAATGAGGATAATCCTCAAGTTACGGACCCAGTCCGTGTAATTTCTACCATCATCTTTCAACTTTGCTTTCTCTAGGAACGCATTAAAATTCAATGGAACAACATCATGGGCCATCTATCTACAACAACATAGACATGCAAAATACTATCAGGTACTAAGTTCATGATAAATTAAAGTTCAATTAATCAAATTACTTAAGAACTCCCACTTAGATAAACATCCCTCTAATCATCTAAGTGATCATGTGATCCATATCAACTAAACCATGTCCGATCATCACGTGAGATGGAGTAGTTTTCAATGGTGAACATCACTATGTTGATCATATCTACTATATGATTCACGCTCGACATTTTGGTCTCAGTGTTCTGAGGCCATATCTGCATATGCTAGGCTCGTCAAGTTCAACCCGAGTATTCTGCGCATGCAAAACTGGCTTGCACCCATTGTATGTGAAGGTAGAGCTTATCACACCTGATCATCATGTGGTGTCTCGGCACGACGAACTTTCGCAACGGTGCATACTCAGGGAGAACACTTATACCTTGAAATTTAGTGAGAAATCATCTTATAATGCTACCATCGATCTAAGAAAAATAAGATGCATAAAAGATAAACATCGAATGCAATCAATATAAGTGATATGATATGGCCATCATCATCTTGTGCCTTTGATCTCCATCTCCAAAGCATCGTCATGATCACCATCTCACCGGCGCGACACCTTGATCTCCATTTTAGCATCGTTGTCGTCTCGCCAACTATTGCTTCTATGATTATCGCTGCCGCTTAGTGATAAAGTAAAGAAATTACATGGCAATTGCATTTCATACAATAAAGCAACAATCGTATGGCTCCTGCCAGTTGCCGATAACTCCGTTACAAAACATGATCATCTCATATAATAAAATATAGCATCATGTCTTGACCATATCACATCACAACATGCCCTGCAAAAACAAGTTAGACATCCTCTACTTTGTTTTTGCAAGTTTTACGTGGCTGCTACAGGCTAAGCAAGAACCGTTCTTACCTACGCATCAAAACCACAACGATATTTCATCAAGTATATGATGTTTTAACCTTCACAAGGATCGAACGTAGCCACACTCGATTCAATTAAAGTTGGAGAAACTGACACCCGCTAGCCACCTATGTGCGAAGCACGTCAGTAGAACCATTCTCGTGTAAGCGTACGTGTAATGTCGGTCCGGGCCGCTTCATCCAACAATGCCGCCGAATCAAAGTATGACATGCTGGTAAGCAGTATGACTTGTATCGCCCACAACTCACTTGTGTTCTACTCGTGCATATAACATCTACGCATAAACCTGGCTCTGATACCATCATTGGGAAACGTAGTAATTTCAAAAAAAATCCTACGCACACACAAGATCATGGTGATGCATAGCAACGAGAGGGAGAGTGTCATCCACGTACCCTCGTAGACCATAAGCGGAAGCATTATGACAATGCGGTTGATGTAGTCGTACGTCTTCACGATCTACCGATCCTAGTACCAAACGTACGACACCTCCGTGATCTGCACACGTTCAATTTGATGAGTCCCACGAACTCACGATCCAGTAGAGCTTTGAGGGAGAGTTCCGTTAGCACGACGGCGTGACGATGGTGTTGATGAAGCTACCAACACAGGGCTTCGCCTAAGCATCGCTACGATATGACCGAGGTGGATTATGATGGAGGGGGGCACCACACACGGCTAAAGATCAATGATCAACTTGTGTGTCTTGGGGTGCCCCCTACCCCCGTATATAAAGGAGCTAGGGGGCGGCCGACCAAGGAGGAGGGCGCGCCAAAGGGTGAGTCCTACTCCCACCGGGAGTAGGACTCCCCTTTCCTAGTAGGAGTAGGAGAAGGGGGAAGGGAAGGAGAGGAGGAGAAGGAAGGAGGGGGTGCCGCCTCTTCCCCTATTCCAATTCGGACTAGGCTTTGGGGGGGGCAGCCCTTGCCAGCCCCTATCTCTCTCTCTTCCTAAAGCCCATTAAGTCTCATATACTCCCCGGGGGGTTCCGGTAACCTCCCGGTACTCCGGTATTTATCCGGTGACACCCGGAACTCTTCCGGTGTCCGAATATAACCTTCCAATATATCAATCTTTATGTCTCGACCATTTCGAGACTCCTCGTCATGTTCGTGATCTCATTCGGGACTCCGAACAACCTTCGGCACATTAAAACACATAAACTCATAATATCGATCATCACCGAATGTTAAGCGTGCGGACCCTACGGGTTCGGGAACTATGTAGACATGACCGAGACTTGTCTTCGGTCAATAAGCAATAATGGAACCTGGATGCTCATATTGGTTCCTACATATTCTACGAAGATCTTTATAGGTCAAACCAGATAACAACATACGTTGTTCCCTTTGTCATCGGTATGTTACTTGCCCGAGATTTGATCGTCGGTATCTCAATACCTAGTTCAATCTCATTACTGGCAAGTCTCTTTACTCGTTCCGTAATGCATCATCCCGCAACTAACTCATTAGTCACATTGCTTGCAAGGCTTATAGTGATGTGCATTACCGAGAGGGCCCAGAGATACCTCTCCAACAATCGGAGTGACAAATCCTAATCTCGATCTATGCCAACTCAACAAGTACCATCGGAGACACTTGTAGAGCACCTTTATAATCACCCAGTTACGTTGTGACGTTTGGTAGCACATAAAGTGTTCCTCCGGTATTCAGGAGTTGCATAATCTTATAGTCACAGGAACATGTATAAGTCATGAATAAAGCAATAGCAACAAACTAAATGATCAAGTGCTAAGCTAACAAAATGGGTCAAGTCAATCACATCATTCTCTAATGATGTGATCCCGTTAATCAAATGACAACTCATGTCTATGGTTAGGAAACACAACCATCTTTGATTCAACGAGCTAGTCAAGTAGAGGCATACTAGTGACACTTTGTTTGTCTATGTATTCACACATGTACTACGTTTCCGGTTAATACAATTCTAGCATGAAAAATAAATATTATCATGATATAAGGAAATATAAATAACAACTTTATTATTGACTCTAGGGCATATTTCCTTCAATTTTATCATGGGTCGTGCCGAAGAGGTACTGCATGATGGCCTGATCTTCGGACTCGCGCTCCCACATGGGCTTGGCCCTCGCCTGGCAAGGGAGGAGCTAACGGTTGAGCAAGATCTGGACTACGTCAACCAGCTTTGTGTCGGTCTCCATCACGCTGATGATGCATTTCTACAGCGCCTTCACATCAGCGACGAACCCCAGTCTAGACTGTTAGTGGTCCACGAGGCCAGTCTGGTAGGGGGTCGGATCTGAATGCGGGAGCCGGTCCCCAGGCAGCACCCCTTGGCTTCGTGATATAGAACCACTCTTTTTGCCAAAGCTTGACGGTGTTAAGGAAGTTACTCTCCGGCCATTGGACTCGCATCAGTTTGCTAATCATAACCCGCCGCAGTCCCCATGGGCCCCGCCGACCACCTTGAGCTTAACATTGAGTACCTTCAGCCATAGGCTGAAGTGCGGGTGAACTCGGAGGAGGGCCTCGCAGACGATTATGAAGGTCAAAATATGGAGGAGGGAATTGGGGGCTAGGTCATGGAAATCTAGCCCATAGAAGAACATCAACCCCCTCACGAAGGCGTGTAAAGGAAACCCAAGCCCCCGAAGGAAATGGGGGAGAAAAATGACCCTCTTGCCCGGATTTGGAATGGGGATGATCTGGCCCTCTTCAAGGGCCCGATGGGAAATATTGATTGACAGATAGCTGACCTGTTTCAGCTTCACGATGTCGTTGTCGGTGACAATGGAGGCACCCCACTTCACCTTGGCACCAGATCCGGCCATGGCTGGAGGGGACGGGGTGGGATGCACTGAGGATCAGAGGAAAAGGGGCGCTCGAGCTCTAAGGATCTGCGTGAGCGGGAGGTGGAAGAAGGCGTGGGATGCTGGCTATAGTAGCTCCCCCTTTATAGGCTGTTGACGGGCCTGGGGTTCCTTTATCCAGGTCGTTGGCTTCTCCACTTCCTGATACGCCCGCAATGTTATGTGCAGGAGGGGAATCAAAATCATTAACCATATCCCCCGAAAAGCGGGACACGGTCTCCACCTCGAGGGGACGGGTCAAACATGTCGTCGGCCTCGAGCAGCGCTTCGATAAATAGTAACTGCTCGGTGTTATGGCCGGAGGAGACTCTTCATTGAAAGAGAAAACGTTGTCAGATGAAGGCACCATTTACGCTTGAATGATATTTTTTATTGCCTTCGGAGTTAAGTAACACTGTCGTTTCAGATTCCGGACATCACTTGGTTCTGAACATGGGTGAAACGTACTGAAGAACTCGCCTCGCAAGCCGAATACTGGTCGGATGAGTGGGTGCTGGATACAAGTCTTGGCGTTGGAGGCAAGTTCGGGGGCTACTGAGGAAATCATGGACTAAGGGGTCCTCGGGGCAACGACCCATTGTACATGGGCCGGACTGGTGGAGCCGTATAGTGACAGGAGATCTATGAAGCCGTGGTGTGCCCTCCAAGTCAAGAAGGCACAGGATCTCTTTAAACCCTTATTGTAATCTATCTTCGGTAACCCTAACCTATCGGTGTCTATATAAACCGAGGGTTTTTAGTCTTTAGGGCTAGAGCTACATTCATCACCTCACCGCCTTAGGGTTTAGCTCATACGGGTCTCGAGGTAGATCTACTCTATAAAACATATTATACATCCAATACAACCAAGCAGGACGTAGGATATTACCTCTCCGAGAGGGCCCGAACCTGGGTAAACACTATGTTCATCGTCCCTTGTTCCCTATCAATCCTAGATCCACAGCTCGGGACCCCCTACCCCGAGGTCTGGCGGTTTTGACACCGACAGGCCCTCTCATTTTCGCGTCCTCCAAGCGAAAAAGATGGGTGGTGCGTGATATGATGCGTCACAATCCTTGAGTACACAATATCAGCCCGTTCGCCATTCTCACAGTGGATCACATCATTCATTATGTGGATCTTTGGATTAGGCTGGAGCAGTTCTAATTTCGCGCGGACCTTGAAGACGATATTTCTTGGAAGTTTGAGGCAAATGGAGAGTACTCTGCGACGTCGGCTTACAAGATTCAATTCCTGGGATCCACGTCCACCATCGTGAACAAACCATTTGGAAAGTTTGGGGCCCTCCCAAGGTTAAGTTCTTCTCCTGGTTGGCACTTCACGGTAGGATATGGATGGCGGACAGACTGCAAAGGAGAGGATGAGACAATTGTGGCCTTTGCACACTGTGCAAGAGGGCCAACGAGACTGTCCCACACCTATTCTACAAATGCCGGTTCACAGTCCATCTTTGGAGGATCGTGAGGGATTGGCTAGGGCTTGGAGCGCTTGAGATGGACCGATGGGGGATCGAGCAAAACGTATATGGTGGACCAGCATGTTCCGACCAAATACCGCAAACCGGAAGGCGATGGATTCCCTCACCATGCTTGTGTGTTGGATCATCTGGAACGAGGAATGCTAGAGTTTTTAGGAAAAAATCGACGCCGCCTTTCTACCTCCTAAAAAAGCTTATTCAAGATGAGGCCAAGCTTTGGATCACCACGGGAGCTACGCACTGGAGCAAGATCATGCGGTGGAAATAATTCCTTATATAATTTACCTTTGACGGGCTATGTTGTGTAGCCTATAACATGTACTTTTTAAAACTCCTTTATGTATTTGAGCCTTTTGCCTCGTTTAAAAGAAAATACCCTTAAGACAACCAACATATCTGTTTGCCTGTTGTTTTAGAAAAGCAACATGTATCCCATTCCCAGCTAGCTAAGTAGTTACTCATTTTTTGTCAGCAAAAGTTGCTACTATCACACGATTTGTTTCACAACTTTTTAATGCAGTTGTATCAACTCGATGTAACGACTAAACTAAAATTTTCTGTTATGGCAAAAGGTGAGGCCATGCAGTGGCGGAGACAGGGCGGACCAGCAGGGACCCTGCCCCCTCCCCCCCAACATCAGTGATTTAATACTAACTTGCTTACGTACAGTACATGTCTAATGATCATTTGCTGTAAAAAGCTTATTTTTCAGTGTTTGCCCCTCCCCAGCCTGTGTTAGCCTCATTTGCCCCCCTAATCAAATATTCCTCGCTCCGCCACTCAGACCATGTACTTGGTGAAAGGGCGACACTTAATTCCAGAGCAATGGCTTGTCATTTTATTTTATTTTTAGATTATGGCTCGGCATAATTTGACCTCGCGTCGATCCTGTCCATTGTGGTACTAGATTTCGTGCGATCGCATCTTTGGATATTGTCGCCAGAGAACGTGTTATTAGTGGGTGATGGATTCGTTTACTTCCGTGCTATAAACTCTCTAGGCACGTGCGGCATCACTTTTACGTCCCCTGATCTAGTTGATGAAGTGACACCACGTTCATATGTAAATGCTGCGTGATATGATTAAAAAAAACTGCACAGCCCAGAGGGCGAATGGGATCCAAACACGGCGACAAAACCCAATGATTTCCTCCCCTGCCCTGCATCTGCATGCACACCACGAAGCTCGTACGGCCGGCCGGCGATCCATGGCCTTTTCCTATTTCGCGACACCGGAGCTCCATGCCTCTTTTGGACAGCATTCATCTCGCACCTACGCTACGTTAGGTGGCCGCAGTACGCACCCCATGACAACCAGCGCGGTCGTAGCATATCAGCAGTGCCGGTACAGTGCAATATTCCCGGTACGAGCCCGATCGGCCCGGCCGGTCAAACGAACGGGCGAAGCTAAGCTGGGCACAGTGAGGCGTCAGGCGCCCCATCTGCGACTGCATCCGCCCCATCAATTCGTCGTCCAGCTCGCAGAGTGGCGGAACTCGGGAAAGGTACGGCGAGCGACACACTGCCATGAGCCGCGTAGATACTCCACAGTGGTGGTGCATTGAGTTGGATGGGTTGTAGCATGCCACTGATTACTTGATACTACTAGTTGATATGCCTATCTAGCCGTCGCAATAATATGGCCGGCCGGCGACCACACACCTGCACGGTGCAAATTACAGGGACGAAAAACAGGGGAGATATGCACTCCAGGGTGAGTAGCATCTAGACATACATACATACATCTGGTAGTAACTGCATGTGTGCATGATAATATCTGAGACGGCTGGCTCTCGCCATCCGCGTCGCATCTCTCTTTTCTGTCTCGTCGATTCGATAGGTGCCGTGGTGGATCCATCGGCTCACAGCCGCCCACGATTTTCTTTTCTTTTCTTTTCTTCTCTGCCAGAAAAAGGAAAACAAACTAGGCTCCTTCAAAACCTCGACTGCTAAATCCAAAACCTTCCTATCTAAACCCCTAGCTTAGCTCTAGCTCTGGCTGGTCTAGTTACGGTCGCTGCCGAGTCAATCAAACCTCTCTGGGGTCCACGAAGATGGACTGCCCGGGCGCCGACTTGGCCCAATCCCAGCCGTCCGCGTCGGACTCGCCTCCTCCTAGCCGCTTCATGCACCACAGGTCCTCTGCGCACGACAGGCTGCGCCAGTGCGGCAGCCGCCGCCGGAGCGGGTCCAGCGCGGCCACCTCCACTGCCACGGCCGCCGCCCTGCCGCGCGCCCTGTTCACGAACGACACGTACAGCGCCTTCGCGGCCAGCGCTGCGTCGTCGCCTTCGCCGCCGAGGCCGTACGCGAACCAGCCCGCGAACGGACGGAAGAAGTTGGGAACGGACGGCACGCGCATCCACTTGGCCGCGCGGTCCAGCGCCCTGCTCGCGGCGGCGGCGGCGCGGCGGAGGCGCGAGGACCCGCGCATCTCCAGGCGGAACACGCCGCCGCAGTCCCATAGGCTCGCCACGGCCCACGACGCCGGCGGCGAGGCCAGGAAGTGCTCCACCCCGCGCCACTTAAAACCTTCGTCCACGACGGCCAGGAACGTGCCGAGCGAGAGCCTGTTGCCGAGGACGGCGCCGATGTCGGCCGGGAAGAGCTCGACGTGGCTGAACCGTCGGCGGTACAGCTGCTCGGCGTCGCGCGCGTCGAGGGACAAAACGGCCGCGCGGCGCGGGGCCCGGAGGCGGTGCGCGTGCACGGGGTGCACGAGGAGCGACGGCGTGCGAAACTTGTAGTAACCGCACCGCCCGGTGAAGAGCTGCACAGACGCCTCGTTGGACTTATCCGTGGCCATGTACGCATACTCGGCGCCCATCAGCGAGAACCACCGCTCCAGATGCCCTACCAGCCGCAGCGCTACGCCCATCCTCCTGCAACCGCCGATCACGCGCGACGCCATTAATTAGTACGTAATTCTTGGCCACGCACACGCCGAATCAATGCCGCAGTGTAGTGTCACGGACGGGGAGAAGATGAAATCAATTCAGTTCAGTTCAATTCAATTGTGTTTTACCTGTGGGAAGGTGAGACGCGGAGGCCGAGAATGTAGCCGACGCTGGCGAAGGCGGGCTTGCCGGGGCAGCTCTTTCCCGTGGCCACGGACTTGACGGTGCCGCGGATGAGGCCGACGATCCGGCCGGGCTGGGCAGACGTCTCAGCTACCTTCCATGTCAAAATCAACACAGTTGAGGATTAAAGCAACCCACTACCAGCTGCAATCGATCGAAATCAGCTCGCTGCTCGCCTGCCCGCCCTCGCGACGTGTAACTGTGCAGCAGCAGGCGGGCGTATACACCTACGATGCACAGAGCTACAGATAGGGCAGCAGGCACTTACGAGCATGAGGTAGGCCGGCGAGTGGCGAATGCGGGCGACGGGGTCGCCGAGCAGGTCGGCGTGGAGCGACATGCCGCCGGGTTGGCCGACCTCGCACTCGCGATCGACGGCCTCCGTGCCGGCGCGGTCCGTCGACGGGCTGTACTCCCGGATGATTACCCTTGGCTTCCCCTCTGCATCTTCCATGGCACTCAAGCTCGACTGTATCCGTATCCCTACGACTCACTCGTCCACAGCCAGCTTCACTCGATCTGTGGTCATGTCGACGATAGGCCGGGGAGGGGAGGAGGAGAGGAGAAAGCGGCGCGTGGATGCACTCGCAGGGCGGAGCAGTTAGCGCGCGTATATATAGTGGCGGAGCCTCTGTTTGAATTCTTTTCCTATCCTTGGCCTCCCAGCGCCATAATTCCCTAATTCCTATCCCTTCGCCTCCGCAGCTCGCAGACCAGAATTAAAAACCGAAGAGGATTTCGGGGGCCTAAAGCTAAAATAATAACTCACGCCCGCGCTGATCGCTCTGAGTTGAACCAAAAAGAAAAACTGCAGACATGCTTAGCCGTCGCGCGACTGGAAAGGCGGCGATCAAGCGGCAAGAAGCATATGACTGACAGAGGGCGAAAAGAAGAGGCCCGACCCAAACGGGCCGCCTCGTCTTTTGGTTTTCCGAGCGAGTGGAGCCGCAGCCGTAAAAAAAAGAATGGGCTCAGAGTGGAGCACATGATTGGGGGTTCACGGCACAGCCGTTTAAGGCGCCGTGAAATTAAGACGACATTAAGGTCTTTGGATAGTGGGGGAAAAACTGCCCCTTTACACCTGGTTCCTTGTGCATGCTCTGGCTCGCGCTCTTTCGGCCATCACAAAAGGCCAGCCTTTTCAGTGGCGTTACAACACTAACAACGGTCGGTTTTACCGTGACGCACGCACGTGAGCGCGAGTGGATCCGAAGGAATATGGTTTTCTGAGTCAGTTGTAGGACAAGGCCAACATTGCGACCGATCTCTCCCCTACCCCCTGAACCCAACTCGCCCAATAGTTAAGGTTATCCGGCGAAGTTGGAGCGGATTTTGGCGAGCTGTGCAAGCGGCCAACTTGTAGATCTTCCCTTCCCAGGTGATTCATCCTTTGTTTTATCGATTATCTTTCTCTCCTCTTCTGTTCTGTGCCGACGCGAACACGGCCAGGCTAGATGTGCTGTGAGGCTGTCTGATAAGCCATCTTAGGTTTCATTTGTTTATCTACAAACTGTCGCTGACTGTTCCCGTATTACTAGGAGCCCAAGATTTTGGCGAGTACCAGGGAGCCTCCCGCGCAAAAGAGTAACGCCAAGGCAGCTCAGTTTCCTTTAGGGTTTTGGAATGATAGTATTGCTCTCTCTTTTTTGCGAATTATTATAGCGCTTTTTTTTAAATACACTGAGAGTGTCTAAACTTATCCCCCGTGGTCACTTTGATACCTAAAGTTGCAAAATACATAAAATTGATGCTCAGCTTTTCTAGCCGGTGAAAATACGGTGCCTCCTCCTCTGTTCCGGCGTACTCGCTGCCCATCTGGTGTGCCAGCATGGCGGTGGCCCACATGTCAACCGGTCAAAGTGGACGAGGCGACGAGTGAGTCGCACGGTGGAATTTTCTTTTGTTGCTAAAAAGGCCTGCAAATTACAAGCATGAGTCTCACATGTCAGTGTGGCATTGAGAAAAACAACAGTAAGATAATCTGAGACAACCCGCACGAGAGTTGCTTAGCCGGAACAAGCTATCCACCAGGCCGAACTCTACTCTGTTTACATTCAATGAGCTAGAAGGCTATATATGGCGTTCCAACGTGCCTCTTCCAGCGATTTTCATTTTTATTTTTATAGATGGCGCTCCTATGGGTCCGCACAAGTTTTCTTCTCATTTTTTAAGGTTCATTATATATAGCTTTTTTGCATTATTTTTCACATTTAGAAAATAAATATAATAAACTTTATAATTGCCATAAAACTTAAAGAAAATGTTAGTGCATTTTGGAAAAAATGTTCAACATGTTTTTGGAAAAATGTTTCACATGTATTAAAATTTTGTAAAATGTTTTGCAAAAATGTTCAACATGCATTCAAACTATGGACAGCGATTATTTCAGAAATGTACACCATTTTTTTAGAAAGGGAATGTATTCTGAAAAACTTGAGTAAAATTATTCTTGCATTTCTACAAACATGATTATTATTATCAACAATATCTTTAATACACGTTGGATAGTTTTTAAAATACAACGTTGTCAATTTAATTGATGATTTTGTATTTTAAATATAGAACATACGCAATAATTGTGCATGCTTGCAGTCCTGAATGAAGATACAAAAAATTAAACTATATTTTTAATACATGTTGAACTGTTTGAATCCATATAAATTTAAGAAAAAAAATCATGTTTATCCATTCAAGCTACAAAATATTGAAAATAGAATAAAGATTGAAAATACACACTAACTGTATGTTGATAATTATTGTAATTTTTACATGAGAAAATTTACGTATCATGAAAACTAAACACTAAACAATAAATTAGAAAGAAAAAAGATAGAGGACATAGCAGGGAAAGTGCATAGCGGTTGGACTATAACTCTGTGTTGCTTCCTACTCCCTCCGTTCGGAATTACTTGTCTCGAAAATAGATGTATCTAGAACTAAAATATGTCTAGATACATCCATTTTTGCGACAAGTAATTCCGAACGGAGGGAGTAGATAATAGTCATACGCAAAAACATAGTTCAGTAGATTGGACGGCTCTGGTTCGAATTCTCTCCAACCAATTTATTTTTATATGTTATTTCTCTCTAGCATGCTGACATGTTGAAGGTTACTTTGGGCAAATATCAGTAACATGCCACTAATGTAGTACTCCCTCCATTCCATAATGTAAAACGTTTTTTGACACTAGTGTAGTGTCAAAAACGTCTTACATTATGGAATAGAGGGAGTAGTAGTTTGTGTATAATCATTTATTATCAGTGACCCACACGTCAAAGAACTTAGACTATATTGTCCCTTGCGGGATCATAACACTCATTAACTATTGTGTCAACCGTGACATTTCTCTCTAGCTCATGGCGTTACAGAGGGAGGAGGAGCATATTTTTTCGGTCCGCTCTGCTTATTATATCGAGTGGGAGCATCAGTTTGGAGCTCGTACGGAAAACACCGTTGGCCCATCAAGTAACAATCCAGTTTGATGTGTTATCCAGAAACTACGAGTTCCGAGTATGATCAAGATATATATGTGGAGGGCGCTTCGAGGTGTTATTCCAGGGTTGGGAGTGTTGGCTAACCGGCATATCAAGGTACCACCACACTGCCCAATTTGTCCAGATGAAGCTGAGGATATCCAACACCTGTTATTCACATGTAGGAGGGCTCGACTAGTATGGAAGGCATTCGGAATCATGGACCGTATTGATCAAGCATTACATTTGATCGCTCGAGGTTGGTTGTCCTGGAGGAGATGTTGCGGTGGCCGAGACAACAATCGCCATTGCTCGAACATCTTGTTTTATAGGAAACAGTGGCAATAGGTGCTTGGTACATCTGGTGGGAGCATCGTGAGGCGATGAAGTGAGTTAAGGTGAAGCCGATGATGAACTCAGCTTTCTCTATCCATGCAATCGCTTCAAACTATGCAGGATAGGTACGTGATGAATCAATGGATGTTGTGAGATGGACTAAACCTCCGACAGGGACATATAAAGTTAACACTGATGCAGCCTATTTCGAGGATGGCCCGGGGGTAATTGCAGCAATTATCCGAGATTCCGAGGGCAAGCTATAGCGAGAACGGGCGAGTGTATTTATCAAGTTCAGGATGCATCTTCAGCAGAGGCTCTTGTGCTCTTGCTTTGAGACATGGCCTGCAGCTTGTTATGAGAGGGGCTGCACAAGAGTGGCTATGGAGTCTGATTGCCTTGAGATCATGTAGCGACCACGATCCTAATGGACCAAAGTCTATGTGCTTAAGTGTCATTCCTTGATCGGTAATGCTGACACACACAATACTCGAGGAATTATAACAGAGTTCAATCACACATTTATACATCGAGGTCCTCAAAAGAGTATGATTACACAAAATAATATGGCTGAAGGCCATCTAAACTAAATAACTGCGGAAGCTTCAAAGGTAAATGAGTCCATCAACTCCAACGGCATAGCCGAGTGCACGACAATGACCTATCACACCTTATTCGTCGTCTGAGAAGTCTGCAACATGAGACGTTCCAGCCGTGTAGGTCAGCACATTGAATATGCTGGCAGAGTTACACTGTAAAGCAATGAATGCAAGAACTATATCTACATGCAATATTTGGTTGGTGGAGGCTCTAAGTTTATGATTTTGCATAAAGCTAGTTTTTACCTACAGCAAAGGAATAAATTTATTTACTACTCCCAAGTTGTACCAATATTTGAGAAGGTTCCTCCAACTCAAATCCCAATTAAACAAGTATCATCATTAAACCCAATTCAATTAATTTAATAGTGATGAGATCAACAATAATATCCAATTTCAGATACTCAAGATGTCCATAACCGGGGACACGGCTAACCATGATTAGTTTATACACTCTGGAGAGATTGCGCATTTTACCCACAAGACTTGACCGCATCCATGATCGGAAGATTGAGACATAGTCTTTCTGAAGCATTAACTCTCTATTCCGGGCAGACTGGTACACCTACTTTCCCCTACATCTTCTAGTCCACCTCTTCAAGAGCTCATACAACTTACTCAACTATGCCAGAGCCCATAATGCCTTGTGGCTGCACAAAGAAGTTTCTAGGCATGAAATATCACATGATCCCTTTGAGCTTAGGTGGCGAACCGAGAAAAAATCACACGGGTAATCCGGGATTTCCCAATGGACAAACACTGGATTCTCCAGGTGCCCCAACCAATCTACCCAGATGTGTATTAAAGTTGCCACCTTAATGTTATCCAAGATTAATAACTCTCACAACTTCCATGTGTATCATGATACAATCCCCGTCTACGAGCATGTCTAAGCAATAATTGAGCATAACGTATATTCCCGGGGTGATCAAAGGTATTAGGTTCCTATCTCAAGCACTACAACCAAACCACATGTTCCTTATCCTACTCATGCAAATATTTGAGGGGCAAAACTAATGCATAGTAAAAATTGGGTATAGAAAAGTACGATCAAAGTGTAACTTGCCTTGCTGACGATCTGCAAACTCTAGGGATTCGTACTAACAAGCTTCGCACTCCAGGTAATCTAGCATAGACAAACAGTAGCATACATAAGCAATCAATCAAACAAAACAAAGAGAAATCCGGGAAAGATCCAAACAAAACTCGAAACAAGAAAATGACTAAACTAAACAGAAAACAAAACCTAACAACATTATTTTCATGTGAATAGATCTTAACAGTAGGTATATGTGATTAACTACAATTTGCAAAAAGAATCAACTCAAGCGGAGCTACGAAACTCAAGATACAAACGAAACAAGATCGAATACTAATCTGAACTAAACTCAAATTTTAAATTGTCAAAATCATGTTCAAGTTAGTTTATTGGAAAGAGGGGATCATTACGAAGATTTAGACGTTGGTTTCATCTAATTTGGATAAACAAGCAAAAAGTTGCGCTAGTTTTAAGATCACGGGCTAAATCGCGAGAAAACTATTCGTAGATAGGTCCCTGGCCGAAAATTAAAATGAAAAGAAAAATCTATCGGACGAACGTCCGCTAACAGAACCTAACGAACGAAATCGTTCGTTAAAATAAACTAACGGGTGAACGTTCGTTAAATAAAAACTAAAAATAAAAGAAAAATCGATCTAACCTAACTAACCAAAAAAACCCAAAAAGAACCGAAGAAAACCGATCGGCTTTGCCGGTTCGACGACGGCGGTGGATCGGTCAAAGGCGGCGTCGGGCGAGGCGGGGCGGCGGCGGCGGTAGCGGCACAAGCGACAGCAGCAGCGAGCGGCGGAGGCTCCGGCGCAGCAGCAGCGGAGGCGGCGGGGTGCGACGGCGTTGGTTGGTGGGGAAGAGGAGGTCGGGGTCCCGGCTTATAAAGGCCTGGGGGGCTCCGACTTGGGCAGGGGCAATGCGGGCGGCTGCGATGAGGAGTCCGGCTCGGACTCCTCGGGCGGCGGGGTGCGGCGGCGCTCGGGACTCCTCCCGAGTCGGTCGGGCGCGAAGGCGAAGCTGGGCCGACCCAGTAACTCTTTTTTTAAAAAAGATTCCGCAAAGAAAAACCCTAATAAATAAAAATAAAATTCTAAAAATTCCAAAAACAATTTTCACCGTCCCCACCTAATATTTGGGACAAGATGAACATTTTTCTAGATAAAATGCAATTTCTTTTAAAATGCATATTTTTTTTCTAATTCAACCGAATAAAACTGCAAATAAAATTCAAATAAAATAATTTGACTGCAAAATTTCTTTTCCAATATTTCTCCTCTATTTTGAAGAAGTCATTTTATCTTCTCTCATTTATTTTCATTATTTGAAATAATTGGAAAGACATTATTGAAAATCAAATTGATCCACTTTTCAAATTTGAATAAATTCAAAAATGTAAATGTAAATGAAACCTCCAACTCTCTCCTTGGGTCCTTGAGTTGCTTAAGATTTCTTGGATCACAACCAAAATGCAATTAAAATACGATATGCATATGAATGACCTATGTATAACATCCAAATTGAAAATTGGGATGTTATAGATCACTCGTGCCTGCAACGGGAAGAAGGAGATCCGAGCACCATATTCAACAATCCTAGTGGATTGTTTTCAGTTTGCTCATGAAGTACCAAGTCTCAGCTTTATGCACCTCCCTAGGTAAGCAAATAATTTGGCACACATCCTTGCTAGACATGCTTATGATTCAAAGCTTTTTCTGTTTTGGGAGGACGAACCTCCAGATTTCCTTCTATGCATCTACTCAAAGATGTAAAACTCTCTATATTGCAATAAAGTGCCAATAGGATCTCCCTTAAAAAATGGATACAACCAAAAGCACCAAAATAAAATTTACATAACCACCATAATAGCGACGCGATTCGCAGAAAACCACCGCTTAATTTAAAAATTGTTGCACTTTGTGCTGTGCTGAAAATTTAGCACTGACAGTAGATGTTAAACCCTTTGTTGATGTCACTAATCGGTCGGGCCCGCCCGCCGGATTGAGTGGGGAAAAAACTGGCACATAGGCAAATTGACTTGGTCTTCTTGTTCTTTTCCCCTCTTTATCCTTGACATTTCATCAAACATCACATGCGCCTCTCGCTCGCAGCCGGAGAAGTGGTAATGGCACAGCCGAAGGCCCTCTTGCTCATAGGAGGACTGTGTCACGCCGACGGCCGCCTACAGTGTGATACATCTCCATCGTAACAACTTTTCCAAACACTTGCATGATCTGAATGAAACTAACCCGGACTAACGCTATTTCCAGCAGAACTACCATCGTGTTGTCTTTTGTCCAGAAATAAAAGTTCTCAGAATTGGACAAAACTTTCTGGAGATTTTTTATTGAATATATGCAAAATACAGGAGCGAAGATCCACCGGAGGGGGCCACCAGTTGCCCACAAGGCAACATGTCGTGTCATGTTACCTTGTGGGGTCCACGAGGCTCCGCCGAACCTAATCTCAACTCCATAAATACCGGCTTCCCAAGAAAAAAAAGAGAAGTTTCATTGTGTTTTACGATGCGGAGACGCCGCCACCTCATGTTCTTCATCAGGAGGGCTGATATGGAGTCCGTTCGAGGCTCCGAAGAGGGGGATTCATCGTCATCGTCATCATCAACCACCCTCCATAAAAAATTACATGATGCTCACTGTCGTGAGTGAGTAATTCCTATGTAGGCTTGCTGGACGGTGATGGGTTGGATGAGATTTATCATGTAATAGAGTCAAGTTGTTAGAGCTTGATCCCGAGTATCCACTATCTTTTGAGGTTGATGTTGCTATGACTTTGCAATGCTTAATGCTTGTCACTAGGGCCCGAGTGCCATGATTTCAGATCTGAACCCTTTATGTTTTCATGAATATATTCCAGTTCTTGATCCTATCTTGCAAGTTGTATGCACCTATTACATGTTATGGTCCGCATACCCCAAGGTGACAATAATTGGGACTCTTTTCGGGGATTACCGTAGTATGAGGAGTTCATGTATTCACTAACTGCTAATGCTTTGTTCCGGTTCTCTATTAGAAGGAGGCCCTAATATCCCTTGGATTTCCTTATGGACCCCGCTGCCATGGGAGGGTAGGACAAAAGATGTCATGCAACTTCTTATTATAAGCATGTATGACTATATACGGAATACATGCCTACATTACATCGATGAATTGGAGATATCGCTCTAGGTTGTGACTACTATATGATGAATGCCATCCAACACAATTATCCATTGTTGATCCAATGCCTACGCTTTTCACATATTGACCTTTGCTAAGTTACTTTCGTTGTTGTTGTTGTTGTTGTTACAATCACTACAAAACTACTACTGTTATTGTTTCTATTACTATTGCTACTTCTGCTACTATGCTACTTGTGAGCTGCGATGGGGTTTCCTCGGAGAGGAGAGGATGATGCAGTACCGTAGAGATAAGTATTTCCCTCAGTTGTGAAACCAAGGTTATCAATCCAGTAGGAGAACCAAGCAACACTATGTAAACAACACCTGCACACAAACAACAAATACTTGGTACCCAACACATAGAGGGGTTGTCTATCCCTCAACGGTTACGAGCAAGATTAAATTGTATAGTTTTTGATAGATAGATCAGACAAAAATAGAAAATGAACCACACATCGTTCGCTATCCAGCATGCATCTAGTGTATTAAGTTCATGAAAAACGGAGTAATGCCTTAAGCAAGATGACATGATGTAGACAAGATAAACTCACATATGAATAAACCCCATCTTTTCACCCTTAATAACAATGATACATACGTGTCACACCCCTTTATGTCATTGGGATTGAGCACCGTAAGATAGAACCCATTACAAAGCACCTCTTCCCATTGCAAGATAAATCAATCTAGTTGGCCAAACCAAACCAATAAATCAGAGAAGAAATACGAAGCTATATTAATCATGCATAAAAGAGTTCAGAGAATACTTAGATAATATTCATGGATAGATCTGATCATTACATCAAATAGATCTTCAAGAACACCAAAGAGAACATTGTATTGAAGATCAAAAAGAGAGAAGAATCCATCTAGCTACTAACTATGGACCCATAGGTTCGTGGTAAGCTACTCACGCATCATCAGAGGGGCAGCAAGGATGATGAAGAACCCCTCCGTGATCGATTCCTGCTTCCGGTAGAGTGCGAGAAAACGTCCTCAGATGGTATCTTGCGAGAACAGAGGCTTGCGACGGTGAAAAAAGTATTTCATGGACTCCCTGTAGGTTTTCTAATTTTTGGGAATTTATAGAGGCGGAGATAGGTCAAACGGAGGCTCGTGGGTCCCACTATGTACCAGGGCGTGCCCCAGGCCGAGGGCACGTCCTGGTGCCTAGTCAGCCACTGCTTCGTCTTCTCATCCCGTCCCGAAGCTTCCAGGGTCTCTTATCGCCAAAAAATCTCCAAAATGTTTTGTGGCATTTGGACTTTGTTTGGCATTGATATTCTGCAAACTAAAAAAGAAGCAAAAAACAACAACTGGCATTTGGCACTAAGTTAGTAGGCTAGTCCCAAAAATGATATAAAGTTGCTTGTAAATGTATATAAAACATCCAAGATTGATACTATAATAGCATGGAACAATCATAAATTATAGCTATGTTGGAGACGTATCAAGCATCCCCAAGCTTATTTCCTGCTCGTTCTCGAGTATGTAAATGATAAAACAGAATTATTAATGTGGAATGCTACCTAACATATTCATCATATTTTCTTTTCTTTGTAGCATGGATATTTGGACTTCAATGATTCACATCAATAGTCTACAAAATTTTACATGAAAACATCAATACTCAAGCATATCAACAAGCAACCATGTATTTCAAAGTATCAATGCTAAAGAAAGCTATCCCTAGCCCATTATGCTCAATCATTGATCCATTCATGAAACAAAATCATATATTAGCTACATCGAGTACACAAGTATGACAATAGTGTTCCCTAGTTGGTGCTTTGTAAGAGAAGATTGAGACTCAAATAAAAATAAAATTGCATAATAGTAAATAGATAGGCACTTCATAGGGGGAAGCAGAGATTTGCAGAGTGCCAGAGCTCAAAGTTTTAATTTAGAAATAAAATTATTTTAAGAGACAAGATTTTCCTGTCAACAAAAACGACCGAGAATTCCCAATATCTTCCATGCTAGATAATGTTGGGGAACGTTGCAGAAAATAAAAATTTTCCTACGGTTTCACCAAGATCCATCTATGAGTTCATCTAAGCAACGAGTGATAGGAGAGAGATTGCATCTACATACCACTTTGTGGATCGCGTGCGGAAGCGTTCAAGAGAACGGGGTTGAGGTAGTCGTTCTCATCGTGATCCTATCACCGGAGATCCTAGCGCCGAACGGACGGCACCTCCGCGTTCAACACACGTACGGTCAGCATGACGTCTCCTCCGTCTTGATCCAGCAAGGGGGAAGGAGAGGTTGATGAAGATCCAGCAGCACAACGGCGTGGTGGTGGATGCAGCAGGACTCCGGCAGGGCTTCGCCAAGCTACTGCGGGAGGAGGAAGAGGTGTAGCAGGGGGAGGGAGGCGCCAAGACACAGGGTTGAGGCTGCCCTCCCTCCCCCCTCCTTTATATAGGCCCCCAAGGTGGGGAACCGGCCCTAGGAGATCCAATCTCCCAAGGGGGGCGGCGGCCAGGGGGGTGGAGTGCCCCCCAAGGCAAGTGGGATGCGCCCCCCACCCTAGGGTTTTCAACCCTAGGCGCAGGGGGGCCCAAGGGGGGGGGGGTGCACCAGCCCACTAGGGGCTGGTTCCCCTCCCACTTCAGCCCACGGGGCCCTCCGGGATAGGTGGCCCCACCCGGTGGACCCACGGGACCCTTCCGGTGGTCCCGGTACAATACCGGGTGACCCCGAAACTTTCCTGATGGCCGAAACAACACTTCCTATATATAATTCTTTACCTCCGGACCATTCCGGAACTCCTCGTGACGTACAGGATCTCATCCGGGACTCCGAACAACATTCGGTTTGCTGCATACTCATATTCATACAACCCTAGCGTCACCGAACCTTAAGTGTGTAGACCCTACGGGTTCGGGAGACATGTAGACATGACCGAGACGGCTCTCCGGTCAATAACCAACAGCGGGATCTGGATACCCATGTTGGCTCCCACATACTCCTCGATGATCTCATCGGATGAACCATGATGTCGAGGATTCAAGCAACCCCGTATACTATTCCCTTTGTCAGACGGTATGTTACTTGCCCGAGATTCGATCGCCGGTATCCCAATACCTCGTTCAATATCATTGCCGGCAAGTCACTTTACTCATACCGTGATGCATGATCCCGTGACCAGACACTTGGTCACTTTGAGCTCATTATGATGATGCACTACCGAGTGGGCCCAGTGATACCTCTCCGTAATATGGAGTGACAAATCCCAGTCTCGATCCGTGTCAACCCAACAGACACTTTTGGAGATACCTGTTGTGCACCTTTATAGTCACCTAATTACGTTGTGACGTTTGGTACACCCAAAGCACTCCTACGGTTTCCGGGAGTTACACGATCTCATGGTCTAAGGAAGAGATACTTGACATAGGAAAAGCTCTAGCAAAACGAACTACACGATCTTGTGCTATGCTTAGGATTGGGTCTTGTCCATCACATCATTCTCCTAATGATGTGATCCCGTTATCAACGACATCCAATGTCCATAGTCAGGAAACCATGACTATCTGTTGATCAACGAGCTAGTCAACTAGAGGCTCACTAGGGACATGTTGTGGTCTAAGTATTCACACGTGTATTACGATTTCCGGATAATACAATTATAGCATGAATAAAAGACAATTATCATGAACAAGGAAATATAATAATGATCCTTTTATTATTGCCTCTAGGGCATATTTCCAACAGTCTCCCACTTGCACTAGAGTCAATAATCTAGTTACATTGTGATGAATCAAACACCCATAGAGTTCTGGTGTTGATCATGTTTTGCTCGCGGAAGAGGTTTAGTCGACGGATCTGCGACATTTAGATCCGTATGTACTTTGCAAATATCTATGTCTCCATCTTGAACATTTTCATGGATGGAGTTGAAATGATGCTTGATGTGCCTGGTCTTCTTGTGAAACCTGGGCTCCTTGGCAAGGGCAATAGCTCCAGTGTTGTCACAGAAGAGTTTGATCGGCCCCGACGCATTGGGTATGACTCCTAGGTCGGTGATGAACTCCTTCACCCAAATTGCTTCATGCATTGCCTCCGAGGCTGCCATGTACTCCGCTTCACATGTAGATCCCACCACGACGCTCTGCTTGCAGCTGCACCAGCTTACTGCCCCACCATTCAACATATACACATATCCGGTTTGTGACTTAGAGTCATCCAGACCTGTGTCAAAGCTAGCGTCGACGTAACCCTTTACGACGAGCTCTTCGTTACCTCCATAAACAAGAAACATGTCCTTTGTCCTTTTCAGGTACTTCAGGATATTCTTGACCGCTGTCCAGTGTTCCTTGCCGGGATTACTTTGGTACCTTCCTACCAAACTTACGACAAGGTTTACATCAGGTCTGGTACACAGCATGGCATACATAATAGATCCTATGGCTGAGGCATAGGGGATGACACTCATCTCTTCTTTATCTTTTGCCGTGGTCGGGCATTGAGCCGAGCTCAATCTCACACCTTGCAATACAGGCAAGAACCCTTTCTTGGACTGATCCATTTTGAACTTCTTCAAAATCTTATCAAGGTATGTGCTTTGTGAAAGACCTATGAGGCATCTCGATCTATCCCTATAGATTTTGATGCCTAATATGTAAGCAGCTTCTCCAAGGTCCTTCATTGAAAAACACTTATTCAAGTAGGCCTTAATGCTGTCCAAGAATTCTATATCATTTCCCATCAAAAGTATGTCATCTACATACAATATGAGAAATGCTACAGAGCTCCCACTCACTTTCTTGTAAACGCATGCTTCTCCATAAGTCTGCATAAACCCAAACGCTTTGATCATCTCATCAAAGCGAATGTTCCAACTCCGAGATGCTTGCACCAGCCCATAAATGGATCGCTGGAGCTTGCATACTTTGTTAGCATTCTTAGGATCGACAAAACCTTCCGGCTGCATCATATACAGCACTTCCTTAAGATAATCGTTAAGGAATGCCGTTTTGACGTCCATCTGCCATATCTCATAATCATAGTATGCGGCAATTGCTAACATGATTCGGACGGACTTAAGCTTCGCTATGGGAGAGAAAGTATCATCGTAGTCAATCCCTTGAACTTGTCGATAACCCTTAGCAACAAGTCGAGCTTTATAGATGGTGACATTTCCATCCGCGTTCGTCTTCTTCTTAAAGATCCATTTGTTCTCTATCGCTCGCCGATCATCGGGCAAGTCAGCCAAAGTCCATACTTTGTTTTCATACATGGATTCTATCTTGGATTGCATGGCTTCTAGCCATTTGTTGGAATCTGGGCCCGCCATCGCTTCTTCATAGTTCGAAGGTTCACCGTTGTCTAACAACATGATTTCCAGGACAGGGTTGCCATACCACTCTGGTGTGGAACGTGTCCTTGTGGACCTACGAAGTTCAGTAGCAACTTGATCCGAAGTACCTTGATCATCATCATTAATTTCCTCTCCAGTCAGTGTAGGCACCACAGGAACATTTTCCTAAGCTGCACTACTTTCCGGTTCAAGAGGTAGTACTTCATCGAGTTCTACTTTCCTCCCACTTACTCCTTTCGAGAGAAACTCCTTTTCCAGAAAGGATCCGTTCTTGGCAACAAAGATCTTGCCTTCGGATCTAAGGTAGAAGGTATACCCAATGGTTTCCTTAGGGTATCCTATGAAGACGCATTTTTCCGACTTGGGTTCGAGCTTTTCAGGTTGAAGTTTCTTGACATAAGCATCGCATCCCCAAACTTTTAGAAACAACAGCTTAGGTTTCTTCCCAGACCATAATTCATACGGTGTCGTCTCAACGGATTTAGACGGTGCCCTATTTAAAGTGAATGTAGCTGTCTCTAGAGCGTATCCCCAAAATGATAGCGGTAAATCGGTAAGAGACATCATAGATCGCACCATATCCAATAGAGTGCGATTACGATGTTCGGACACACTGTTACGCTGAGGTGTTCTAGGCGGCATGAGTTGTGAAACAATTCCACATTTTCTTAAGTGCGTACCAAATTCGTGACTTAAATATTCTCCTCCACGATCCGATCGTAAGAATTTTATCTTTCGGTCACGTTGATTCTCTACTTCATTATGAAATTCCTTGAACTTTTCAAAGGTCTCAGACTTGTGTTTCATCAAGTAGACATACCCATATCTACTTAAGTCATCAGTGAGAGTGAGAACATAACGATATCCTCCGCGAGCCTCAACGCTCATTGGACCACACACATCAGTATGTATGATTTCCAACAAGTTGGTTGCTCGCTCCATTGTTCCGGAGAACGGAGTCTTGGTCATTTTGCCCATGAGACATGGTTCGCATGTGTCAAATGATTCATAATTGAGAGACTCTAAAAGTCCATCAGCATGGAGCTTCTTCATGCGCTTGACACCAATGTGACCAAGGCGGCAGTGCCACAAGTATGTGGGACTATCTTTATCAACTTTACATCTTTTGGTATTCACACTATGAATATGTGTAACATTATGTTCGAGATTCATTAAGAAAAAACCATTGACCATCGGGGCATGACCATAAAACATATCTCTCATATAAATAGAACAACCATTATTCTCGGATTTAAATGAGTAGCCATCTCGCATCAAACGAGATCCAGATACAATGTTCATGCTCAAACTTGGCACTAACTAACAATTATTGAGGTTTAAAACTAATCCCGTAGGTAAATGTAGAGGTAGCGTGCCGACGGTGATCACATCGACCTTGGAACCATTCCCGACGCGCATCGTCACCTCGTCCTTCGCCAGTCTCCGCTTATTCCACAGCTCCTGCTGTGAGTTACAAATATGAGCAACGGCACCGGTATCAAATACCCAGGAGTTACTACGAGTACTGGTAAGGTATACATCAATTACATGTATATCAAATATACCTTTAGTGTTGCCGGCCTTCTTGTCCGCTAAGTATTTGGGGCAGTTCCGCTTCCAGTGACCCTTCCCTTTGCAATAAAAGCACCCAGTCTCAAGCTTGGGTCCATTCTTTGACTTCTTCCCGGCAACTGGCTTACCGGGCGCGGCAACATCTTTGCTGTCCTTCTTGAAGTTCTTCTTACCCTTGCCCTTCTTGAACTTAGTGGTCTTATTGACCATCAACACTTGATGTTATTTCTTGATTTCAACCTCTGCTGACTTCAGCATTGAAAATACTTCAGGAATGGTCTTCACCATCCCCTGCATATTGTAGTTCAACACAAAGCTCTTGTAGCTCGGTGGGAGCGACTGAAGGATTCTGTCAATGACCGCCTCGTCCGGGAGGTTGATCTCCAGCTGGGACAGGCGGTTGTGCAACCCAGACATTTTGAGTATGTGCTCACTGACAGAACTGTTTTCCTCCATCTTACAACTATAGAACTTGTCGGAGACTTCATATCTCTCGACCCGGGCATGAGCTTGAAAAAACATTTTCAGCTCCTCAAACATCTCATATGCTCCGTGTCGCTCAAAATGCTTTTGGAGCCCTGGTTCTAAGCTGTAAAGCATGCCGCACTGAACGAGGGAGTAATCATCAGCACGTGACTGCCAAGTGTTCATAACGTCTTGGTTCTCTGGGATTGGTGCTTCACCTAGCGGTGCTTCTAGGACATAATCTTTCTTGGCTGCTATGAGGATGATCCTCAAGTTCCGGACCCAGTCCGAATAGTTGCTGCCATCATCTTTCAGCTTGGTTTTCTCTAGGAATACGTTGAAGTTCATGTTGACATGAGCGTTGGCCATTTGATCTACAAGACATATTTGCAAAGGTTTTAGACTAAGTTCATGATAATTAAGTTCATCTAATCAAATTATTTAATGAACTCCCACTCAGATTAGACATCCCTCTAGTCATCTAAGTGTTACACGATCCGAGTCGACTAGGCCATGTCCGATCATCACGTGAGACAGACTAGTCATCATCGGTGAACATCTCCATGTTGATCGTATCTTCCATACGACTCATGTTCGACCTTTCGGTCTCTTGTGTTCTGAGGCCATGTCTGTACATGCTAGGCTCGTCAAGTTAACCCTAAGTGTTTTGCATGTGTAAAACTGTCTTACACCCGTTGTATGTGAACGTAAGGATCTATCACACCCGATCATCACGTGGTGCTTCGAAACGACGAACTTTAGCAACGGCGCACAGTTAGGGGGAACACTTTCTTGAAATTATTATAAGGGATCATCTTATTTACTACCGTCGTTCTAAGTAAACAAGATGCATAAACATAATAAACATCACATGCAATTATATAATAGTGACATGATATGGCCAATATCATATAGCTCCTTTGATCTCCATCTTCGGGGCTCCATGATCATCTTCGTCACCGGCATGACACCATGATCTCCATCATCATGATCTCCATCATCGTGTCTTCATGAAGTTGTCACGCCAACGACTACTTCTACTTCTATGGCTAACGCGTTTAGCAATAAAGTAAAGTAATTTACATGGCGTTCTTCAATGACACGCAGGTCATACAAAAAATAAAGACAACTCCTATGGCTCCTGCCGGTTGTCATACTCATCGACATGCAAGTCGTGATTCCTATTACAAGAACATGATTTCATACATCACAATATATATCATTCATCATTCATCACAACTTCTGGCCATATCACATCACATGACAATTGCTGCAAAAACAAGTTAGACGTCCTCTAATTGTTGTTGCATCTTTTACGTGGCTGCAATTGGGTTCTAGCAAGAACGTTTTCTTACCTACGAATAACCACAACGTGATTTTTTGTCAACTTCTATTTACCCTTCATAAGGACCCTTTTCATCGAATCCGCTCCAACTAAAGTAGGAGAGACAGACACCCGCTAGCCACCTTATGCAACTAGTGCATGTCAGTCGGTGGATCCTGTCTCACGTAAGCGTACGTGTAAGGTCGATCCAGGACGCTTCATCCCAAAAATACCGCTGAAGCAAGAAAAGACTAGTAGCGGCAAGCAAGTTGACAAGATCTATGCCCATAACAAATTTGTGTTCTACTCGTGCAATAGAGAACTACACGTAGACCTAGCTCTGATACCACTGTTGGGGAGCGTTACAGAAAATAAAATTTTTCCTACGGTTTCACCAAGATCCATCTATGAGTTCATCTAAGCAACGAGTGATAGGAGAGAGATTGCATCTACATACCACTTTGTAGATCGCGTGCGGAAGCGTTCAAGAGAACGGGGTTGAGGTAGTCGTTCTCGTCGTGATCCTATCACCGGAGATCCTAGCACCGAACGGACGTCACCTCCGCATTCAACACACATACGGTCAGCGTGACATCTCCTCTGTCTTGATCTAGCAAGGGGGAAGGAGAGGTTGATGAAGATCCAACAGCACAACGGCGTGGTGGTGGATGCAGCAGGACTCCGGCAGGGCTTCGCCAAGCTACTGCGGGAGGAGGAAGAGGTGTAGCAGGGGGAGGGAGGCGCCAAGACACAGGGTTGAGGCTGCCCTCCCTCCCCCTCCTTTATATAGGCCCCCAAGGGGGGGCGCCGGCCCTGGGAGATCCAATCTCCCAAGGGGGACGGCGGCCGGGGGGTGGGGGTGGAGTGCCCCCCAAGGCAAGTGGGGTGCGCCCCCCACCCTAGGGTTTTCAACCCTAGGCGCAGGGGGACCCAAGGGGGGGGGGGGGCGCACCAGCCCACTAGGGGCTGGTTCCCCTCCCACTTCAGCCCACGGGTCCCTCCGGGATAGGTGGCCCCACCCGGTTGACCCCTGGGACCCTTCCGGTGGTCCCGGTACAATACCGGGTGACCCCGAAACTTTCCCGATTGCCGAAACAGCACTTCCTATATATAATTCTTTACCTCGGGACCATTCCGGAACTCCTCGTGATGTCCGGGATCTCATTCGGGACTCCGAACAACATTCGGTTTGCTGCATACTCATATTCATACAACCCTAGCGTCACCGAACCTTAAGTGTGTAGACCCTACGGGTTCGGGAGACATGCAGACATGACCGAGATGGCTCTTCGGTCAATAACCAACAGCGGGATCTGGATACCCATGTTGGCTCCCACATACTCCTCGATGATCTCATCGGATGAACCACGATGTCGAGGATTCAAGCAACCCCGTATACTATTCCCTTTGTCAGACGATATGTTACTTGCCCGAGATTCGATCGTCGGTATCCCAATACCTCATTCAATCTCGTTGCTGGCAAGTCACTTTACTCGTACCGTAATGCATGATCCCATGACCAGACACTTGGTCACTTTGATCTCATTATGATGATGCACTACCGAGTGGGCCCAGTGATACCTCTCCGTAATACGGAGTGACAAATCCCAGTCTCGATCCGTGTCAACCCAACAGACACTTTCGGAGATACCTGTTGTGCACCTTTATAGTCACCCAGTTACGTTGTAACGTTTGGTACACCCAAAGCACTCCTACGATATTCGGGAGTTACATGATCTCATGGTCTAAGGAAGAGATACTTGACATAGGAAAAGCTCTAGCAAAACGAACTACACGATCTTGTGCTATGCTTAGGATTGGGTCTTGTCCATCACATCATTCTCCTAATGATGTGATCCCGTTATCAACGACATCCAATGTCCATAGTCAGGAAACCATGACTATCTGTTGATCAACGAGCTAGTCAACTAGAGGCTCACTAGGGACATGTTGTAGTCTAAGTATTCACACATGTATTAGGATTTCCGGATAATACAATTATAGCATGAATAAAAGACAATTATCATGAACAAGGAAATATAATAATAATCCTTTTATTATTGCCTCTAGGGCATATTTCCGACAGATAAATCATAGGCAGTTCCCAAACAGAAAATAAATTTAATTTCCATTCCAGCATTCTTTCACAATCCATGGCTAGCCGTATCCATGGGTGCCTTCCATACCAACACTTTCCAAGGAATTTATTATTAACATCATATTTATTTTTTCATTTTGGGATTGGGCATCCCTATTACCTTCCACACTGTCGTGCAATGACAAGTGAATAAACACTCATCGTGAGAATAAAATACCTAGCATGGAAAATATTGGCCACCCTTGTCGTTTCATGAGCGGTATGGGCACACAAAATGGAAATTCATTTAAATCAGAGTTGGCACATGCTAATTTACTTAGAACGGCATGGAAATACCGCATATAGGTAGGTATGGCAGACTCATTTGGCACAACTTTGGGTTTAAGGATTTGGATGCACAAGCAGCATTCCCGCTTAGTACAAGTGAAGACTAGCAAATAGATTGAGAAGTGACCAACCAAAAAATGAAAACGGTCATAAACACGCATTAAACATAATTAACGCTGAATAATGCATCACAAGAAGGATGTAACTTCGTTGCATAACTATTGACTTTCGTGCTTGCATAGGGAATCACAAACCTTAACACCAATATTCTTACTAAAGCATAATTACTCACCAACATGACTCACATATTAGTATCTCCATATCGCAAAACTATTGCAAGGAATCAAGTTTATCATATCCAATGATCTATATGAAAGTTTTTATTATATCCCCTTGGATATTGATGACCCAAAAGTATATGGGGTCATTTTTAGCCCTTCCTGATAAGTAAGAGTGTCGAACCCAATGAGGAGCAGAAAGAAATGACAAGTGGTTTTCAGCAAGGTAATGTCTGCAAGTGCTAAAATTGTAAGTAGCGGAGTAGTTTGATAGCCAGATAATTTGTAACGAGCAAGTAACTATAGTAGTAACAAAAGTACAGCAAGGTAGCCCAATCCTTTTGAGGCAAAGGACAGGCCAAAATGGTTTCTTATGATAAGCAAAGTGTTCTTGAGGGTAAACGGGAATTCATCTAGTCACTTTCATCATGTTGGCTTAATTCATGTTCGGTACTTTGATAATTTGATATGTGGGTGGACCGGTGCTTAGATGCTGTTCTTACTTGAAAAAACCTCCTACTTATTATTAACCCTCTCACAAGCATCCACAACTACGAGAAAAGTATTAAGAATAAATTCTAACCATAGCATTAAACTTTTGGATCCAATCGGTCCCTTACGGAATAGCGCATAAACTGGGGTTTAAGCTTCTGTCACTCTCGCAAGCGACCATCTAATAACTACTCCACAATGCATTCCCTTAAGCCCAAATATATTGAAGTGTCATGTAGTCTACGTTCACATGACACCACTAAGAGAATGGCAACATACATGCCATCAAAATATCGAACGCATATCAAGTTCACATGATTACTTGCAACATGATTTCTCCCGTGACCTGAAGAACGAAAGTAACTACTCACAAATGATAAACATGCTCAAGATCAGAGGGGTATTATATAGCATAATGGATCTGAACATATAATCTTCCACCAAATAAACCATATAGTAATCAACTACAAGATGTAATCAACAGTACTAGTCACCCACAAGCACCAATCTATAGTTTTGGTACAAAGATTGAACACAAGAGATGAACTAGGGTTTGAGAGGAGTTGGTGCTGTGAATATGTTGATGAAGATAGCCCTCCCCAAGATGGTAGAGTTGTTGGTGATGATGATGATGATTTCCCCCTCCGGGAGGGAATTTCCCCCGGCGGAATCGCTCCGCCGGAGGGCAAAAGTGCTTCTGCCCAAGTTCCGCCTCGAGGCAGCAGTGCTTCGTCCCGAATGTCCTCCCTTATTTTTCTAGGTCAAAATGACTTATATACCAGAAGATGGGCACCGGAGGTGGGCCGAGGAGGGCAGCACCCACCAGGGCGCGCCTGGGCCTCCTGGCACACCCAGGTGGTTTGTGCCCACCTGGTGGCCCTCCTCTGGTACTTATTTGCTCCAATATTCATTAAATATTGCATAAAAAATCCTCGGGGAGTTTCAGCTCATTTGGAGCTGTGCAGAATAGGTAGCTTGACGTAGCCTTTTCAGGTCCAGATTTCCAGCTGCCAGAATTCCCCCCCTTGGTGCATACCTTGCATATTATGAGAGAAAAGGCATTAGAATTACTCCAAAAAGCATTATTATAAAAAACAACATAAATAATAGTAGGAGAACATGATGCAAAATGGACGTATCAACACCCCCAAGCTTAGACCTCGCTTGTCCTTAAGCGAAAACCAAAATTGAAAAACATGTCCACATGCTTAGAGAGAGAGAGGTGTCAATAAAAACAAAAATATGGACATAGCAGCATCGTGTGACTTATTATAACAGCAGAAAACTTCAATATAAAACTTTTATTATAGAACTTTTATCATAGACTTCTCATGAACAAGTAACAATTCATCACAACATCGAAGTATAAAGCATAAACTCTTTTGGAAACCGACAAACTATGTTCTTAGTCAACTTTGCAACTACAATTCATCATGTTTTCAGGAAGGGTCACATATCGGAGCCTTTAGGCAAGTCCAAATACTCAATCATCATTTAGTCTTTTATGATTGCTAACACTCACCACGTACACATGAGCAAAACATTTCAACTAGATACAAAGAAAGATAGGGGCTTATAGTTTCACCTCGCAACACACTCACCTCAAGGGTGAAGTCAACAATAATAACTTATGCCACCCATATTCAACTAGACTAAAGGAATAGAGAGAAAAACTTTGACTCTTGCATAAAAGTAAATACATGAATGTAAAAGATAGGCCCTTCGCAGAGGGAAGCAGAGGTTGCCATGTGCTTTTTGTTTGTATGCTCAACCCCTTAGTGCAAGAGAACGTCACATTATATTGCCCCTTGTGATGGCAACCTTTATTATGCAGTCTGTCGCTTTTATTCTTCACCATCATGAGTTCGTACAATGCTCAATTTTCCCTTACACTAAATGATCTCACATTTTTATAAGCAATTTTTATTGCCCTTTTTGCACCAATGACAACTTACTTGAAGGATCTTACTCAATCCATAGGTAGGTATGGTGGACTCTCAAACAAGATAGGGTTTAAGGGTTTTGGATGCACAAGTAGTATCTCTACTTAGTGCGGAATTTTTGGCTAGCAAAGATAGGGGCAAGCACCACAGGTTGAAAGATCTATGACAATATGACTTCGATGTGAATATGAACAAACATAAATCATTAAGTTGTCTTCCTTGTCCAACGTCAATAATTTGAGCATATAATATTTTGATGGGTGCTCACAATCACAAAAGATTTCCATGATAGTGTATTTATATGTGAATTTTCTCTTCCCTTATTAATTATTTCATGTGTTGCATCATTGACCAATGCTATGTTTGTCAATCTACAATAAAAATTTCTACTTATACTTTTCCTCACGTAATGTCATCACTTACCATAAGATTAGCATATGATCTTTCTTTTTATTTCCTTTATTTTTATTGCAGCAAGAAAGTAAAGACGGCAAAACTCAAACTAAACTTTATTATATCTCGCACACGATTACAAGGATTGATCACTAAGCAAACTCACAACACTACAAAAAAAATACACTTCCGTGATGATACGTGTTTGTCATAGTAGGTCACGGTTTTTGTCATGCATGTACATCCATGACAATTTTATGACAGAATCAAGATAGTCATACATGTGCTATCGTAGAAGTGTTCCATGTCATTACCAAAATTATCATCATGGAAGTGTCAACTTCCATGACGATAAATCACGCGTCAAAGAAGTGCTTTCGTCAAGGGTGACCGACACGTGACATCCACCGTAACGGAACACCGTTAAGCTATCAGGTCGGGTTCTGGATCCGATAACCCGTTAACAGCCCGGACCAATGGGAAATTTCCATGTGTAAAATTCTGATTGGCCGGAGGGAACACTCGTCAGCTCGTTAGTGGGCCAGCTGTCGCCCGTCCATTGGAGGAGACATGCCTATGATACGTCGACACGTGGCTGGGCCCAACAGAGGCCCATATAGGTTAAAAAGGCAGGTCCAGTCAAAGGCCCGTAGTACTTAATCAGGTACTAGTGGGCCAGCCCAATAACGGCATGCTTAATAAAGGCCCATTTACGACCCGAAGCCAGATCTGGCCCGTTAATTGTTCGCCCAATATTTGGGCCCATTTACGGCCCGAAGCCAGATCTGGCCCATTAATTGTTCGCCCAATATTTGGGCCCATTTATGGCCCGAAGCCAGATCTGGCCTGTTAATTATTCGCCGTATATTTGGGCCCAACTACAGCCCAGTGACTTTCGGCCTGTTAGAGGCCCGATGTAGACATGGGCCCATTTCAGCCCGGTGTGACTTTCGGCCTGGGAATGGACCGTGCTACCCATGGGCCATATATTGTCCGACAGGACATTGGGCCCACTAATGGCCCGTGCTAAAGGTGGCAACAGTTAAGCCCAACATGACTTTGGGCCTGTTAAAGGCCTATCAGATAATTCGGTTTGTTAATGCATGTACTAAGCTTTTGGCCTCTTAAAGGCCCATGATATCAGTGGGCCAACTAAGGCCCAAGATATGTTTCGGCCTGGTAACGGCCCGTGAGCTAATTGGACCCAAAAAGTCCCGGTCTACATTTCAGCCTGCTGAAGGCCCATCGACGACTAGTGAAAATTGAGGCCCAACATGCATTTCAGGCTGCTAAAGGCCCGTGGTTTAATCTGGGCCGTAACAGGCCAATACAATATTCAGCCTGTTAATGGCCCAATGCTGCCTGGGCCAAACTAAGAGCTGGGTCGACAAAAGGCCCAACTAAAATATAGGCCGGTGTAAGTTGTGGGCCTGGCGCAATGTGTGAAGGCCCCAATCGTTCGGGCCCAAGAAAGACGCAGGCCGTCCCAATTGTGGCCCGCTAAAAACTAGGCCCATTAGAGTTGAATGTTTCGGCCCGATCGACTACATCTAATTTTTTTTCAGATAGAGAATGTTGGCAGTAACTAGTAGGAATTAAGAACAAACCTACTCTATACAATAAAGAAATTACGACATAGTAACTAAGAATAAACCTACACTATACAATAAAGGATTTAAGGTATATTACATCCACTGGGCATCGAAGTTCGCCACCAGTGATCATAAAGCGCAACGAAGAAGCAGATTACAAAAGCTGGGCACCATTGCAGCATAACAAAATAATACTGAACCGAGACCACTTCCAAGATAGTTCAAGAAAGGTTAGCCTTGCGGGAGAACTGCTGCGCAAGCTGCCGAGCAAGGCTGTGAGACTGGCCTAGCATGTCGGTCATAGCTTCCAGGTGTAGCTGTTTAGCGATGAGGTTCTCATTGGTGTTCTCTGCAATCTTTCTTACAGATAAGACTTCAAGTCGAAGTTGAGTTGTCGAATGCCTTTGTGCTAGAACTTGGGACTGAAGAAGTCGAACTGATTCAGACAACGAATTCTGTGAGCTTGTCGGATTGCTAGTCTCAAGTAACTTGAACACTGCATCAAGACAAGACTTTGGGGTTGTTTCGCTATCTTCAAGATGTTTTGCCTTCTTTGCTGCAATATATGTTGGGTTTGTCTCACAACCTTCAGCAGACTTGTGCATGCCATCAGGCATATCACCCTGAAACAAAGCAGAGAGATGACAGGTTTTGCACGTGTATAAACAAAGATGATAATTGTGCTGTTAATTCCATCCAATTTCAAATTAGAAAATAAAGAGTAAGTTCAAAATATCAATAGCATAATTTGGCATTGTTCATAATGCGGGGAGCCTCACCACACTACTGGATTACCATGTCAACATAACAAGCATAGATGAAGGGCAAAGAAAATCATTGTATCTATTTTGGTTAATGTGCATGGCATGTTGTCCATATCATCAGCCACATCAGTAAGATAAAACAGGAGATGACAAGGCGCAAACATGGGCTGCTTCACCACACACTGGATTATAAATCCACAAAAACAAGCATACATATAGGGAGTATTAAGTAATGTGCATGGTATGAATAAGGAATTTGGTTTTACAAGTAAAACTTAGAACTTATGGTTCTTGTGAACATGCATTTTGGTAGAAACAACAAACTAAACAACAGTAAATGATAGGGAGCATGAGAAAATTAAACATGCATTTAGAAGGACTGACTTACATTAACAGTTAACACCGGCTTTATAATGCCCTTCTCCATGTCAAGGGAAGGATAACTCAAGAATTTCAGCACAAAATCTTCTTCATAAGCATTGCCTATACTCTACATTTTGTAGAGAGTAATTATAGATATGATAATACTGGAAGGGATAGAGGATAATGAAGATAAGATGCAGATTGATGCTACATAATCAACTACCAATCCCTGGAAGTACAAGCGTTACAGGACAAAATGTACTGATAAGAGCAATGGGCTACACTTCTGCACTGGCATTGTCTGTGTATTCTACTTGTTGGTAAGATTAAATATAGATCTGATCTTTTTTAGTAAATGGTGGGCGAGGGAGATAAGATGCAGAATGCTACACAATGAACCAATCCCTCTTCCCATAATACAAGAGTGTTTTGAACACTGGTGTACTGTACAAAATGTTCTTATATTATGGGACGGAGGGAGTAGTTGTTAATGTAAGTAAAGTGATAGACCACGTTCAGTCCATACAAGAGGACTACAGAGCTAAACCTCTTCAAAAGCATTGGGTTGATTCTAAATTTATGTAAGAGTCCATACGGATCTTATAATGTCCACCAAATGGACGATTACGAGGCTAACATGTGCAGTGATGCTACATAATCAAACAGCTATGAAAGTAAGTATGGTCATACAGGGCAAGAGGTACTCACAAGAGCAATGCAATGTGCAGTATAGTTGCGAGATTCTCTGATCCCTTGAGAACGAATGTTCTTCTGCTAACAGTTTTCGTACAAGTGAGACATTAAGGCAAATGCAAAAATGTAGTTCAAATTGTGATATGATATCATAGACAGTACCTTACGCTGCAGCCGAGACCAATGTGTAACAAGATTATTCCATTCACCATCGGATAAATGTAGCACCGGAGACTTTACAGAAATTTCATTCAGAGTCTTACCATCGAAGTGCACTTGCCTCAGGTAGGAATGATACTTCATCAACGAGTGCTTGAAAAGCGCAACCAACCCTTGCTCGTCTTCACAATCCAGTTTGCTCCTCACCTATTTAAAAGAATGAAATCTTGTGTCTTCTGTCAGCAGAAACATATGCAGTAATGACCATGAATAACATTAGTACATTACTTACACGTAAGTTGCGAAGGAATACTGGAAATTGTTTTGTGTCTGCAGTATAATCTTTCCATGAAGGAAAGATACGCACAAAGTTCCTGACAACAACATAAGCTTCATCTTCCAAACTGGGAAGAAATGGAACAGGGGTCCTATTTGCTGCAATTGGGGCTCTCTCTGGTTCGAAAAGGGATTTGACATCTGGATTTGGTGTAGTCTTTCCTGGAATGGGGGTTTTGCGTCGTAGATCTGGTGCTATGTCAACTGGCATAATCATACTGTTTGCTGCAGTTGGGGTCTGCTGAGTTGGGGCATTAGAAATGAACAGTGTAGTAGGGCTAGAGTCTGCTAGAGTTGGGGTGTTTTGTGGGTCAGGTGATATTGCAACTACACCTAATGGGCTATTTGATTTATCAGGTGCCACTACCTTTTCCAAATACTTTGCTTGTGCTCCTCCCCAATCAGCAATCGCCCTCTTCCTTTTGAACGTCTGATACACAAGAACAACATTTAAATGGATAAATATGGTATGATGACAGATGGATGTACTGAAAATGGATAGGCAGGGCATATTCACATACACGATGTGTAAACTAAGCTAATGGCAGTTCAACAAAGTAGAAGCAATGCAAAGCATCAGTTGCCAGATATGTGCGACCAATGTAACCTTGGAAAGTTAGAGCAAGCACCTTGATGGGTGAATAAGATATGGCATCTTCCTTTGACTCCTCCACTAGGGAGCTACATTGACTTAGGTCTCCCTCTAGCTCAGAATCACTGTTAGGATCATATTCTGAGCATGAATCTGTAGGTGGAGAGTGTTTGCATTGCATTGCATCCGGACTTGATTTCAGTCCATTAATGCCAAGTTTGACAACCATGGCATTGTTCTTCTTTATTCTTTTCATGCGTGCAAGCTCATAATCATTATGATGCTGTTCAGAATCCGAGATTCATGAAAACATAAAAAGTAGTCAGATTATCTATGGAAAGCATTGCAGATTCAACTCGAAGAGTGTCTCCCTATAAACCCCTGCATATGCAAAGTTTACCCCCAACCATGATGACCAGACCACACACAGAAATACAAACCCCTTATGTCTCTATAACAGGCAGACACACATTTCAAAACTGAAGTAGGAACATTAGAATCATATGAAATTCGTATTTGAACAAATAAACTAAGGAATTATGAGTGGCATAATGTTTAGCTTCAAGGTTGGAGTGTTGGTAGTGCGACACAAAGCAAGTAGGCAGATTGTATTCCATGTAAAAGATCGAAACCTATGTAAAAGCTGGAAATGACACTTTCTTTCTATACAATGTAGTGTTCGTTGCCCACACATGATGGAAGAGATCACATAGAGAAATACTATTCACTCATGTCTATGGTTCTAGTATTTAGAAACAGGGTGGTCCACCCTAAAATAATATTGACAACAAATATGACAAGGCAAGCATAGATGTAGTGAATCAATATTTTACTTGTGAGCTTACTAGGGCAAGTATGGAGAATTGTAACTGCAGTAAGAGACCGTCCAAAATCTGAATGAAGAAGTTTGTCTAGCACTTATTGTTTGCAACTAATTAACGTGAATAATTGGATATTATATCTTATGAGTAAGAAAGACAAGTAAATTTGTCAACAAACCTGGCTTGCAGTAGTAATCTGGGTCAATGTCACTACGACCAACAATCCAAAATGACTAGTGTCTGTTCCGAGGGCCGGAATTTTGAAAACCCTGTGAACTTTAGAGGTACTAAAGATTACCGAAATACATTTGAAATATTAAGTGTAGGGAGCACTGAGCACACAACAAACCCTAATGACAGTCCTGCCTAATGAGGAATGAATCAATTAGAAAATGGGTGATGAGGAGTGGCTGCTGAGTGTTGAGGACGTATCTCAGGATAAATCGGGTTGGCTTGGTGGGTGCTGCACGCCTGAGCCCTGAACAGACTGGGAAGGTAGGCACGACGGTGCGCTCGGGCAGTGGTGACACTGTTGGGCGAGCGGCTCCTGACCTCCTGTTAGTCCGGCGTCTCCTCCTAGAGTCATGCCATCCGGGGACGGCAAGTCGCCGGCGAGGCAGGCGGCTGGGGGTGAGTAGAAATTGGAAGCGCGCAGCAGAACAGAGGGGAATCGGGGCTTGGGACGACCCAAAATCCCAGGGTGGGCCAGCCCACCGTGGGCACCCTGTAGAGATACACACCTGAGCGGTGAACATGCATTTTTGAAACTAATTTAGGAACATTTAGCTGACCAATTAAACGACTCTGTTTTAATAATATCAGATTCATATTTGAACAACTAAGCTTGTTTAGCTTGATGGGTGGAGCAGTGTTATTATGACACGAAGCACGTATTCTAATCGTATAGTGACCATAAAAGGGGGAAATTCTAAGCATATTTTTTTAGCAAAAGAGGGTTTCCCCTCTGATTTCTATTAAAGAAACCACCACAGAACCAACATGATCAATTAAACCCTAAGCATGATCAATTAAACTGTATTATGACTGTGCCATGGCAGATTTGAAGCTGCAAACCGGAGAAATGATATTTAGCATCCATTGTTTGCTTCGAACTAAGAACTAAATTCTAAGAGCTGAAAAGAAAGTAGAGTAACCAATTTAAGATCTATTTTCTGGTTGAGATCAAAAATTGAGGAGATATGAAGTACCACCTCTCTTGCGGCACCGTGTAGGCATCTGGGGTGCGATGGCTGTTGGTGGCGTTGAAGCAGATCTGCGATGGTAGACGGGTGCATCGGGGGATAAGTCCCGTTGTGGTGGAAGAGAAGGTTGTGTGAGCGGCCCCGACAAAGAGGACGATGGCACCGATGAAGCGAGAGGAAGCGATGCAAGGCTATTGGTCCGTCGCCGTGGATGAGAAACGTCTATCTCTAGCAGTGGACGACGCGGTCTTGGTAGGCGCTCCGGCATGGTGGAGGACGATGGTGATGGATGTGGTGGAGGACGGCGGCGATGGATGGGGTGGCGGACGGAGGCTGGTGTGGGGATGGTGTTCTAGCGCGGACGGTGTATGAATGGGAAAATGGGGGGAGAGGTACGGGGAACCATGTTTTTGGGACGCTCCTGTCTGAATTATGGGAAAGTTATGAACTTAGCCCCCGTTTAAAATTTGGACGTCTCGTCGGTTGGGGATAGGATGGTAATCTCGCATGTCGCTAATATTTTCCCGGAGCAATTTTGGGCGAGGAGAGGGTGGTTGGCACCCATGGTTGGCGCCCATGGTGTATGAACAGGGCTGACAGGTAGGGCGGTTGTGTCATGTCTGAGTGAACTTACAAACCTGCCCCTATTGAAAATATTTGCCTACATCGATTTCGGCTGAGTCGAGTTTGTTTTGCCGCCCACCGTGTATAAATGGGGAATGGAGGGAGAAACAAAGGTCTTTCGGACGATATTGAATCAAATGTGTTTTGCCGCCCATGTTTGACGCCCACCGTGTCGGAATGGGCTCAAAGGCGGTCGTGTCACGTCTAATTGAAGTTACTAACCTACCCCTATTTAGAGCAGTGAAAATCGGGCCGATGGATTGTCCGTGTAATGGGTAGACAGTAATTTCCATCTTTGAAACACTTCGCTTCAGGCAGCCGACGTGGGAGTGGATATTTTGCCGCTTCTTTCAAATTTTGGGACAATAAGCATCCACGTTTACCCTGGCAACTAAATTCGAATCCATTTTGTATTCCTATATGAATCTTTATAAATCATTCTATGTGTTTTTATATATCTTCAAAAGGACGACAAAGATGTATTTCACTGTCATATATGAATATGGTTTACAAATGCCGATACTCAAATTCAGAAGCTAGAATCCAGTTTAAGATGAATTCGAATATTTGGAACACTTCATGTCCAACTCAAATGTCACATGCAGCATAATGTGTACTCCCATTTAGATATGTAGACAAGTGATGTATTAAGATTCAAATACCGAGTCAATCAACCAATAATGTACAGAACTAACAGACATATAAACACTTATAGAGTATATGGATCAATAATATAAACTAACATACATAAGCCATGCCGCTGTACTTTTTTTGGCTACAACAACATCCTATTTTTAGCCAGCATCTTGGCCCTTTCCGATGCGTGCCACTTATGGTCCATCTATACTACTATTATTGCTGAATGCACATTCAGCCCGATTGGCATATTTGTAGGTCTGGCACAGCAATCCAAATGAAATGTCTCCGAGTCTTATCAATTAATACAGACTTGTGCTCAAATAAAATTACAAACCAAAAAACAAAAAACAATTATTACATGATCTCTAAAACAAATGATTTGATTGATTACATGAACAAACAACACAAAGGTTATTCAACGATGGAAAGAACATTTCACCTATGATTTACCAAGTAGGAATTTAATTTCCTTTTTTCCTTCAGGACCTTAACAATCTGGTCAGTCTCAGCTTGCTTCGTTTTGAAATCCACCAAATATTTAATGGTTGTCTTGAGTACTGCTTGTGATTGTGCCGTTTGCTTCCTCAACATGCCAACTTCATCCCTGAGTGCAGAAGCAGAATCTCTTTCTACCACTAGTTTAGCCTCTAGAGCATCAGCAATTGGCAATTCATAATGCATGATTGGGCCGGTGCCACTGCTGTGGGATCATGCAACGTCCATGGGGACCTCGCTCTTTGATCTTGGGCTAACCTGTTTTGCCATTAAAGTTCCGATTGGATTCAGAAAAGTTGAAGTTAGCAAAACATCTCAACTGGGAGTTATAACAGCAAACCAGTTAAACAAACAAGGAATTAAAGAGTTTCAATTGGATGCTGAAAAGTAGTTATTAACATCATTGTAACCCGCTGTTGCAGGAGCAAAGTAGTTAAGCAAACAAGTAGCTATTTAAGTTAAGGCAAACAGGTAATTCTTAACAGTAAGTATCAAACACATAGATAGGAGCAGTCTACAATAGGATTAATAGGCTGTGGCATTATGTAATCAGTAGCAAACTAAATTAAGCCAAGCGCCTAATTGAACAATTTTGCAATAAGTGGCTAACTAAAATTCCGAGAAGCAGGTAACTGAACTTACGCTAGTTCTTTGTACAGGCACACTGCAACTTCTTTTTCGCTTACAAGGTTGTACGAAGGATTCCACGGCATGAATTGCTTGGATACGCAGTCCCAATACTTCTTTCTTCCCACATTGCATTGGTATGTCGAATGGTTAATCTGGTAAGATGGTGCGTCCTTGATATGTTATATGAGGACATGTAGTTAGACTAGTTGTAGCCACACACATCACACTGGCTTTTACTGTATATTTCATGCGATTACTTTTGGCATATCGAGATCTAAGCAATCTACAATAGGATGAAAAGACTGGCATCCTTCATATTATTGGTGAACTCAGTTCATAGAAACAAGCAATTCAACCATTCTGTGGGTAAATCAAAAGCACCACTGGAATATTTTTCACTACCCAATCATACAGACAAAATGGGGCGACGCCACCATAGGGGATGGTATGGGCGGCCGCCTCAGGTGGCTGGAAAGTGTGCACCTAGTTTGAGTCGTCCAGGTTGGCCCACGCTAGTTTTGTTCGTCCCAATACACGAGCAGGCAATGTAAAAAATGAAGAAAAATGTTTCAATTTGGTTGTTCCAATAACATAAGTGCAAGGCAGGCCCTACAGCAGGCTCGCGGCCCAAACGAGCGCCTCCCATATCGATCGACAACAGGAAAAATCCCAATTCATTCGCTCCAGCCTCCAGTCTGGTTCGCTCCTAACCTAGCCACCACTGGACAGACCGACACAACACTTCCTCCCGCCCTCGTTGGAGGGCGGTCGCCGGGCTTCAAGCGAACGGAAGGACAAGAAGATGAAGATCCAACCCTGGGTGTAGCCTGTGTGGGAGGCAGCGGTGGCAGCACAGGCATGGCATCAAGCTTGCGCAAATGGACAGTCGCAGCTTGCAAGAGTAGCATGCGCAACGAGCAGGTACATCACATCCCTGATTATATCTAATTCAACTCTTCAATTTCTGGCCAATAGTTAAACCTGAGGGTGTTGTAAAACTGCTTGTATGTAGGGAATCTATGATAAAATGAAACCAATTTCTTATTATTTTATAACTCCCCCAATCAATACTGAACTGACTGAATCTGATGTATCTAATCATGTTTCCGGTGCAAACATACAAGCTCATGTTGTTCTTGAGCCTGAAGTGTCTAATGAACAGACTGCTAATGAAGGATTTGATGCAAACATTTTACATGCTCCTAGTGATGAACATATAGTATCTAATGAGGGATCTAATGCAAGCATTTTGCAAGCTCATTGAAGGATTTAGTGTCTAATGATGATCTGCTATGTTGAGAGAGACAAAGATTTGCAGGCATTGATGACAAGCAAATTATAGTGCATTTTCATAGCTTGAGGAAACATCGAGGCCATCTACCAGAAAGTCCCCGTATCATGACAACATAGCATAAATACTTTTCTAATCTGTTGTTTGAAACTATTGGCATACTTGTGCAGGATAGATATATTGATATGCAGTTTGCGCACTGGTTATAGGTGCAATTACACTTCGATATTTTCAGCCAGAGAACGAATAATTGAAGCAGGTACAAACCATGTTTGTAGTCCACCATGTTGCATTTTCTGTTTTTTGGTGCTTGCATCATTTAGTGTTTATAATCTGAACTACTTTAGATCATTAGCTTGTTTTCAAAGTGCATGTAGCTTCACATTTCTCAAGTTATGTTGGTTTCTGGAGTGCAAGTGCCTTCATATTTTTTAAGTTAAATGTTCGCCCCTGGTAACTTGAATTCGTGGATCCGCTACTGCACACAAATCATACACGAATGCCAGTACGAATTAAATGAAATGCAGGGACTTACGCTTGCTTGTTGTATAGGCTCACTTCAGCTCTACTTGCGCTTGGGATGTTCCATGTACAAGTCCATGTTACCACTTGCTTGGACGTGCAGGCCTTGTGCTCCTTGCTTCACCCTCTGCATTTCTAACACGACGAATGGTTGATCAAATAAGAGGAATCGACCTTATGTTGTACCGAAGGACAGATACTTACAAGGTTATACGGGTGTGCAGGATGTGTACCAGATCCCGTAGCGCCGCCATGCTTCGCTAAAAAATGGATTTGCTTATTTCAGATGATATCTCCAGAAGAAATAAGAGTTAAAGTCAGAGTTGCATAGGCGTGTAAGCTAAGAGAGCAGTGAAAGGATATCCAAACATCGTCGGGACAGTGCACAAGGGAGTGATGTGTGAATACCTAGATCGGGCCGGAGTTTGGGCATGCTCGCCTAGCTAGAGTGCGGGTCACTTCAGAGCCGTTGAGGGTGATGCGCTAGCGTTGGCTGGCCGCGCACGGATGCAGATCTTGAGTGGCAGCGGAGCACTACGATGCGGTGGACAAGAGCGTTGGTGAAGCCCCAACGGCCTCAGGGGGCGGAGGTGCGACGATGTGCTCGGTGAAGTAGCCCCGGTGAGCTGGGAGACGGGGTCGGTGAAGCGCACCTGATGCGGTGGAAGTCGGTGTCTGTGAGGCACGTCGGTTGCGGCGGCCGACGTTGTCGGTGGACCACCCGGTGCGGTGGACGAGGGCGTAGATGAGGTAGCTCTGGTGCGGTGGTGAAGCGCGACCGCCGTCTTCGTCGTTGTCGTCCGACACAGAGGTGGGGAAAGAGACGAGACGAGGGGCGATTCAAACTTTGATTGGGTTTGCGGCGAATTAGGGATTTGAGCAATCTGGGCGCGGAAGGGGACGGTGGAGAAGAGAGATTTTGCAGGGCTGGAATTGGGGCCGCCAGATATTTCAATCCAAAACATGGAAGCACAAACTTATTTTGTCGTCGTCCTTTTGGAAGGGGGGGGTGGGGGGGGGAGTGGTGGAGGGAGAGAGGGGGGGTGAGTGGCTGGGTGCTACGCGTTCGTCTGACACACGCGACCACCCCGACAGGACTATGCTTTGGTGCCTTAAGGCACCTGCCTTTGTGTCCATGACATGTGGGCCCAACAGGAGGCTGGCCCACATGTGAGTGACCCAAATGCAGGTACCTTTAAGGCACCGAAGTGGCGTCCACCCCGACACGGCCCTGGTCTGCCTGGTGCGCCTACATTTGAGAATGCAAACGAATCTGTATGTATTACCATGCCCGTGTTTTCCTTGCAATAATTAGCCATTCGAAATGAGATACTCCCTCCGTTCACTTTTGTAAGTCGTTTCAGACAACTTAAAATGAACTGTTTTGCACATTGTCTGAAATGTCTTCAAGGTCTTATAAAAGTGAACAGAGGGAGTACTATAAATTAATTAATGAGGAGTTATTTGAAAAAAATCGAAACGGTATCCACACTAACGTGGATTAGAGTGTGTGTCACATAATTAGTTATTTGAATTAGAGTGTGTGTCACGTAGCGATCTCCAATTCTAACGTGGATTTCCCATTTCACTGTATCCACGCTACTTTTTTAATACAAATTCATATGTATATGATGAACACCATGGTAGTGAGAAAACTTTTGGATGGATTCAAACATATGACCTACAAAAAAGCACAACAAATTGAGTCAATGTCAACTTTTCAAAACTTAGTATGGCACGAATTCAAAATAATTACCCGTATGCATGGTCCTCAGTTCAAATCTTACAATGTACACTGAATTGAAACACCGATATTAAGTCTCGTACTATGTACATTCAAATGTTGTTTTTAGCCCCCCCCGCACACATGCTACATACTTCCTGTATCGGTCAATCTTCCTCTCCTAACCACCTTAGGAAGCTATCGGTTTCAAACACACGTTCATTCTTTCTCTCCATGTTTGGATCTCTAAGTCTGTCAACTACACAACCCCTGTACCTCACACACCCGCCATTGCACCCCATGCCGAGCTCTCTCTCTCTCCCTCTCCCTCTCACCCTCTCGCACTAAATACATGCATTGCCTATCTAGCCCCCAACCTCTCGTGCGCACGCACGCACGTTGTCTATCTAGGTCACTCCCTCAAGACTGTCTCACTCTTTCTTCCGCACGGCGGGCCACACTCGCTCAATCTCGCTCTCTTTATCTGAGTCTCGTTTAACCTCGTTTTATTTCACACACAAATGATATATCTCCCTGTTCGGGCCTCGATCGACACACTCTATACTCTCTCACACAGATTGTCTATCTAGGCAGTCCATCCAAGCCGCCCCCACTCTTTCGACCTCATGGCGGGCCATGCTCACTCAGTCTCTCTCTCTCTCTCTCTCTCTCTCTCTCTCTCTCTCTTTGTATGTCTCGATTGACCTCGCTCTTTCTCGGACAAAAACGATATATCGCCATGTTTGAGACCATTTCGACCTATTCACATTGTATACTCTCTCATGCACATTGTCTATCTAGGTCATTCTCTCCAACCCATCTCACTCTTTCGATCGCACGGCAACCCTATGTCATCGATTGACCTTGCTTCCTCCCACGCACAAAATATATCTACACGTCTGTGACTGGATCATCTCCCTAGTGTGTACGTCAATGCACGTTAATTTGGAAGTATATTAAGTGCATGCGGATATTATTTGCGTGTTATTATGTGATTAGCACTATTTTTGGCATGAAATTAACTGCACGTTAAACATGTTGAGCGCTCGACATTGAAGCAGTCTAGGTCGTTGGATGACAAGGAATACATGTGGCTTGATGACATTTTATATTTAATTTGATATGGCTCTAGCAAAACATTCAATCGATCAAACCATAGATTTCGTTCAGTCTGACTCTGACTTTAAATTATACAATGATCGATATAAAATAAACAGAAATGATAAACCTTCGGATTTTAAGCATGGCAATCCAAACGTTTTTCATGGTAAATTTAGATTACGCGGCGGCAGCGGGGGCGTCTTGCGGTGGGAAGCGGCTCCTCTGCCCTGCTGTGTGTGTCATCGGGCCACTGATCGACGGCGACGGCAGCGTCTTGCGCAGTTGTTGGCGTACTCCTGGACGTTGTCCTAGCTTCAAGGAAGGCCAAAATGTTCTGGACTTTGGAGCGAGTCAACTGGCGGGAGGAGGCGGCTGGCGTTGGTGCAAGGAAACGGTCGACGACGGCCATCCATGCCGCAGAGGGGGGCACTGGCACCCGCACGGGGACATGCGCTGTCAATGGCGCGACAGAGATATTCGTGTGCACGGGCACCGGCAAGGGCGCGCACGTCAGTGCACGCGCAGGCGCATGCGCTGGCAGGTGCACGGGCACCGGCACGGGCGTGCGCGTCAGTGCACGCACAGGCGCATGTGCTAGCAGGTGCACGGGCGCGTGAAAGTCGGCGGGGACCTCGTGGAACCCTGTGGGGTCAAGCTCGGTGACAATGTGCGGCTCCCAGCCCATCAATGCCACGGGGATGGGCGCTGGCGCAGTCGAGGCGGCGGGAGCCGGAACGAGAGCCGGGACAGGCGCGACATCTTCCCGCAAGGCCAGTTCAAGCTCGTCCCAAAGCGCCTTATGTTCTTGAGACTCCGGCTGGGTGTCTTCCTCAGAAAACCGGAAGACTAAGGGCAGACCATCATGATGCGGCATGGCGTACGTTTAGGTCAGGCTAGTTGGAGGTACACGACAAGAGAATCGGAGAGGAAGAGAGAAGATTGTAGCAGTGCCGGGTAGTGCAGGGTTGATTTTAAACTGCGTGGCCGGCGACATTAAAAGTGGGAGCAGTTGGGACAAAGGTGGGCGGCAGAGCCTGGTCAAAGGGCTTGCCTCCCGGTGAGCCTGCACAGCGGTCTGCTCGCACGCCTCCCTGTCAGCAGGTGCAACAGTCTGCTCGCACGCCTCCTGTTGACTCACACGCTTGCTCGTACGACACCTGCCGATGAGAAGCAGGGACTCGTGGCGGCACGTAAACGCCCATGGTTTCAATAGTGAAAACGTTCGCCTTAACGTGACAGGTCTTTGTTCCAAAATACCTTGGCTCTTCATTTGTGCAACTTGTCATAAGCAGCTTGTCTCAAATTGAAGAAAAAACTTACGAAGTAATATTTGTGCCATATCACGTGACCATGCTCAGTTTCAAGAATTTATGGTCACTTTTGGATTTTCTGAAATTTAAGATCCAGGATTCGAAACAATATCATAACCTGCATCATGCAATAAATTTCAAGCCGTACATCTGTCATGTTGTATTTCTTAAGAAAGGATTTGGTCAAACATTTTGCTTAGTTAGACTCCAGAGAAGTTATATATGCAGAGTAAAAGGATAATCCCTCCGTACCAGTGCATTGCGTGATATATTAACTCAAGTACTAGGCACGAATAAACGGGCTCAATTCTGTGCTCATCCTGGTGTAGTACTAGGCAATGCAGTTGACGGGTGACCTTGACGAGCTGCGACCGAGGGAATTTAATCGTGCTCGGCACGGTAGGTAACGTTGTCTAGTTACTAAAGCATCCCTCCGTTGTTCATCGGTAGTCATTATGGACCGGGGACATGAGGGTAATTTCCTAGGGCTGGAATTCTGGCCGCCAGATATTTCGACTTGAAACGCTGAGGCTCGACTGGTTAGGGTTGCCTAATGGGCATACCACGCACGCCACCGAAGGACACGAGCCCGCTTTTTTTTACTTTTTATTATTATTTTAGGATCAACACGAGCCAAGGTCTAGCTGGTACGCCGTTGGGTCCTACCATTCGAGAATACGAAAGGAACCTTTTAAATTGCCGAACAAATCTATGTGTATTACAATGCCCATATTTTCCTTGCAAATACTAATCTCAACGTGGTAATTGATTTATGACGAGTTGTTGAATTAGAGTGAGTTTGTGATATAGTGATCTCAACATGGATTTCACATTTCATGGTATCCCTAGTAAGTTTTCCAATGCAAATTCAAATTTAAAAGATGAACAATATGGAGGTGAGAAAACTTTGTATGTATCAAGCATAGACCACACACACACACACACACAGACACACAGACACACACACACGAACACAACAACAATCCAATATGTATAGTGCATCTATTTTTCCAAACCATGCATGTATGACACGAATTCAAAAATACTCCTTCTACTCCTAAATATTAGTCTTTTAGAGAGTTCAACAAGTGACTACATACGGAGCAAAATGAGTGAATCTAGACTCTAAAATATGTCTATATACATCCGTATGTGCGAGTCCATTTGATATCTCTAAAAAGACTAATATTTAGGAACGAAGGGAGTAAAATGTAAGACATGCATGGTCCTTAGTTCAATATTTAAAATGAACATGAAACTGAAACATGAATATTAAGTCTAGTACTACAGTACATGCAAATGTTGTGTTTAGGCGGAGCTATGATTGTTGGGGGTCAACCCCTCGACCTTTGATAAAATTGTGGAGCTCTGTTTAGGGTTGTTTAGATTATATTTGTCCCGACCCTCCCAACCACCGATTGGTTGTGCACCCCCACCCCTCCTCTCAGGAGAATATCATGTGCCCCCATACCTTAGATGATATATGCCGATACGAGTTGCTTAGAGCTTGTAGATATGAGATATAACAGCTCACATGATGTGTCTTAATATTTTTACAGGAAACCTTGATAGGTTTGAGAATTGCACACAATTTGTACAAAAACTACTCAGATGCCCTTGGATCCCATATCCAACAAGCTCGAAGCTCGTATCACCGTAGCATCTAAGATGAAGGAGGATATCATATTCTCCTGTATGTAAGAATATCATGTGGTACCACACCTTATATGCTTTGGTGATACAAGCTCTTCGGAGCCGTTGGATTTGTGACCCAACACCTCCTCGGTAGTTCGAATGGTTTTTTGCAGAAAAGCCCCAAAAGAGTTCGGCCACTGCTTACAAGCACAAAGACTGCTCAGATGCCATTGGATCTCAGATCAGACGACCTCGAAGCTCATATCACCATAGCATCCAAGCTGCGATATCACCTTATGTTTTCTCGCACGGGAGAATATGAGGTGCTCCCGCATCATAGATTCTATGGTGATACAAGTTCACTGAGATCTAACGGCCCACAGTATGAGGTTTGAATGTTTTTGCAATATACGGCTGAGAGAGTTTGGGAAATGCGCAGAAAGTACAAGTACTACGTGTGTGCCATCTGATCACTGATCATATGACCTACATGCTCATATCACCGTAGCGGGTAATTAAGCTACGGGGAGAACCTAATATGAGCAAGGGGGAGCCGTTGGATCGAAGATGCAGCGGCACACACGAGGCCTGAATGTTTTATTTGCAAAAAATCTTTGGAGAGTTTGGAAATTGTGCATAATTACAAAGACTACTCCCAAGCCATTGGATCTCACTTCCAACGGTGTAATAACTCGTATCACCATAGCATCTAAGCTGTAGGGTGGATGTGATATTCTATGCCACTGTCATTTTTGTTCGTAAACTTGCAAAATATGTGTAAGTCGTGCCGTTACTTGTCTAACTGCGCAAAGTGTTTGTTCAAAAAAACCATCCTACACTGAAATATCGGAACAACACATGGGGGTCCTGTCGGTGTCAAAACCGGCGGATCTTGGGTAGGGGGTCCCGAACTATGCGTCTAAGGCTAATGGTAACAGGAGGCAGGGGACACGATGTTTTACCCAGGTTCGGGCCCTCTCGATGGAGGTAATACCCTACTTCCTGCTTGATTGATCTTGATGATATGAATATTACAAGAGTTGATCTACCACAAGATCATAGAGGCTAAACCCTAGGAGCTAGCCTATAATTATGATTGTTGTTGTCCTATGGACTAAACACTCCGGTTTATATATACATCAGAGGAGGCTAGGGTTACACATAGTCGGTTTACAGAGAAGGAGATCTAATATCCGAATCACCAAGCTTGCCTTCCACACAAAGGAGAGTCCCATCCGGACACGGGACGAAGTCTTGAATCTTGTATCTTCATAGTCCAATAGTCAGGCCAAAGTATATAGTCCGGCTGTCTGGATACCCCCTAATCCAGAACTCCCTTAGTAGCCCCTGAACCAGGCTTCAATGTTGATGAGTCCGGCGCGCAAATTGTCTTCGACATTGCAAGGTGGGTTCCATCTCCGAATACTCCAAGATAAACTTCGAACACATGAATCGTGTCCGGCTCTGCAAAATAAATTCCACATACCATCATAGAGAGCATAGTATTCCATAAATTAAATCCGCTGACATTTTTTCATAACTTGATACCACATTGTGGCCTGGTCCATATCCGAACCGTTTCTCAAACAGCTACTGTGCATATTGCGAGGCGGTTTTCTGGGCACGTTTTGTCGAAGTAGAGATCGTGTCCCCCTTATCACGGGACTCTCATCAATACGGGTGCGGGTAGCCCAACCGTACCGCCAATCGTGGTGAGTGGGGAACAAGCAGGTTCGATCACGCAAGTGGGGAGGCGCAAAGTTTTTATTGCCTCTATAAAGAGATAAGGCCTCCTCTTCTTCACCCAAGCCTTCTCCTTCCGCTCGTCCATTCCCCTCCGCTCGAGCCCTAGCGCCCAAGCGCTCGTCTTCTCCACCAAAAGCAGTTCTCCAAAAATGTCCGGACTCAGAGCAGGAGGCAAGTGGATGGCCTCTACTGTCCAGGAGAAGGATATCAGAAAGCTTTGAGAGGCTGGGTACCTAACCAAAAAAATCAGCCATCGTCTTCCGACGGTGGGACAGATCGTCCCTAATCCGGAGCCTCACGAGAGGGTTGTGTTTCTTCCTCATTTCGTCCGCGGGCTCGGGTTTCCCCTCCACCCATTTGTTCGCGACATCATGTATTATTACGGGATTGATTTTCATGATTTTCCCCCTAATTCTTTCCTCAACATGTCGACGTTTATCGTCGCGTGCGAGGCCTTCCTATGTATTTCGCCACTGAAGGAGTCCTGGATTAGGGGGTGTCCGGATAGCCGAACTATCATCATCGGCTGGACTCCAAGACTATGAAGATGCAAGATTGAAGACTTCGTCCCGTGCCCGGATGGGACTTTCCTTGGCGTGGAAGGCAAGCTTGGCGATACGGATATGTAGATCTCCTACCATTGTAACCGACTCTGTGTAACCCTAGCCCTCTCCGGTGTCTATATAAACCGGATGGCTTTAGTCCGTAGGACGAACAACAATCATACCATAGGCTAGCTTCTAGGGTTTAGCCTCCTTGATCTCGTGGTAGATCTACTCTTGTAACACACATCATCAATATTAATCAAGCAGGACATAGGGTTTTACCTCCATCAAGAGGGCCCGAACCTGGGTAAAACATCGTGTCCCTTGTCTCCTGTTACCATCCGCCTAGACGCGCAGTTCAGGACCCCCTACCCGAGATCCGCCGGTTTTGACACCGACATTGGTGCTTTCATTGAGAGTTCCTATGTGTCATCACCGATAGGCTCGATGGCTTCTTCGATCGTCATCAGCGACGCGGTCCAGGGTGAGACCTTCCTCCCCGGACAGATCTTCGTATTCGGCGGCTTTGCACTGCGGGCCAATTCGCTTGGCCATCTGGAGCAGATCGAAAGCTATGCCCCTGGCCGTCAGGTCAGATTTGGAAGTTTGAACTTCACGGCTGACATCCGCGGGGACTTGATCTTCGATGGATTCGAGTCACAGCCAAGCGCGCCGCACTGTCACGACGGGCATGATTTAGCTCTGCAGCTGGACAATACCCTGGAGGCCGCACTCGAGCCCGCTCCGATCTTCAATTCGGAGCCGGCTGCGCAGATCGAGGACGGATGGCTAGACACCGCCTCGGGGGCTGCAACCTCTACGGCGATAGAGCCAAACACTGATCTTGTCCCTCATGAAGCCCGTGACTCCGAGGTGCCGGACTCCTTGCCGGACTCCGAGCCTCCCGCGCCCCCTCCAATCGAATCCGATTGGGCGCCGGTCATGGAGTTCACCGCAGCGGACATCTTTCAACACTCACCTTTCGGCGACATCTTGAGCTCGCTAAAGTATCTCTCGTTATCAGGAGAGCCCTGGCCGGGCTGCGGTCAGGGCGGTTGGGATGCGGACGACGAAGAAATTCAACGCCCACCCACTACCCACTTAGTAGCCACTGTCGACGATCTAACCGACATGCTAGACTTCGACTCCGAAGACATCGACGGTATGGACGACGATGCCGGAGACGACCAAGAACCAGCGCCTATCGGGCACTGGAAAGCCACCCCAACTCACGACGTATACATGGTGGATACACCAAAATGAAGCGATAATGAGGAATAACGGGACATGGCGAAGGACAACTCCCCCAGCAAACAACCAAAACGGCGACGCAAGCGCCGCGCGAATTCCCGCCTCGATAAAAACGGCACCCATACAGACCCGGCCCTAGAGCAGGGCGAAGCAGTGGACGGCGAACACACCACCAAGCAATCATTCGAACACGGTGAACTGGACAAGCAACCCATCCCCGGCGAAAACAAGAGCCTAGACGATCTCACGCCGAACACATCACCAGAGCATAAGAACCTTCATAAAAGGCTCGTCGCTACTGCAAGAAGTTTGAAGAAGCAAAAGCGGAAGCTCAAAACAGCAGAGGACGCACTCAGAATGAGATGGAGCAAAGTACTCAATACCGCAGATAAATATGACGCTAGTCGCCAGGCAAAGAGTTACCCGAAGCGCAAGCTGTTGCCTGAATTCGACGAGGAGGCCTTAGAGCCCCCGCAGTCAAAAAAGAAAGAGGCCGCCTGGCCGGATAGACGACCAGATGACAGGCTAAGAGCAGCAAGGGGCTCCGCACACAAGCCGGCACACGATCAGCATAAAGATCCTCGGAAAAAGGATGACCCGGTCAGGTCTATCTATGGGCCAAAAAAGAAGACTCCAAGAAGCAACACAACCCGCCGAGCGTTTGAAGACAACGGCACACCTAAATATAGGGGCGCCGCACACCCACTATGTTTCACCGATGAGGTACTGGATCATGAATTTCCAGCGGGATTCAAACCCGTAAACATAGAGGCATATGACGGAACAACAGACCCCGGAGTCTGGATTGAGGATTATATCCTACACATACATATGGCCAGAGGAGACGATCTCCATGCCATAAAATACCTACCCCTCAAGCTCAAAGGGTCAGCTCGGCATTGGCTCAAAAGCCTACCAGAAAATACCATTGGAAGTTGGGAAGAGCTCGAGGATGCGTTTCGAGCAAATTTTCAAGGGACTTATGTCCGCCCTCCGGATGCAGACGATTTAAGTCACATAACTCAACAGCCCGGAGAGTCAGCATGCAAATTCTGGAACAGGTTCCTCACCAAAAAGAACCAAATAGTCGATTGTCCGGACGCCGAAGCCTTAGCAGCCTTTAAGCACAACGTCCGATACGAATGGCTCGCCAGACACCTCGGCCAGGAAAAACCAAGAACAATGGCCGCACTAACAAGCCTCATGACCCGCTTTTGTGCGGGGGAAGACAGCTAGCTGGCTAGATCCAGCACCAGCAACCCGAGTACATCCGAAGTCAGGGATGGAAATGGGAAATCACGACGCAGAAAAGATCAGCACCGAAATAAGGAAGATGACCCAAATAGCATGGCGGTCAACGCCGGATTCAAAAGCTCTCGGCCGAATAATAAAACACTGCCCCTCAAGGACAACAGCGACGAGCTATCCAACCTAAACAAAATTCTGGATAGGCTATGTCAAATACATAGTACCTCCGGGAAGCCTGCAAACCATACCCATAGAGATTGTTGGGTCTTCAAACAGTCCGGCCGACTTAACGCCGAACGCAAGGGGCTCGACACACCAAGCGAAGATGGCGACGAACCCCACAAGCAGCACGCCGGAAAACAGAAGACTTTCCCACTAGAAGTCAAAACAGTGAACTCACTTCATGTGATAACATGAAAACACAGTGCGACACCTGCCATACCAGGACACCATCCGCAGAATGGGGATAGACCCTACCAAAATTCGTCGTAGCAGCACTTCCTTCAAAGGAGTGACGCCAGGCCTTTAAGCCAATTGAACAGGCTCTGTACCACTAGAGGTTGTGTTCGGTTCATCCGACAACCTCCGTCGCGAAAAGCTCACTCTCCATATCGCCCCATTTCACAGTGGCCCTCAAGCACTACTGGGACGCGAAGCTTTCGCCCGCTTTAACGCAATAACACATTACGCGTCTCTTACGCTTAAAATGCCCGGTCCACACGGCATAATCTCATTAAAGAGTAACTCTGAGTGTTCCTCGACCACGGAGAACGTGAGGCCGCCTTGACAGCCACACACTAATCCGACCTTGCAGGTCCAAGCCCCTAAAAACAGGTCATTCAGACCTCGGACACGGTTAGGCGAGTCCGGCGTAAATAAACAAGGGGCTTCCCAGCCGCATACCCCTTTACAAGGGGCTGCGCGTATAAATGATGAGAGCCAATAAAGCTCAACTTTATTCATCTTCCAAATTATACCTTATTTTAAATACAATTTTTGCACGATATTTCTTCCAAACTAAGTCCTTCTCTTTTACAGATGAAGCACGTGCTACACCCGTCCAGGACACAGCACAACGGAGACACAGGCGCAGACGTGCAGCAGGGACCCGTTGCAAGGATTCTTTTCAGATTAAGACCCTGCGTAAACCTTTCTTACTGTCTCTTGTTGATACACATCCCTCGGTTTTCTACCATAACCGAGGAGGAGGCTGGCGTTTTGGCATCGGCCGCGTCAGAAGTTCCCGCCTGCACCTGGACACTAGGGGCTTAGGGCATTGTTTTGCCCGGTATCATAAAGACCGAACACCTCAGGGAGTGTTCGGCATCTCGAGTTAGGCCTTATATGCACCAGCTCCAAATCATGTCTTTGGTCAAATGTTGGGTTTGCCCGGCTCCTGTGTTTTGCTGCCTTACGTTCCGCTCCATCGGCTAACGCGGCACCAGGAGAACTACTGCGATTGTGCCCCGATTCGGCCGGGCGAGCACCTCAGTAGAGAAAGCCGAAAACTGACTGTCATGATATAGCGAGAGACTGGTCAACCACTCGATCGACTATTGGAATGTTTAGAATTCCTCCGATTTGACGAAGGACCGCTTCCCGGTCAGGCACATATGCGCCCCGAGTTCGGAGAGCGCGGTGCCTCTAGGGGCTATATAGTAGCCCCACCATCGAGCTCCTATGGCTAAGTGAAAGAGATAAAGCATTATAGTCCGATTGCCTAGTTTGATATGCTATCACCTCCTTCAAAGGACCAAGACGTTGGATTAAGTGTGAAAAAGCGCTTTTCTTTTTTGCAAACACCCCCGCACCATGTGCGTGGGGGCTGAAGCCAAAGACTGCAACTTTCAGGTTATTCATACATATACGGCCGCACAGGAGATAGTTCAATACTTGAACGCACAAGTATAAAAAGCCGTTGCATTATAAACATGATCTCAGAATTCATACATGTCATTTAAACATAACATCTTTCGAGCACCGCGACTCTATTAAACGAGCGCCCTGCAGGACTTCCTCAAAATAGTGCTCGGCGGGTAATCGGCTTTTGTCCGAACCCCGGGATGCAACAGCAGTGGCATCCATCTCCGCCCAGTATGTTTTCACATGGACGAGAGCCATCCGTGCACCTTCTATGCATGCCGACCACTTCATCGCCTTGATATGCGGCACCGCCCCAAGGAATTGCTGCAACAAGCCAAAATAACTCTTCGTCTTGGGCCTTTCCGGCCACAGATGAGTGACTACATCCGTCATGGCAAGTCCGGACAATCTATTTAGCTCAGCCCACTCAGCCAGGCGATCAGTCAACGGAAGTGGACGCTCCGGACTATGGAATTGAGACCAGTAAAGCTCTTCCATTTCGTGATCCTTCTGGCTTCGAAAGTGCATGACTGCGTCCGCCGCACTCGTCGCCAAATCCAGATAAGGATCCTCCGCACCACACAACTGGCCCAGCTGAGCATACTTCGGATCCGTGAACTTCCTACGCAGAAGAAAGGGCTTTCCAGCCGCAATGTCTCCGGCTAGACGCAGTTCCTTCTTCATAGCCCGCATCTCACTCCGGGCATCCTTGACTTCGGCGACGGCCTTCTTCAGGCCCTCTTGCTACACTCGGCATTCTCCTTCAAGAACCTCACAACGGTCGGTAGCATCTTTTAATTTCAAGGCCATTCCGGCCATCTCTTCCCTGCTTCGGCAGTGAGCAGCCTTTTCGGATTTTAGCTCTTCCGCTGCCTTCGAGGCAGCCGCATCACTTTTCCTGGCTTGCTCCTTGGCTCGAGAAAGCTCTGCTCAAAGGTCTTCCAAAGCAGTGGCACCATCTGCATCAAGCATACAAATTGTAAGGAATGGGCGTCAGCTCCCTTACTAGGCGACTGCGGAGCAACCACCAACCTTGTGAATCATCAAGTCGTTTATTGACCAGCGCGATGTCTCATCCGCAACATCGAGTTGCCTCTTCAGCTTGGCAACACCATCAGTCCGGCTGGCCACCGAATGTTTCGCCACCTGCATAGGAAAGGCGACATTCTATTACTGAGATTATGATCCTTGGCACGCTGTCGCTTTCGACAGCATACCAAGTCTCAGGGGCTACTATCTATACAGGGCGCACTCCATGTGCAAAACTGTCAAAAGGTATGTCATTTTTTGCATACCTCAAACCCCGTCAGCAAATTTCCGACGGCCTCATACAACCCGCTTTCGGCGGATGAGATCCTCTCAATTACCATACTCATTAATGTGCGGTGATCTTCCGAGATAGATGCCCTCTTGAGCAAATCCTGCAGGTCCACCGGCCGTACTCCAATGGGTGCCGGACTCTCCGGCCCCGCCGGCCTCGGGGAGACCCTCCGTGACGACACCTCAAGGTTGTCCGCCCCGCCCGACGGGGCGGCAGATGGAGGCGTCTCGCTCTCTATCATCTCCGGACGAAGGTCCCCCGAAGTTGAGCTCTGCTGAGATGGGCTGAGATCCGAACTACAAGGTGAAAACTTCGGTTACCTTTGGAAATAATATAGGGGCGTTCCCTATTACAAAATTCCCCCTTTTTTACTTACGGCTCGCTGGAGGGCTAATTCCCATGGGGAGACTGTGCGGCCGGGGCTCTTCCCGACACAGGACCTTCCGGTGCAGATTTCTTTCCCCGCTTTGAGGCCTTGGCCTCCGGGTCTTCGGAAGCAGTCCTCTTCTCCCCCTGGAAGGAGGGACTCTCGATTCCCCCCTTACTGAAAGCCTCCTTGGCAGAGGTGGTAGTTTCCCTGTGCCCCCCTTCGCTCTCCTCCGAAGGCGCAAACTCCAACATTTTGACTAACACAGGATCCGGCGTGGTCTCAGGGAGGGGTGCCGGACACCGTATCAGTTTTGCTTGCGCTATCCACTCCTGTCCAAGGGATAGCTGGTTAAAAGGCAAACACATGATAAATAAATGGACAATATGTCCGGACACATGGCTACTTACTTGAGTATCCGGGCGATTGCAGCTTAGGCCGGCGTCCTCGATCAAGTCCGGACGCATCTCTTGCGATCCGAAGAACAGTTTGTACATCTCCGCGGGTGTCAAACCCATGAAGTGTTGGAGAGCTCGTGGCCCCTCCGGATTAAATTCCCACAGGCGGAGGGGGCGACGTTTGCAGGGCAGAAGGTGCCGGATCAGCATAACCTGTGCCACTACGACCAGATTAATCTCCCTTTCTTGGAGGCCTCAAATCCGGTCCTGCAACAGGGGTACGTCTTTGGACGGCCCCCAGTTAAGCCCCTTGTTGCCCCATGACGTCAGCCGTTGTGGAGGACCCGAGCGGAAGACGGGCAGCGGCTTCTGCCTGCTGCCCCTTGGAGCGGTGATATAGAACCACTCCTGTTGCCACGAGCCGAGCTCCTCCTGAAAAGAGCCCTCGGGCCATGGAGCATCGGCCCTCTTACTTATAACCGCCCCGCCACACTCTGCCTGACACCCCTCAATCATCTTCGGCTCCACGTTGAAGGTTTTGAGCCACAAGCCGAAGTGAGGGGTAGTGCGGAGGAAGGCTTCGCAGACGACAATGAATGATGAGATGTGGAGGATGGACTCCGGAGCCAAGTCATGGAATTCTAGCCCATAGTAAAACATGAGCCCCCTCACGAAGGGATCCATCGGGAAGCCTAAACCCCGAAGGAGGTGAGACACGAACACGACGCTCTCGCTGGGCTCGGGAGTAGGAATAACTTGCCCTCGGGCAGGCAACCTATGCGAAATCTCATAGGTCAAGTACCTGGTGTCTCTCAGCTTTAGCATGTCTTCTTCCGTGATGGAAGAGGGAATCCACCGGCCTCGTAGGTCGGAGCCGGACATTGTCGAAGGTCGAAGGTACCTGAATCTGGAGCCCTGGGTGTTGGAACTCAGGAGCGAGGGGCGGATTTGATTGAGGATTGAAGAAAAAGAACAGGCCTTGGTCTCATTATAAAGAGGAAGAATACCAAGAGCCGTCCCTGTGACCGTTTGGAACCCGCCTTCGATGGAGGGGGCGTGGCAACGGGCGCGGTTGGGTTACCCACGTCCATATTTATGAGAATCCCGGAATAAGGGGAACACGATCTCTGCCTCGACAAGACGTGCCAAGGAAACCGCTTCGCTAAACACGCTGAGGTGGCACAGTAAAAACTATTCAAGAAAAGGCTTGGTAGTGGTGTGACGTCACGCCACCAAATACGTTAGCAGATTGAACTTGTGTAATATTATTCTCTCTACGGTGGTACGTGGAATTTATTTTGCAGAGCCGGACACTATCCTGATGTTCACAATCTTCTATAAATTATTCGGGGGAGGAACCCGCCTTGCAATGCCGAAGACAATATGCATGCTGGACTCGTCGTCATTGAAGCCTGGTTCAGGGGCTACTGAGGGAGTCCTGGACTAGGGGGTGTACGGATAGCCGAACTATCATCATCGGCCGGATTCCAAGACTATGAAGATGCAAGATTGAAGACTTCGTCCCGTGTCCGGATGGGACTTTCCTTGGCGTGGAAGGCAAGCTTGGCGATACAGATATGTAGATCTCCTACCATTGTAACCGACTCTGTGTAACCCTAGCCCTCTCCGGTGTCTATATAATCCGGATGGCTTTAGTCCGTAGGACGAACAACAATCATACCATAGGCTAGCTTCTAGGGTTTAGCCTCCTTGATCTCGTGGTAGATCTACTCTTGTAACACACATCATCAATATTAATCAAGCAGGACGTAGGGTTTTACCTCCATCAAGAGGGCCCAAACCTGGGTAAAACATCGTGTCCCTTGTCTCCTGTTACAATCCGCCTAGACGCACAGTTCGGGACCCCCTACCCGAGATCCGCCGGTTTTGACACCGACAGCCACACTTCGGCTTATGGCTGAAGATCTTCAATGTGAAGCCCAAGGTGGTGAACAGCGAGCACGCCGAGTGTGGGGGCGCCATGGTGAGCAAGATGCCCAAGGTCACATGGCTGACATGCACCTTCAATGATTCTATCAAGGAGTGGTAGCAGAAGTGGTTCTACATCACTGAGCCGCGCGGCAAAAAGTGGGCCGCTACTCCCAAATTCAGATCCGGAGCCCCCCTGCGGCTTACGTCCTGGCCCAAGAAGGGCCTGAATTGGTCCTCGTCCAACGAGTTGTCAGTGCTCCAAACGCACGTCCAGGGCATGGTAGATAAGGACATCAAACTCGTCAATGTAGTCCATGTAATGTTAGTTCGCCTGGTTCTTCCTTGCCAACACCGGACCTGTAATTTGTGGGAATATGATCCGGCCGAGCACCAGACCCTGTGGGAGCTCTATGGCTCCTCACACGAGGATATCTGGAAGTTACTCTTCAAGTCCGGCAAACCGTGGCCGGACTCCGCCGAGGACCGCGGGTATCAACTGTCCCGCCCTGCAAGTCCGGTAAGTTATCGCTATGTTTTGTAAATCCATGTTTAGCTGGCATATCCCGAGGAAGACGCTTTATCATGCTTTCCACACTCACCCCAGGAATGGACATAGAAGGCAGATCGGATACATTGTCCGGCCCTACTGCCAGAAGAACCGGCAGGTCCACTTCTGACGAAGATGCTGGTCCCAGCGCCTTACATTGCGCCAAAGAAAGAGGCCTTCAAGGAGGCCAAGGAGACCCAAAGCGTCCTCCGTCGCCGCGGTGCTTCGGACACAAAATCCGAAGACTCCAACGCCCATCCTTCCTCCGAAGATGATGATGAGGAGGAAGAAGACGAGTCCTCCATGGGGGGAGGAAAGAAAAGGACGACCTCCTCATCCTTGGAGGCCGAATCACCAAAGAGGGGAAAATATCCCTTTCCAGAGGCGTCCACTACGGCTACCAATAGCAGCCCAGAGTGGGATCCCAGGGCCCATCCCCTGGTAAAATCGTGAGTACACAAAATCCGAACACGCCTACGCGTCCAGGATCAGTAAGGTGTAATATTTTAACTTGCGCCACACTTTGTGTAGCTCGGCAAAGTCTCGCGCCGAACAGTCCTCATCGGAGGATTCGCTGAGCTCAGATCCCCTAGAGAGCGAGACACCTCCGGAGGCCCCTTCTCCGAAGCCTGGGCGTGACACCGAGGTGTTGTCCTAGAAGGATCCAGACCAGGGAGGGCACACCTCTGGGGCCGGATACACGGGAGCAACGGTTCCCATGAGCGTCGACGGCGGGGGCGATCTTAGATTTGGCCCGCAGCCGGACACGGTCCCGGAGACCTTTAAGGATCCTGGATCAGGCAGGCAGCCCCCCTTGACTGAAGGAGGTGAGCCTGTGCCGCCGGCAACCTCTGTCCAACCGGAGGTGCAGGGCAGCTTATCGACAACGCTAAAGAGTGCTTCCATCGTCGATGAACATCGCGCCCTTATGGGTGCAGTGATTGAAAAGATTCTGTACGCTGTTAGCAGACTGAATTAGTCCTACATCAGCCTTATAAAAGGCTTTGAGGTATGTTTTAGGAACTTTTGAATATTGTCATAGCATGGATAGTAGCCCCCGATGCACTGTCCGGTGAAAAGAGAGAACCGGACAGGGGGTCAAATTTCCGCTTCGCAGGAGACTCAGTTGATGACATACTGCGGAAGTGTCCGGACTGAAGTAGAGTCTGGAGCGGGCCGAAGAAGAACTTGGCCGAGTGAAGAAGCAGTTGGAGGATAAGCAAGGTATGTCGAAACCTTGATAAGTTTAGCACTAAGGAGGCGCTTAAAAAGGCTGTGGCCGAAGCCGACAAGAAGGCCACCGGGGAGCAGGCTCTTCGCGAGAAGCACGAGGCCAGGGTCATTGAAGCTGAACGAGAGCTCCAGGAGGCCGTGAAGAAAAGCGAGACTTTGGAGCAGAGTCTATCAGGGAAAGAATCTGAACTCTCCCAAGCTCTCCAAGCTGCAAATGATGCTCGGGAGGAAGCCCAAGGTGCTCTGAAGGACATTCAGGAGGCGAGGAGGATTGCGGCTTGTAAGGCTTTTTCTTATTCAAAGCGATTTTGTTGTAGTAACAGGACATATCCAAAGTGACAAATTGAATTCTTATTTCTCCAGGGGCGTTTGCGGACCTGCCACGCAACATATCTGATGCTTCTCAATTCTACCGAGCTGAGGAGAAGAAGACTGCAGAAAAGCATTTCTGGTCGCAATATTTGGTGCCGAATTATCTAGTGCCATTTGTCGATCAGCTGAAGCAGCTGATCGAACTGCACCAGGCGGCCAAACTAGCCATGAAGGACTTAGTTATTCGGCTATGGCCCGTCGAGCCAATTCCAATCAGTTACTTCGGGCTCGTGAAGCGGATTGTGGGTGCTTGTCCTTGGCTCAAAGTCATTAAGCGGCCGGTCTGTATAGAAGGTGCACGAATGGCATTTGCCCGTGCAAAAGTGCATTGGGGGAAGCTTGATGCTGAAAAGTTGATGACCGAGGGACTGCCGGAGGGTAAGGAGCACCGCAAGCCCGAATTATATTATGATGGTGTCCTGAAAGGAGACCGCCTTGTGGCGGAGCAATGTACCAAAGATATTATATTTCCCTGAAGACAGTCATGTTGTCCTTTGTAATGCGGGACGCTGGCACTTTTATTATGTATTGCCTGTTATATAAAAGTTTTTCATCCTGTGCGGCCGTTTGATGTATATGAATCCTGAGAGTTGGCCAGTCATCGGCTTTTGCCCCCACGTAAAAAGTACGGGGGTGTTCGGGATAACCCTGAACACTCTTTATCCCATTTTTGGGTCCTTGAAGGAGGTGTTCAGCATAGCGAACCAGGCAATCAAACTATAGGGCTTTATCACTCTCACTTAGCCATAGGAATTCGAGTATGGTAGGCGTAGCCCCTGGTGTTCGGAAGACCGCACGAGGGGCTCTAACAGCGCCTGATCGGAAGACCGATCTGTCGCACTCTGCATTTGTTATGGCATTATGCGAGATAAATCTTTAAGGAGTTTACAACCTCTCGAACAGCTGACCAGCTCTCGCCGTACCATGACAGTCAGTTATCAGCTTTCTCTACTGAGGTGCTCGTCCGGAAGAACCGGGACACAATCACAGTAGTTCACCAAGCGCTACCTTAGCCGATAGAACGGAACATAAGGTACCAAAACATGGGAGCCGAGCAAACCCAACTAATGACCCAAGACATGATTCGGAGCTGATGCATATAATGCTATAAGTTCGGGGTGCCGGGCGACCGAGAAGGTGGCCGGACTTTGTTGCGTATTATGGGTACAATGAAGCCCCTGGCGTATTAGGGCGTGACACGATGTGCGGATGCTGCTATGGCAAAAAGGGTGTCGATGAGGAATGGCAGCCGGTAAGAGTCATATAACTCTATATGTTGTAGTCGATCGACACGTCTATGCGTATGAGTATGGTTTATACTTAAAAAGAGGAATGATGGCGGAACCTGTTAAGACCGGGCGGGAGGAAGCTGTGTGCGGATCCGAAGCATATTCGGATTGTCTTCTTGTGGAATATTTATATATTCCCTCTTTGCGCATCCGAGCTGATTCCATGTCGCCAGTCCTGTTCTGCGTAAAAGTAAGCCTTGCTGCTTCAGTGGCGGTATACTTTCTGGTTCCTGGGTGGAGTTCGGCCTTGCCCGTAATTGAGACTATGTCACATGGGATTGGCATTTTAAGCTTGCCATACGCACGGTGTGGTACCGCGTTGAATCAAGCCAACGCGGTTCTCCCCGGGAGTACGTAATAGTTACTGTATGGGGGGAAATGTCGAAGACTGACTCTTCAGTATGGTGATTGTTTGGTGATCCGAGGACAACTTCCAGGGTGGTGGGCTTGTAAAACTCACCTATGCACCTGGTATGACATCTTTAGAAGATGTTTTTAGCGGGCTTGATCCTCGAGCGATCAATACCTATCTGGCGCACTGTGTCCTGGTTCAGCAAGTTTGGGCTGTTGTCCCTGCCAATAGGGGCTCGTATGTGGTGGAACCCGCCAACTATTGGGTCGAGAATAAGTGCAACTGAATTGCCATGGTTGAAAATTGGCTGGACAGTCTGTATGATCAAAAATGATCGGCTGTATTTTTGTACCCTGGGGTGACTTGCTTTGTTGAGTTTTCGTCCCGAAGAGTACTCATTCTTTTGCCCTATAATGCTTGATGGTCTGGGCTCCTCGTTGTCTTTATAGCTTTGAGACCCCTTCTTATTGTTTCCGGCACGTGACCGGCCGACTTGTTTGAAGATCCGGCATTCTCTATTGGTATGTTTGGCTGCCGTTCCTGGGGTACCATGAATTTGGCATGGGCGGTCAAGTATGCGGTCCAGGCCGGATGGGCCCGATTTGTTCTTTTTCCGCTGACCGAACTGGGAGCCGCGGAATCCGACATCGCTGCCGTGTCTTGGGCATCATCATTGTTCTTGTGACACTTGTGTTTAGTGCGTCGAGGTTTATGGATGCTGTCTCGCAGGTCCTGCGTGTTGCCCCGGGCCGTAATGTATTGGCGTCGGGGTGTGGGCTTGTATTTGGGCTGATGTGTTGTTTTATCTCGGCCACGAAGTGGCCGGTCAGCCTCGTCCTGTGCTGGTAGTGTGGTCTTTTGGACCTCCCCCTTGAGTTGAGGTAGCAATTTGTGCTTTGGGTAACCTTTGGTGGGGCGCTCGAGTGCGTATTCCTCGGCTGCCAGGACCTCAGTCCATCTATCTGTGAGTAGATCTTGGTCAGCTTGGAGCTGCCGCTGCTTCTTTCTCAGGCTTCTTGCAGCGGCTATAAGCGGCGCTTGAAGCGCTCCTACTCTACGGGATCCTCAGGCACGCCGAATTCATCATCACCGAGGCTCATCTCGTCTTCGGAGGGAGGCATATAGTTGTCATCCTCCAAGTATCCGTCCGTCACCTGTTCATCTGGGGTAACCTGCCCGTCTTCCTGTTCGGCCTGCTCGAAGGTAGGCTGATCGGGATTGTATTGATCTTCGGCACCATCCGAATTGTTTTCGTCTCCTGTGCCGTTATTGCTATGGCAGGGCTTAGAGCGGCGCCGATGATGCCCATACTTTGATTTCTTCCCTAAGGGGTTATCCTCCATTGCCTCATCGCCATTGTTTTCTTTGGGAGTGTCCACCATATATATATATATATCATATGAGGAGGTGGCTGTCCAACGCCCTGTGGGCGGTGGTTCCTGTTCTTCTCCTGCATCGTCGTCCATACCATCGATGTCTTTGGAGTCGAAGTCAAGCACGTCGGTCAAATCATCGATAGTGGCAATGAAGTGGGTGGTGGGTGGGTAACGAATTTCTTCGTCGCCTGCTTCCCACTCGAGCCGGACATAGTTCAGCCAAGGGTCTCCTGACAAATAGAGAGACTTTAAAGAGTTTAGCACGTCACCAAAGGGTGAGCGCTGAAAGATATCCGCGGCAGTGAACTCCATGATCGGTTCCCAATCGGTTTTGACGGGCACGGACACACGCGGTTCGGAACCCAAGGCCGAAAACGAGTCCAGGGGTCCGGTGACACCGATTTCTTTAGAGGTGGAGTCTGTGTTCGGCTCCAACGCCGATGAGTATGCGGCCTCCATGGCGGGGTCCATCCGCCCGTCCTCGGACGACGCGATCTGCCCTGGATTTGGGTCCGGGACTGCTGTAGGTGCGATATCCCGAATACTGTCCGACAGCAGATCTAAGTCATGCTCGTCGCGACCGTTCGGCGCTCCTGACATAGGCCCGAATCCGTCGAAGATCAAGTCTCCGCGGATGTCTGTCGTGTAATTCAAGTTTCCAAACCTGACCTGCTGGCTAGGGGGGTAGCTATCGATCAGCTCCAGATGGCCAAGCGAATTGGCCCGCAGTGCGAAGCCGCCGAACATGAAGATCTGTCCGGGGAGAAAAATCTCACCCTGGACCGCGTTGTTGTTGATGATTGAAGCAGCCATCGAGCCTTACAGCGACGACACAGAGGAACTCTCAATGAAAGCACCAATATCGGTGTCAAAACCGGCAGATCTCGGGTAGGGGGTCCCAAACTGTGTGTCTAAGGCTAATGGTAACAGGAGGCAGGGGACACAATGTTTTACCCAGGTTCGGGCCCTCTCAATTGAGGTAATACCCTACTTCCTGCTTGATTGATCTTGATGATATGAGTATTACAAGAGTTGATCTACCACGAGATCGTAGAGGCTAAACCCTAGGAGCTAGCCTATGATTATGATTGTTGTTGTCCTACAGACTAAACCCTCCGGTTTATATAGACACCGGAGGAGGCTAGGGTTACACATAGTCGGTTTACAGAGAAGGAGATCTAACATCCGAATCGCCAAGCTTGCCTTCCACGCAAAGGAGAGTCCCATCCGGACACGGGACGAAGTCTTGAATCTTGTATCTTCATAGTCCAACAGTCCGGCCAAAGTATATAGTCCGGCTGTCCGGATACCCCCTAATCCAGAACTCCCTCAGGTCCCACTTGTCATTAATCAAATTTGGACCTAAAACTTACAAATCTGAAATACGAGAATTGAACTGGCAACCTGGACTACAAAGCGTAAGTCGATAGCCTGAAGCAACAACGATTGTTAGCTTTGTCCCATAACTTGATTTTATACAATATTACGTTGAGTAGAGTAGAGGGAGTGCCTCGTCAACACGTGCATGACCGTTGACTCACTTACTGGTGGGTCCCAGGTCTGCAATCTCAATCTCTCTTATCTCCATCGTCTAACCTTTGCACGGGCACACACGAAGAGCGGCGCTAGCTTGCTGTGGTCTTATTACAACTAAAAAAATCTTGGAAAATAGAAGAATCGCCTAGAACAAGAGACGTTGTGGCTGGTCGAGACTGAGCTAACCACATCTACCCTCCGTGCCACGTTTGCATGATGAAGCTGTGTGGCTAGTGGGGTGTTTTCAGCCGACTGCCTGGGTCCGAGGTCGAACCATAGGTACTACGTCTGATACAGTATATTTTCACACACATTTTTCCTCCGTGCCGAGACGTGGCACACCATACCGCGCGGTTTCGGGGTCCTCCCGGGTGGTGCACCCATATATTCTTCCTGATGTGGGACGCCCTACCGCGCATTTTCTAGGTCCTCCTCGGTCGTAGCGCCGAAGCAAGTAAATGAGTTGTCAAATCACGAAAGACCACCTTTCCGGCCGAGTACATTAGTGAAGCACGATGGCTAGCTAGTTGGGCTAGTTCGACCGATTAGCTAGGCCGCCGCCACATTTGTTTTTTCACCCCTTTTTTTATCTACTTGCCGGCAGGTAAATTTAAATATCCACCACGCTGTTGCTCTGGTGTTCGGGTGCGGCAGGATTTTTAATTTTTTGATTGACGGGAGCAGGCGCGACAGGATTTTTAATTTATTGATTGACGGGAGCAGGCACGGCAGCAATTAGTCGAGATGACTCCGCTTGTAAAACCCACTGCTCTGCGATGTGAGAAGTCACCGACTGGTGTTTTACTATGGTGAAAACCAAAAGATTCCCCGCTCCTCGGCTGGATCCCTCCGCCTTCCCGTAGATTGCATTGCCTTTCAGCCATTTCGCCCCCTTTGCTTCCTCTCCCCATTGCTTCTACCTGGTGCCATGGCGGCGCAGTAGATCACGGAGTCCGAGGTGAGGCGCCTGACACAGGAGCTCCATGCCAAGGATGCGGAGCTCAGGGCCAAGGACATGGAGCTCCGTGAGCTCAAGGAGGAGAGGAGTTCACGGAGCTTCAAAAGCGACAGGCGTCCACCACAAAGATGCTTGAGGCGTCGACGGCGTTGCTCCAGAAAGCAGGAGATACGATACGACGTCAGGGGAGCCGGCTGGATCGGCTCAGCCACTTGCTGAACCAAGTTGCCACGCACGTGTTACGGCTGCGCGATGCCTACCATCGTGTCAGCGCGATGATGCCGGCAATCGGGCTAAACCCGTTCGACCACCAAGTCAACTTTAATGAGCTGCGGCTTCCTGACCTGGTCTCCTTCTTCACCTATATCTCCGAGGAGCTGAGCCGTCTCCGCGCGATGCTGGGGGCTGAGCTGGACAAGGAGGGGTTGCGGGCTGCCGTCGCCGTTGCTGGGCGAATCCTTTCAGGGCTCCGTCACCGGAATCCATTCGTGCCATTGGACGCCGTCTTTGACGAGCTGGCTCCCGTCGACCGAGAGCGGGCTCTACGGGTGGTTGCACCCTGCATCACGAACGTCACGCACCTCGAGAAGCAAAGGGACTTTGGTGGTATTTAGGCGCCCTCTGCATGGGCATGTCCATGTCTCGGCGCAACATGACCGTTGGATCAAACTTAGACAGTGCAGATGAGTCACTGTAGCACAAAGCGTGTGGGTGTGTTTGGTTGCATTCTCATCTCAATATAGTTGTTTACTCTTTGTGTATTTTTGGTAACCTACTAGTGTGGACTCATGGACCCTTCATGCACTCTGCCAAACACCCAAAAGTGGGTCGAGAAAGGAACTTTTGCTCCCATCCTGTGCGCCCTTAATACACCCTGCCTAACACTATTCGTGCTTCATATGGTTCATGTTTCGCGGAGTACTGTAGCACCGTACTCTCCGTGCGCCGTAGACCTAGTTCTGTTAAAATTGATCTCACCATTCATTCTCGACCGGGCAGTCGAAAAAGCAGTACATATAGGAGTAGTTGACATGCGCACAACATCATTTGTTATCATCATATCTTACTACACTAGCAACAAGATTGTGTAGTACTGACGTATGAACCACTGCACATGCCTAGTAGTAGGAGCACTGTGTATGTTCAAGTGGCTGCCGTGTTTCGCACTCCTCCATCCTAAGAGTGGAAACACTTGCGGTAATCATTTTTTTCTCTTTGAAAAATAGTGGACATGCTCTACCGTGCGGATCCTCCTCCAGCCATGCACTAAATTACTCACTTTCGCCGACGTGTGGGACAGCTAGCACCTAGGTCCACCAGCCATGCACTAAATTACTCTGTAGTAGAGTGACGGTAGACTACCCCGATCGAAGCGCCACAGTAATGCCCAATGACCGTCAAATCACAAAACCCCCTCCTTTCCAGCAGTAAGTTGGACGGACGAAGCAACCATCATTTCACTCTTCTCTCTCAGCTTCCTCTCTTGAAGAAAACCCCCACTCGCTTCGCTTCTCCCTCATCTTGTTCCACCTTTCACTCTTCTCTCTCAGCTTCCTCTCTTGGATGGACGCTGGAGGACCAGCCAACGTGATGTCTATGGTCTGGCCAAAACCGTCGAGGCTCATGGTACGAAGAAGCGCAAGCACCCCGCCAAGACTACCGCAGACAAGCTCAAAGCCATCGCCCTGTCCAAGCCCCCCTCTCCGGGATCCCTCATTAAGCAAGTCCAGGTAATGTCTCTTGTCGACGATCTTTTTCTCGATCTTGATCGTGTTTTTTCATCTAACACGCAGTACTAGTACTGGTAGTACAACTTTCTGGGTGATCTTGCATGTGATTTTAGTGTGCCAAATGATGGTTCTAAATTCCTCTTTTGACCAAAACATGCGAGAGGTTGACACTGATTTCTTATAGATTACTTTCAACTACTCCCTCTGTCCCAAATTTCTTGTCTTAGATTTGTCTAGATACAGATGTATCTAATATTAAAATGTGACTTGATACATCCGTATATAGACAAATCTAAGACAAGAATTTTGGGACGGAGGGAGTACTTTATGAACATCAGTGCTACCTTTGAAGAGGGTATATTTGCCTCAGTAACATCTATTATTGATATTGCAAGTAATCCCTCTACTCTCATGCCTTTGAAGACATGTTCTAGTGTCTTTGTTCACTCATTTCTGCGCGTATATGTAGTCATATATGGAGTATAATATCGAAAATCATCTTATATTTCTGAACGGAGGTAGTAGTAAAATATGGTTTCTGTTTGAATTAGAACCAGGTCCATGGTGGAGATGAAGTTCTCAAAGTCATGCCGTGTGAACTGGAAGACCTGGGGATGAGTTCTACTGCTAAACTATCCAGCTGCTGTGTCCTTGTCGCCACGTGTCCTGAACTAGTGTTTTCCTGTAGCATTATTGTCAGGCGTGTTCTCGAGACTGTACTTGACCACAACAATTTCCTGGTTGTGCCTTTGATTATGAAGGGTGTGGTTCTTGTAAAGCTTCCCAACAAATCTGATGCGGCCTGTCTTCATCATCATGTTTATGAGTGGAAAAACCACTCTGTTAGGTTCTCCAAGGTTGACGAGATGGTGATGGTGCATGTAGACATCTCTCACGAAGTCCATGGCCTAGTCAGTTATGCGGGGTTCATCCCGTAGGTCGGTGGCAAGAAATAGTGTGCAGAGTTTAATTAGTGCAACTTTGCTTGTCTGTAGTAAGTACTATTGTTCAGTACTTGATTTGTGTTTGTGAACCCTGTATTGTTTATTAGTATTGCCGCTTTTGGTGTGTGGTCAGTCCTGAGAACGGTCTATGTTAATGTCTGTCCACTCAATTCAGTCTATATATTTTGAAGTATCCAGGTCATCTTTTTTGTGAGGACGGTTTATCCATTATGGTTACACTCCAATATCTGTATGCATTGTAGGGTTTATCGCACCCACCAGGATTTCCAGTCCCATGGATGTTCGGTCCATACGATTTGTCACGACCTTTGGACTGTCCTGCTTGTGGGAGTAGGTGGGGCCCCTGCATGCCACCTGTAGTTGGACGATCAATCTTCTGTTTAGTACTTCAACATAGTGATTTCCTGGTAAGGATTCACTCGTGTCACATCAAGTAAATCTTATTGATTTACTGTCTAAATCTTATTGATTTAATGTCATGATTCCTTTCTTTTCCTGCAATTTTATGATGCAGGTTTTGCCTTGTGACATTCATCACAGAATAAACCGTTTGGTTTGCTCTACGATGGCTATTTTTGCAGGTTTCACTTCTTATGTCGTGTCAGGAATGAAGGCACTGTCCATCACTTATGTTACTGGAAAAAATTGGATCAGTCTGTTGTCTGAGTACAAGCTGAATCCCTATGATGAACTGCAGTTGGTTTAACAAAAAACGCCACAATTAGTACTTCTCGCATTTAAAAGAAATGAAGAAAAAAACTGGATCACGGTCATGGATCCTAGTCAAGTTAGAAAGCTGATCATAGCAGACCAGACACGATCGCCGCTGTCTCGCACATCGGTGCCACCTTCAGCAACGGATCGAGCACCGGCAGTTGCTCTAGCACTGATAGCAGCAGCAACTCAGTCTAATCCAGCTGAGGATTGGGCACCAACCGTGTCAGTGGATCAGTCTGATCTACCAGAGGATCGGGCATCGACACCGGCACCAGCTCTACAAGGAGCACCATCTCCGGCAGCAGCAACGGCTTCAGCAGCTGCAGCAACACTTGCACTTGCATCTGCTCCGACCCATGTAGCGGCAACCGAACGAGTAGTTGCACCGGTAATAACAGTTCGCACTTCATATACCAAAGTCCTTACAAAACCCGACATGTCCACCTTCTTGGTAAGCATTGGCCGCCCAAGTGCTTCGTTCTTTTTTCTTTCCATGTTGTTTCACATGATTCATTGTGTTGATCTAACTATGTGGGTATGTCTTCTTGTTTGCAAACAGAGAATTCCTAGAGCAACGAGAGAGTCAGTTAACAATCCACGCGACTGCGGCCAAGTTTCTCTTACCATGCGCAGCCTTGGTGTGAATGAACCTGCTCAATATAACGTAAGTACTAAGGATGGTCGCATGATGATTGATGCTAAAGGATGGTCAAGGTTCAACTCTTAATCATATCTTGCGGTAGGGGATGATGTCAAAATTGAACTTTCTCGGCAAGGAGAGCTGGTCCAAATCAACTTTGAAATTCTTCAGTAGCAGCACGCAACTACCAAACTGATCTATCCTCCGAGAAATTTTGATGTAATAATATGGCATGGTGAAACAAGTGTCCTGTGTGTATAAGTAGTATGACAGTATTATTTATCACATGGTATATTGTTGATAGAATTGCAACTCTCATTGCTGGTTAGGAACTGTCGTTCGATTTCATTCCAACAACTGTCGTGCTTTATTCATTTTTGTGTCTTCTCCTTGTGACATCATCTAAAACCAGCGTCGTACCGATCGCTTGCAATATGAAAAGCGTTGAGGTAGAACACATGGGGCCCCAAACATGCAGGGTGGGCCTGCGGCCCAAAGTCCAGAACCGTGAGCCTTTCTGAGTATTATATTATCAGCTGAACCCCCATAAAAAAAGCCGAACCCCCATAATGCCCGTGCATTGCATGCAACATCAAGATGCATTTGTATGAGTATTTTATCTTGTGAGAGAAAAGGATGAACGAGGGAAGGCCTTATTTGCAAATGTGGAGAGGTGTGTGGGTACCATTTTGCAAAATTGCCATAGTTTCCTTTCTATCCGTCACATATAAATTGGACGGCCTATATTGCAGGATGGCAGGCACACCATCATCACCAACTTGTCTATACTGTGTTAAAACAACTCTGTTTTTTATAATTATAAATGTTATATATATATTCCCCTTGATTTTTCTTATGTATAAAGTTGTGATATAAAAGATTCATATATTTATTTACAGAGGGAGTATCTCTCTGTCAAAAATATATTTATGTGTAACTAGTTACTCCTGTCGTTCTACTTCCTTTTGCTGATATGTGGGGCAACCGACAATGGGGTCCACGTGCCATATGCACAAATTAGAGTGCACAACTGCACAGTAGACACACCCCGGTCGTAGCGCCGCAGTAATGCCCAATAAGCCGTAAAATCACAACCCCCCCTTTCCAGCTTTAGCAGTAAGCTGGACGGATGAAGCGACAATATTTCACTGGCCTGAATCCCCTTCTCCCTTGTCTGCTTGTTCAGAGAAAACCCCCTCCCGGCGATTGCATAGGGTTTTCTCATGGAGAACCAGGTACGGATTCTTCATCCATCCCCAATAAATCCCAGTCCCTTGGTCGCAGGTAATCCTAGGATGGCAGCCGCCACCGTTGATGCATTTTTCTTCCTACTGAATCTAGTGTGTTTCATTTGCAGTGCCCAAAGTGCGAGGACCCTACAAGTTTCTACGCCCTCGGTGAGACGCCACACTTGTTCCTTCTCATCCTAACACGGGATTTTAAAACGCGCACAGTATGTTCCTAGAATCCTCTTTTCTATCCGGGAGGGTGGGGATTTTTGGACATGCTGTCGACTAAGTTGGAAATATGGATTGCTATATTTGGATGAAAGGTACTACTAGTACGATGGTCAACACTAACGTGAAGGAGGAAGTTATTTCTAGATTTGGATAGGGAATACATTGTGATCTCATATTATTTTTCCTGCAGTGCATTATTTGCTTTGCCAGAACACATGTACTCAAGATGCTCGGCCTTGCCATAACTGAATACACTAGTTTAATGGTCACAGTGAAGACAAGCCATGGATATAAGTTCCGAGTTGGGTTCATGAACCAAGAAGATCACTGCTTTTTTTATGGCCGAACTTGGATAAACTTTCTCAAGTGTTACAGACTGAAAGTTGGCGCACGAATGTTGATGGAAATAGCAGAACCTGGTCTCATCTTCACTGCGATCTGCCACCCCGACGCCGTTCCAATTGTTCATCCATGTTAGTTTTGTATCTAATTCTTTCTTGTTGCCTCGATTACTTCTTAATCCACATATTCTGTCTAACTAATCATAATTTAAATTTAGAAGTAGCAACGAATCTCTCACGAAGATGCTACTTCTAACTAATATTTTCTTATAATTGGTGGCACGTGTAGGTTTTTTCAGAGTTAAACAGGCTGATCGTTTGTTGTTCTATAGTAACTCGGCTGTTACTGATGGCACTGAAGTTGACTGGGCTGACATCCACAAGTTCCTACACTTTATTGATCGTCTTGAGGTCCTTGTGGGGCATTTCAATGGTGGAAGTCCACCTGGGATATGTGTGCCACTGCTGCACTCGTTAAACAAGTCCAACTGTGTCGAGAAACTTATGATCCAAGCTATTTTCTATTATATATGTTGTTCATAAACTATTGCTTATACACAGTTTTACAGCTGTGATCTTCTTGAAACAGAATTGCCTAGTTCTATTGTTCATATACAGATGCCTGACCATGGTCGGGTCAGACTTGCGCTTGGTCACAACATGATGTTTATGTTGACCTACTCCATTCCCCTTGGAGGTGAAAAGATACTTATTCATGGGTGGTCTCAAATAATGAAGGCCCGTCCATATTGGAGAATAGGACAGAAGATTATGTTCATGATTTTCCATGGCTCTAAAGTGAATATCCTGTTTATTGACGACATCGTGAGATGAAGCCGCTTTTAGAAGGTTGTGGATGCACGGGCTGGCGCCTGGGCCTTGTCCTGGGGCTTGGCGGCCTCACCCTTGGTTAACTGTAGGAAAAGTCGCACTGTTCGTGGCTTGCTTTGTAAGGTTGAACCTGTATAAGTACTCATACTACTTTCAGCTTTGGTTGTTAAGTGCCCCTGCTGGTTTCAGTTAAGGTTGTTAAGTACTCTTGCTACTTTTACAATCTGTCGTGTTTCTTTAGTCCCGTCTTCCTCCAGCCGCCAAAACCAAACCAGCACCGACGGGGCCGCCTGCTTTCGCCTCCCCCGGCTGGCTGCGCCTCAATGCACACATGGCCACCCCACCGTCTCCTAAATCGTTAACGTCGACGTCCTTCACGCGCCGCCCTCTGACGTTGTTAACATGGTCAACAAACAACAGGAATCGGCAGAAGTACGTGGAGAGGATGACAGTAGGGGCCCACCATGTCAGCGTATGGAAAAATAAAATGCTTCCTCCTAGTGTTTTCCTGACATCTGGGACCCACGACATTGTGAGCGTATATAGTCAATAGACAAGAGAACAACACAAGATCGACTGACACCTAGGACGTAGCTGCTCGAGCAGTATTTTTTTTGTTATTGTTGAGACGGAGCAGGGTTTGAACTTGGCTGTGGCCCGTCTAGCCCAGGCTTATATTTTATGCTCACCATGTGACCAGCCCAACTATTTTTTCTTTGTGAAAATGAGCCCAGTTTATTTTTTATGAAGAATACCCAATCCAGGCCTACTTATTTTTCTACACCCTGATCGGCTGCAACTCTTTCAAGACGCGTGTGAATCTTGAAAGTAATATGAAATGGGTTGTAATATAAAACAGATAACAAATTGGCAATTACTTTATAATTTCTGATTTTTTTTTCACATTTTCAGATTCCTATTTCACTGGGCATTAACCTAATTTAAATATATCTTCAAAGTACTTTAAATCAAGCTCAACATTTCAGTATTAAAAATAGTTTGGAACCCACAAAAATATGCGAAATTGGCCCTGACCAACCAAAAAAATGACTGCAATAAATTGCATAAGAAGTTGCAATGAGCTATGTATAAATTATTAAAAAAAGAGGGAGTGGTCTGACTTGTGGGCCTGTTAAGTTGACGCGTAGGCAAGATTTTTTTAGTTATTATATATGTCAACAAACAATTCTAGCAGACTTGGATGTCAATCCAATGGCCGTCGTGTTTCTTCAATCTCTAATCTTCTTGCTCCAGCTGCCAAAGCAGCGCCGGCGGGACCGCCTGCTCCCGCCTCCCGTGGCTGGCTGTGCTGCCACTCAGGCCTCAGCGCCCCTACTACTCCCACCGCTGGCCAGGGCATCCCTCTACTCACCCACACCCCCTGTTATTCTGCGCCGACGGCAGCCTCACACCGCAGCCGAACCAGTTAACCCTCGTACTCCTCTCCGCGCGGGCTTCTACTGCCACGTCTTCCCCAGCTCCGTGTCGTCCCCTTCCTAGGCCTCGCCGTCATCCACCGCCGTGGTGCTCTCGACGCAGCGTGGTCAATGTGGTCAACGACCGACTTCCATTGGAAGAGTACTGTACGTGGAGAGGCTGACAGCTGGGTCCACGGCAGCCGCAAGGAAGTGCCTCCTTATTAGGCGCAAAATAATTATTCCTCCACCTGACAGCAGGGACCCACCGGACGGGCCACCAGTATTTCACAAAAAAAAGTTTCCCCCTGACTGCTGGGACCCACCGGATAGGCCACCGTATTTCGTGAAAAAAACATTCCCCCCGTTGTCAGCTCGGACCCATCGGAAGTGCCTCCTTATTACGCCCAAAAAATGAATACCCCCCTGCTAGCTGGGACCCACCTTGGTGGGAGGATGACTTGTGGGCGTACTAAGTTGACTGGGACGGAGGCCTTTGTCAACTTTAGTCAATATGAACGATTCTAGCTCCAGTGACCGTACGATGTCCATCCAACGGCAGTAGTGCTGCTTCAACCTCTGGTCTTCTTGCTCCAGCCGCCCAAAGCAGCGCCGTTCGTGCCACATGCTCCTGCCTCCCGTGGCCGGCTGTGATTCCGCGGAGGCCTCACCGCCCCCTACTACTCCCTTCACTGGCCAGGACATCCCTCTACTCACCCACACCCCCTGTTATTCTGCGGCGACGACAACCTCACACCGCAGCCGAACCAGTGAACCCTCATACTCCTCTACGCGTGGGCATCCACTGCAGCGTCTTCCCCGGCTCCGCGTCGTCCCCTTCCTAGGCCTCGCCGTCGTCCATCGCCCTGGTGCTCTCGGCGTGGCGTGGTCAACATGGTCAAGGAACGACTTCCATCGGACGTGGACTGTATGTGGAGAGGCTGACAGCTGGGTCCACGGCTACAACAAGGAAGTGCCTCCTTATTACGCGGAAAATAATGATTCCTCCACCTGGCAGCAGGGACCCACCGGACATGCCACCGTATTTCACGAAAAAACATTTCCCCCTGACTGCTGGGACCCACCAGCTACATCTTCGCACGCAAGGAAGTGCGTCAGGGCAAAAAAAAGATTAACCCCCCTGACTGCTGGGACCCACCAGCTACATCTTCGCACGCAAGGAAGTGCCTGACAGTCGGGACCCTCCTAGTCGAAGCGTACGTAGTGTTGTCACTCTGGTCGCGAACGTGTACGTACATACTGGTGGGTGTAGAGGTGCCCACATGTTGTAGTAGATGCACACACGTAGCATGTATACGTACGTACAGCGGCCAGTGTGCAAAAAAGAAAATACGGCCACGTACGTACATACAGGCGGGGTCTCGAACGCCTACTCGTGCATACGTATGGCTAGGGCTCGTGTACATGGCTGGGTCGGAACAGAGAAATAGCATCATCGTCGTGTTCATGGGGAACCAACCGGCTGGGTCAGAACGGAATGCATCGTCGTGTTCATCGGGAGGGCTTGGACGGAACAGGCGATGGAAACGAGGCCTGGCATACCGCAGAACGGAGGAAACGACCTTGTGTTCGACCGGCCACGTTCGAAACCGTATCCTGTTCGTCGGGAGGGGTCTGGCATACCACAAAAAGGAGGAAACAGACCTCCGACGGTCGAAACGGGGGTCCTGTTGCTCGGGAGGGGTGTGGCGTACCGCAAAATGGACGAAACGGACTTGTGTTGGAGCGCTATGGTTGAAACGGTGGTCCTGTTCATCGGGAGGGGTGTGTCGTACCGCAAAACGGGACTCCATGGGATACCGTTGATCTCCACCGTCGACCTCCTCCAGCCTCCACGGGCTACTGTTCATCCACCATCGACCTCCTCCAGCCTCCATGGGCTCATGTTCATCCAGCCTCCACCGCGCGCTACTCCACCAGCTACTGTTCAACCACCCCTCCACAGGCTCCTGTTCAACCACCCCTCCATGGGCTACTGTTCATCCACCCCTCCACCGTCTACTGTTCATCCAGCCCTCCACGGGGTTATCCTGTTCATCCAGCCCTCCACGGGGTCCTGTTCATCCAGCCCCAACCGGCTCGATCAACCAGGGTCCTGTTCATCTAGAGGCAATGCTAGGGGGTCCTGTTCATCCACCCCCACCGCTCACTGTTCATCCAAACCCCCCTGCAATGCTCACTATTCATCCAGAGGCAGCATCGATCGGCTTCAGTTAGCAGCAGTAGCGAAGGAATCGCTTGATCGGGTTCAATTAACAGCCATCGATTGATCGCTCGGGTTTGGTAACGCGTAGCCTGCAGTGCAATCGCTCGGGTTCAGTTAGAGCCCAACGCCTCGCTCGGGTTCAGTTAGAGCCAATGCCTCGCACACATGCGCGTATGTGTACGAGAGAAATGCGCATCGCTCGGCCGCCGACCTCCACCATAACCGGGAACTCCCTGAAATTTTCCTCACGCTCGCTTCTACCACGGGTTTTTCCATCATGGACAGCCCAAAGAATGTCATGCAGCTGCGTCTCCGGCTTGCCCAAGACGAAAAGCCCATTTTCTGTCATGATTTTTTGTCATAGAAGTAGGAGTCCACCACATCTATGATGATACCGGGTTTTTTCACAATTATCGTCATAGAAGTGTCATAAGTATGACAGAAAAAAATTTCGTTCGGCCCAAAATGTCACGGGTGTGTCTTTTTTTTGTAGTGCAAAAAGCAAGGATCGAACTAAACTTTTATTCATCTAATAGCAAAAGATAACCATGGATTGAACTAAGAAAATAAAGGCAAACGATATTGGAGATTGAGACGATACCGGGGCACCTCCACCAAACTTGGCAAAAGCCAAGGGGAGTGCCCATACACAATACTCAGTTTTCTTTTGGTGGTGATGAAGAAGGCGGTGGTGATGAAGTAGACTGTGGATCTCCCACTCAAGCTCCAACACCTTTTTGCATAAATCTTGCTTATTTTCCTACAAGAGACAAAAAGGGATAAACTGGATCTTATGCCTCTTTGCTTTATTGGGGAGACCTGACTTCTTAAATTCAACGTGCATGTCCCCAGGTTGGGGATTGGAATTTCATCCTCCTTCGAGCTTGTCTCCTACTTCCTCTTAGGATCAAAGTCTTCTTCTTCCTCTGCGGTCCAGCCATAGTGCTCCACATCCCCATATAATTTGGGGTTTGCAATGAGGTCAGCAACATAACTCTCACCCTCCGAGTCTTGGGACGACATTATTCCAGATCTAGCACGAAAACAGAGAGAAAAGAAAACAAGAGATTTTTCCGTGATACGGTGGTTGACAGGTTCAGGGGGTATATATAGATTTTTTATCTTGGGGGCCAAGCAGAATAGAAGAAAAATGGAGATTGGAAAGTACCCGAGGTGGTCACAACCCACCTGGGCGCGCTAGGTAAGCCTAGCGCGCCTTGGTGTATCATGCCCACTAGGGTCACTTTCCTGGATTTTTCTTATTTTCTAAATATTCCAAAACTGACAAAAAAATATTTTTGCGGATTTTCCGGAGTCCGTTTACTTAGCGTATCACGTACCTCCTTATTTTCATGATTCTGGAGAGTTCTAGAAGGACACTTTTATGTGTTCTTCCGGTGTCAAGGTTTGGACAATATTGCTTTCAACATTAATTGGTGTACCTGAGATATAGTGTTTTGTTTGTTGCCCATTGACAACCTTTGGGTTAGTCCCTTCGGCATTATTTATTTTGATAGCTCCGGATCGATAGACCTCCTCGATGACATAGGGTCCTTCCCATTTGGAGAGGAGTTTTCCTGCAAAAACCAAAAATGAGAGTTGTACAAAAGAACATATTCTCTGACTTTGAACTCACGCTTTTGGATTCTTTTATCATGCCATATTTAACTTTTTCTTTGAATAACTTAGCATTTTCATAAGCCTAGGATCTCCATTCATCTAAGGAGTTAACATTAAATAACCTCTTTTCTCCAGAAAGTTTGAAATCATAATTGAGTTCTTTTATTGCCCAAAATGCTTTGTGTTCTAAATCAAGAGGTAAATGACAAGCTTTTCCATAAACCCTTTTATACGGAGACATACCCATGGGATTTTTGTAAGCTGTTCTATAAGCTCAAAGTGCATCATCTAATTTCTTAGACCAATTCTTCCGGGACCTATTAACAATTTTTGTAAGATTAGTTTTATTTGTGTATTTCTAAGTTCAACTTGACCACTAGACTGAGGATGATAAGGTGACGCAATTCTATGATTAACATCATATTTAGCAAGCATTTTACGGAAAGCACCATAAATAAAGTGTGAACCACCATCGGTCATTAAATATCTAGGGACTCCAAACCTTGGGAAAATAACTTCCTTAAGCATTTTAATAGAGGTGTTGTGATCAGCACTACTGTTTGGAATAACTTCTACCCATTTAGTAACATAAGCAACAGCAACCAAAATATGTGTATACCCATTAGAGGAAGGAAAAGGTCCCATAAAATCAAATCCCCAAACATCAAATGGTTAAACAGCAAGTGAATAATTCATAGGCATTTCTTGACGTTTGCTGATACTACCTATTCTTTGGCATTCATCACATGATGAGACGAACTTACGGGCATCCTTGAAGAGAGTAGGCCAATAAAAACCAGATTGCAATGCCTTATGAGTGGTTCTGTCTCCCACGTGATGTCCTCCATAAGCTTCGGAGTGACATTTCCATAGGATTTGTTCCTGTTCATGCTCAGGTACACAATGTCTAATAATACCATCTACTCCTTCTTTATAAAGATGTGGGTCATCCCAAAAGTAATGTCTTAAATCATAGAAGAATTTTTCTTTTGTTGGTAGGTGAAGCTAGGTGGTAGTATTTAGCAACAATATAATTAGCAAGGTCAGCATACCAAGGTGTACTATGATAAACATTAATTTCAGCTAGTTTTTCATCAGGAAAGCTATCATTAATAGGTTGTGGGTCATCAAGAATATTTTCAAGTCTAGACAAGTTATCAGCTACGGGGTTCTCTGCTCCTTGCCTATTAGTGATATGCAAACCAAATTCTTGTAGCACAAGAATCCACTTAATGAGTCTAGGTTTAGCATCTTTCTTTTCCATAAGATATTTTATAGCAGCATGATCGGGGTGAACAATTACTTTAGAATCAACAATTTAAGACCTGAATTTATCACAAGCAAACACCACTACTAAGAATTCTTTTTCAGTAGTAGCATAGTTTCATTGAGCACTGTCTAGAGTTCTACTAGCATAATGAATAAAATTTAGTTTCTTATCAACTCTTTAACCTATAACAACACCAAAAACATAATCACTAGCATCACACATAATCTAAAAAGGCAAGTTCCAATCTGGTGGTTCAACAATAGGTGCAGTGATTAGGGCTTTCTTTAGTGTTTCAAAGACTTCCATACAATCATCATCAAACACAAAGGGAATATCCTTTTGCAAAAGATTAGTAAGAGGCCTAGAAATTTTAGAAAAGTCTTTTATAAACCTTCTATAGAAACCAGCATGACCAAGGAAACTACGAATACCTTTGATATCTTTAGGACATGGAATTTTCTCAATTGCATCAACCTTGGCCTTGTCCACCTCAATGCCTCTTTCAGAAATTTTGTGGCCCAAGACAATATCTTCATTAACCATAAAGTGGCACTTCTCCCAATTCAAGACAAGATTTGTTTGTTCACATCTCTGCAATACTCGATCAAGATTGCTTAAACAATCATCAAAAGACTTCCCATAAATAGAAAAGTCATCCACGAAAACCTCAACAATATTTTCACAAAAATCAGAGAATATAGCAGTCATACATCTTTGAAAGGTAGCAAGTGCATTACATAAACTGAAAGGCATGCGTCTATGAGCAAATGTTCAAAGGACAAGTAAAAGTGGTCTTTTCTTGATCAGATTGTAAAACAGGTATTTGTGAAAAGCCAGAGTATCCATCAAGGAAGAAAAAAAGTGTTTTCTTAGATAATATTTCTAACATTTGATCAATAAAAGGCAGAGGGCAATGATCTTTTCTAGTAGCTTTATTTAGTTTTCTATAATCAATTGCCATTCTATAGGCCGTGGAAATTCTTTGTGGAATAAGCTCATTCTTATCATTCAGAACAATAGTAATACCTCCTTTCTTAGGGACACAATAAACAGGACTTACCCATCTACTATCAGCTATAGGATAGACTATACCTGCTTCCAGAAGTTTCAATATTTCCGTTCTTACCACTTCTTTCATTTTTGGATTTAACCGACGTTGGTGATCAACAACGGGTTTAGCATCAGGTTCCATATTAATCTTGTGCTGACATAGAGTGGGACTAATGCCCTTGAGATCATCAAGAGTATATCCAATAGCATCCATGTGCTCCCTTAGAACTTTCAACAATCTTTCTTCTTCATGTTCTGAAAGGTTAGCACTAATAATAACAGGATATATATTCTTTTCACCAAGATAAGCGTATTTCAAAGTGTCTGGTAATTGTTTTAGTTCAAACACAGGATCACCTTTAGGTGGAGGAGGACCTCCCAGAGTTTCAATAGGCAGATTGTGTTTAAGCAGAGGTTGTTGTTTGAAAAAGATTCAACCTATTTCATTTCTTTCACACATATGCAAATTATTTTCATGGTCTAGCAAATATTATTCCAAAGGATCAGTAGGAGGCACAACAATAGAAGCACGACCAATAATTTCATCCTTACTAGGCAAATCTTTCTTATGAGGTTGTTTACTAAACTTGGAAAAATTAAACTCATGAGATTCATCGGAAAAGCTAACACTGGCAATTTGTTTCTTACAATCTGTTCTAGCATTGACGGTGTTCAAGAAAGGTCTACCAAATATAATGGGACAAAAGTCATCTTGTGGGGTGCTAAGAACAAGAAATTCGGTAGGGTATTTTAGTTTCCCACACAAGACTTCAACATCGCTAATAATCCCAATTGGTGATATAGTATCTCTATTAGCAAGTTTAATAGTAACATCTATGTCTTCTATCTCAGCAAGTGCTATTTCATCTTTATTTTGTTGATATAGCGAGGAACGAATAGCACTTACACTAGCACCTAGGTCACATAACCCATGATAATAGTGATCTCCTATCTTAACTGAGACAACAAGCATGCCAACAACTGGTCTATGTTTATCTTTTCCCTCAGGTTTAGCAATTCTAGAGGCTTCACCACAGAAGTAAAAACATTCCCATCAGTATTATCAACTAAGAGATCTTTAACCATAGCAACACCAGGTTCAACTTTGGTTTGTTCAGATGGTTTGGGTGTTTTAACATAACTTTTGTTAATCACAGTTGAAGCTTTATCATGTTCCTTCATCCTAACAGGAAAATGTGGTTTTTCAATATAAGTAGTGGGGACAATTGGATCAACATTGTAAATGATAGTTACTTCTTCAGCTTTTACCGGTTCTTTAATTTCTTCTTTAATTGGTGGGTGATATTTAAACCACTTCTCCTTAGGGAGATCAACATAAGTAGCAAAGGATTCGCAAAAGGAAGCTACTATCTCAGAGTCAAGTCCATATTTAGTGCTAAACTTTTGAAAAGCATCAGTATTCATAAAAGATTTAACACAATCAAACTTAGGTTCAATACCTCACTCTTTACTTTCGTCGTGTTCCCAATCTTTAGAGTTGCGTTTAATTCTTTCTAGAAGATCCCAGCGGAATTCAATAGTCTTCTTTTTTAAAGAACCAGTACAAGAAATATCGATCATGGATTGATCATTACGAGAAAGCCTAGCAAAAAAATTCTGAATAATAATTTCTCTTGAGAGCTCATGATTGGGGCATGCATATAACACTGACTTAAGCCTCCCCCAAGCTAGAGCGATACTTTCTCCTTCATGAGGCCAAAAATTATATTTATAATTCCGATCACGATGAACTAGATGCATAGGATAAAATTTCTAATGAAATTCCAATTTCAAACGGTTCCAGTTCCAATATCCAATATCATTTCATAGCCTATATCATGTCAATGCTTTTCTCTTCAAACATAAAGGGAAAATCTTCTTCTTAGCTTCATTTCCAGGCAAACCTGCAAGCTTAAATAATCCACAAATTTCATCCACATATATCAAGTGCATATCAGGATATTCGGTTCCATCTCCTGCATAAGGATTAGCTAGCAGTTGTTCTAACATACCCGAAGGAATTTCATATCCAATATTTTCAGTAGGTGCAGTAGGTTGAGGGCACACTAATTGTGGTTCCGGTCGAGGTGAAGATACCCCGAACATACCCCTCAATGGATTGTTTTCCATAGTAGCAAGTGACAATAAATTTCAGCTTGTAGTAATAATGTTTCCTTACCAATTTTCACTTACCAAGAGTGCTTCACTCCGCGACAGCGGTGCCAGAAAATGGCCTTGATGACCCACAAGTATATGGGGTCAATTGTAGCCCTTTTCGATAAGTAAGAGTGTCAAACCCAACGAGGAGCAGAAGGAAATGACAAGTGGTTTTCAGCAAGGTAATGTCTGCAAGTGCTAAAATTGTAAGTAGCGGAGTAGTTTGATAGACGAGCAAGTAAAAATAGTAGTAAAAAAAGTGCAACAAGGTAGCCCAGTCCTTTTGAGGCAAAGTACAGGCCAAAACGGTTTCTTATGATAAGCAAAGTGTTCTTGAGGGTACACGGGAATTCATCTAGTCACTTTCATCATGTTGGCTTAATTCGTGTTCAGTAATTTGATAATTTGATATGTGGGTGGACCGGTGCTTAGGTGCTGTTCTTACTTGAAAAAACCTCATACTTATGAATAACCCTCTCGCAAGCATCTGCAACTACGATAAAAGTATTAAGAATAAATTCTAACCAAAGCATTAAACGTTTGGATCCAATCGGTCCCTTACGGAATAGCGCTTAAAATGGGGTTTAAGCTTCTGACACTCTCGCAACCCACCATATAATAACTACTCCACAATGCGTTCCCTTAGGCCCAAATATATTGAAGTGTCATGTAGTCGATATTCACATGACACCACTAAGAGAATGGCAACATACATACCATCAAATATCGAACGCATATCAAGTTCACATGATTACTTGCAACATAATTTCTCCTCTGACCTCAAGAACGAAAGTAACTACTCATAAATGACAAACATGCTCAAGATTGGTGGGGTATTAAATAGCATAATGGATCTGAACATATAATCTTCCACCAAATAAACCATATAGTAATCAACTACAAGATGTAATCAACACTACTAGTCACCCACAAGCACCAATCTATAGTTTTGGTACAAAGATTGAACACAAGAGATGAACTAGGGTTTGAGAGGAGTTGGTGTTGTGAAGATGTTGATGAAGATAGCCCTCCCCATGATGGGAGAGTTGTTGGTGATGATGATGACGATGATTTCCGCCTCCGGGAGGGAAGTTCCCCTGGCGGAATCGCTCCGCCGGAGAGCAAAAGTGCTCCTGCCCAAGTTCCACCTCGAGGCGGCGGCGCTTCGTCCCGAATGTCCTCCCTTATTTTTCTAGGTCAAAATGACCTATATAACAGAATATGGGCACCGAAGGTGGGCCGAGGAGGGCAGCACCCACCAGGGCGCGCCTGGGCCTCCTGGCGCGCCCAGGTGGGTTGTGCCCACCTGGTGGCCCTCCTCTGATACTTATTTGCTCCAATATTCATTAAATATTCCATAAAAAATCCTCAGGGAGTTTCAGCTCATTTAGAGTTGTGCAGAATAGGTAACTTGACGTAGCCTTTTCAGGTCCAGATTTCCAGCTGCCAGAATTCTCCCCCTTGGTGCATACCTTGCATATTATGAGAGAAAATGCATTAGAATTACTCCAAAAAGCATTATTATACAATAAAACAACATAAATAACAGTAGGAAAAGATGATGCAAAATGGACGTATCAGATATCCATCACTTTGGGTCCAAATATATATCTTGTGCAAATTACCATTACTATTATCAACTCTCAAAGGATATAAGTCAAACATGAGAGTTCAATTATTTATTCAAAAAAATCCAACTCTCTAAATAATATAAGTGAAGCATGAGAGTGCATTTCTTTGAAATATAATCAAATCAACTCTCAAAACAATTTAAGTGAAGCATGAAAGTTTAAGTGTTCCTTCAAAATTTAATCACCACCGTGCTCTAAAATATTTAAGTGAAGCACATAGAGCAATTCTAAAAAATCAAGATAACATATGGCTATCTCAAATAGCTGTGTCAAGCAAGGATTATGGTGACAAAATAAAAAGTAAAACAAACAAAGAATATTACATGACACTCCAAGCAAAACTCATGATATGTGACGAATAAAAATATAGCTTGAAGTAAAATTAGCGATGGTCGATAGAAGAAAGAGGGGATGCCTTCCGGGGCATCTCCAAGCTCAGTTGCTTGGCAATCCTTGAATAATACCTTGGGGTACCTCGGGCATCCCCAATATTAGGCTCTTGCTACTCCTTATTCCTTCATCCATCATGATCTCACCCAGAACTTGAAAACTCAATCACACAAAACTTTAACAAAACCCTCGTGAGATTGGCTAGTATAATAATGCAAATCACCCCTTTAAGTATTGTTGCAAACCAATTCATATTTTATTATTTAATTATACCTACTATATTCTAACTTTACCATGGCTTATACCCCTCGATACAATCCATAGATTCATCAAAATAAGCACACAGTGCAACGAAAACAGAATGTGTTAAAAACAGAATAGTCTGTAGTAATCTGAACATTTACCATACTTCTGTCACTCTAAAATTTCTGAATAATTAGGATAGCGTGGGAAATTTGTATATCAATTACGTGTAAAAATTCAGAGCAAAATCACATTTCTGTGAATTAAATTTTTTTCCAAAACTGGGCGCAAAATTTTCTGTTTTTTAACGGAATCAAGTCAAATATCACCCAAACCATCCTAAAGGCTTTACTTGGCACAAATGCTAATTAAAACATAAAAAGCACAATCATAAAAGTAGCATAATTGTGTGTTTATTAAAAAAATAGAATGAAACATTGAGTTTTCTCCCAACAAGCTCTTCCTTTATAGCCATTTAGATAGGCTTGGGATATTAATGATGCTCACATAAAAGACGAGAATTGAAACATAAAGAGAGCATCATGTAGCATGAAGAACACATTTAAGTCTAACATACTTCAAATGCATAGGAATTTTATAAGAAAACAAATTATCAAGGCAAGCAAAAACTAGCATATGCACGGAAGAAGAAGGAAACCATAGCAATATCAAAATAAAAGAGGTAATTTAGTAACATGAGAATTTCTACAACCATATTTCCCTCTCTCATAATAATTACATGTGGGATCATATTCAGATTCAACAATATAGCATATTCACTACATGATCCACAGGCTTGCAAAGTTGACACTCTTCCAAAATAATGGGAATATCATCAAATAAAGTCATGCCCTCTCCAAGCCCACTTTTATCCAAAAGTTCATAAGGTTGCTCATTCCCCAAAGTAGTGGGATCATTATTACCTAAAGTTGAAACTCTTCCAAACCCACTTTAAATATTATTGCAAACACTATTGTCAATATCACATTCATAATGAGGCTTAAATAAATTTTCAAGATCATAAGAAGCATCACCCTAATCATGATCATTACAATAAGTAGTGGTCATAGCAAAATTAGCATCCCCAAGCTTGTAGCTTTGCATATTATTAGCACAATTGACACTAATAGAATTTATAATAACATCATTGCAATCATGATTTTCATTCAGTGAACTATCATGAATCACTTTATAGATTTCCTCTTTCAACACTTCACCAAAAATTTTAGATTCATGACTTTTAAGCAAAACTTCATAGAGATAATCAAGTGCACTCAAGTCACTAGCAATTGGTTCAATAAAATTGGATCTTTTAAAAATATTAGCAAGAGGATGAGGATCCATCATTAATTTTCTTCTTTCTTTTATGTTTTCCAGTCATGAAGACAAAAAGCAAAGAAACGAGCAAAAAGGAAAAAGGGAAATATTTCTATGTTTTTGTAAAAATGTTCTAGAGGTGGGGGAGATGAAAAAAATGGCAAATAATGTAAATGCAAGGAGATGAAAGTTTATGCGTAGGTACTTGATAGATGTTGATGATGTCTCCCCGGCAACGGCGCCAGAAATTCTTCCTGCTACTTGTGAGCTGTGTTGGCATTTCCTCGAGAAGAGGATGATGCAGTACAGTAGAGATAACTATTTCCCTCAGCTATGAAACCAAGGTTATCAATCCAATAGGAGAACCAAGCAACACTATGTAATCAACACCTGCACACGAACAACAAATACTTGCAACCCAATGCGTAGAGTGGTTGTCAATCCTTCAATGGTTACGAGCAAGATTAAATCGTATAGTTTTCGATAGATAGATCGGACAAAATACAAAATAAAACAAATAAAAGAAAATTGTAGCAAGCTATTTCTAGTTTTAATACAAGCTAAAAGATAGACCCGGGGGACTGCTACTTCTTGAGCTTGCGTTAATTTGTCCCTTGAAGAGGAAAGGGTGATGCAGCAAAGTAGAGATAAGTATTTCCCTTAGTTGAGAACCAAGGTATCAATCTAGTAGGAGGTACAAGCAAGTCTTCAATATATGCACCTGCACAAACAATAAAGCACTTGCACCCAACGCGATAAAGGGGTTGTCAATTCCTTCACGGCCACTTGCAAGGATGAGATCTGATATATATATATATATATATATATATATATATATATATATATATATATATATAAGAAATAAAAGTAAATAAAATTCTGTGAGGTATTTTTTGGTTTTTGGTTTTACAGATCTGAAAATATATGATGGAAAATAGACCCGGGACCATAGGTTTCACTAGAGGCTTCTCTCTTGAATAAAGCATATGGTGGGTAAACAAATTACTATTAAGCAATTGATATAAAAGTGCATAGTTATAATGATATCTAAGGCAATGATCATGAACATAGGCATCACGTCCGTGACAAGTAGACCAAAACGATTATGCATCTACTACTATTTCTCCACACATCGACCGACTCCTGCCCGCATCTAGAGTATTAAATTCATAAGAATAGAGTAATGCTTTAAGCAAGACTACATGACGTAGAGGGATAAACTGAAGGAATATGATATAAACCCCATCTTTTTACCCTTAATGGCAATAATACAATACGTGCCCTGCTGCCCCTTCTGTCACTGGGAGAGGACACCGCAAGATTCAACCCATCACAAAGCACCTCTCCCATTGCAAGATGATCAATCTAGTTGACCAAACCAAATTAATAAACCGGAGAGAAATACAAAGCTATCAATCATGCATATAAGAATTCAGAGGAGACTCAAATAATATTCAAAGATAATCTGATCATAAATCCACTATTCATCGGGTCTCAACAAACACACCGCAAAAGAAGATTACATCGGATAGAACTCCAAGAACATCGATGAGAACATGGTATTGAAGATCAAAGAGAGAGAAGAAGCCATCTAGCTACTAGCTATGGACCCGTAGGTCTGTGGTAAACTACTCACAAATCATCGGTTGGGTAGCAAGGTTGATGTAGAGGCCCTCCGTGATCGAACCCCCCTCCGGCAGATTGCGAAAAAGGCCCCTAGATGGGATCTCACAAGTTCATAGGCTTGCAGCGACGGAGAAGTGTTTTTGTGGACGCTTCTGGTGGTTTGGGTATATTTGGGAATTTATAGTGCAAAGATTAGGGTTGGGGGACTCCCGAGGATGCCACAAGCCAGGGGGCGCCCCCCTAGGGCGCGCCCTGAGGGCTTGTGGGCTCCTTGGGACTCCCCTGTCCCCCTCTCCAAGCTACGTGGGTGTCTTCTGGTCCAAGCAAAATCACCGCGAAATTTTTATTCTATTTGGAGTTTGTTGGATATTCTTTTATGAAAAATCCAAAACAAGGAAAAACAGCAACTGGCACTAGGCACTAGGTTAATAGGTTAGTCCCAAAAAATTATATAAAATAATATATTAATGCATATAAAACATCCAAAACAGATGATATAATAGCATCGAAAAATAAAAAATTATAGATACGTTGGAGACATATCAAGCATCCCCAAGCTTAATTCCTGCTCGTCCTCGAGTAGGTAAATGATAAAAACAGAATTTTTGATGTGGAATGCTACCTAACATATTAATCAATGCAATTCTTCTTATCTTGGCATAAATCTTCAGATCCACATGATTCAAAACAAAAGTTTAATATTAACATAAAAACAATAATAATCATGAAACTTCACAAAATACCATGGCTAAAGAAAGTTATCCCTACAAAATCATATAATCGTGTTATGCTCCCTCTTCTCAACACAAAGTATAAATCATGTACTACCCCGGTGTGAGACAAGCAATTGATTCATACTTTTTAACATGCTTTAGCTTTTTCAACTCTTCACATCAACTATAGGTGGAATAGAAGGTGTTAGTAGACAAAAGAAGGGAGAATGTCTCACATCAACTAGGCAAATTAATGGACTATGGAGATGTCCATCAATTGATATCAATGTGAGTTAGTAGGGATTGCCATGTAATGGATGCACTAGAGCTATAAGTGTATGAAAGCTCAAAAGAAAACTAAGTGGATGTGCATCCAACAACTTGCTTGCTCATGAAGACCTAGGGCAATTTTAGGAAGCCCATCATTAGAATATACAAGCCAAGTTCTATAACGAAAAATTCCCACTAGTAATATATGAAAGTGTCAAAATAGGAGACTCTCTATCATGAAGAACATGGTGCTATTTTGAATCACACGTGTGGAAAAGGATAGTAACATTGTCCCTTCTCTCTTTTTCTCCCATATTTTATTTTGGGCTCTTTGGCCTCTTACCTTTTTTATTTAGGCTCTTTGGCCTCCTTTTTTATATAACCTCGCATGGGACAATGTTCTAATAATGATGATCATCACACTTTTACTTACTTACAACTCAAAAATTACAACTGAAGGTGAAAACTCCTAATGACGGAACGGTGGAGTTACATGGCAATATATATCGGAATGGCTATGAAAATGACATAATAGGTAGGTATAGTGGGTGTTTTGAGGAAAAGTATAAGGTGGGTTTAATGCACCGGCGAAAGTTGCGCGGTACTAGAGTGGCTAGCAAAGGTGGAAGAGTGAGAGTGCGTATAATCCATGGACTTAACATTAGTCATAAAGAAATCACATACTTATTGCAAAAAGTTTATTATACCTTCTAAGAAAAGTACTACTACACATGCTCCTAGGGGAGAGTTTTGGTCCGCTCCCGATTATCACACAAAGGAGGACAATCAAGGATAAATTACGCTCCAACTTCATCACATAACTAGAAGACCATACGTGCATGCTACGGGAATAACAAACCTTAACACAAGTATTTATTTTATTTCACAATTCACTACTAGAATAACTCTAATATCACCATCTTCATATCTCAAAATAATTGCAAGGAATCAAGCTTCTCATATATTCAGTGCTCTTTATGAAAGTTTTTATTATATCCCCTTTGGATGCCCATCATATTAGGAATAAATTCATAACCTAAGCAAATTACCATGATGTTTAAGACACTCAAAATAATATAAGTGAATCATGAGAGTTCATCAATTTCTTTAAAACAACATCACTGACATGCTCTAAAAAGATATAAGTGAAGCACTAGAGCAGAACTGCCTCACTCAATAGATATAAGTGAAGCACAGAGAGTATTCTAATAGATTCACGATTAATGTATGTCCCTCTCAAAAGGTGTGTATAGTAAGGATGATTGTCGCAAACTAAAAATCAAAGACTCATATCATACAAGATGCTCCAAGCAAAACACATATCATGTGGTGAATAAAATATAGCCTCAAGGAAATTTATCGGTGGATTGAGGATGAAAGAGGGGATGCCATCCGAGGCATCCCCAAGATTAGATGCTTGGCTGTCCTTGAATATTACCTTGGGGTGCCTTGGGAATCCCCAAGCTTAGGCTCTTTCCACTCCCTATTCCATAATCCATCAAATCTTTACCCAATACTTTAAAACATCACAACACAAAACTCAACAGAACACTCGTAAAATCCATTAGTATAAGAAAAAACCAAATCACCACTTAGATACTGTTGTGAAATCATTCTAAATATATAATGGTGTTATAGCTACTGTATTCCAACTTCTCCATGGTACATACCCCCCGATACTACCCATAGATTCATCAAAATAAGCGAAGAACACAATAAAAACAGATTCAATCTAAAACAGAACAATTTGTAGTAAACGGGAAACTTCGTATACTTCTGTAACTCCAAAAAATTCTAAAACAATAGGAAAATGTAGGAAATTTGTATATCAATCTTCTGTAAGAAATTCAGAACCAGATAATGTCCTGTGAATTATCAAAATTCTGCTACTGGATGCAAAATTTTCTGTTTTTCAGCAAAATCAAATCAACTATCTTCCAAATCACCCCAAAGGTCTTACTTGGCGCAAAAACTAATTTAAATCATGCAAAATCCTCTAACCTGAGGCTATAATATACATTTATTGGAAAACAAGAACAAAAATGTAAAAACAGAAATAAAATTGGGTTGCCTCCCAACAAGCGCTATTGTTTAACGACCCCAGCTTGGCATAATGCAACGATCTAGGTATTGTCCTCTTTGGTATTTAGTCCATAAGTAGACCTCATAATAGATTCATATGCCAACTTAATTTCCTTTCTAGGAAAGTGTTCCATGCCCTTCCTTAATGGAATTGAAATCTAATGTTTCCTTCTTTCATATCAATAATTGTACCAATCGTTCCAAGGAAAGGTCTACGAAGAATAATAGGACATGTAGGATTGCAATCTATATCAAGCACAATAAAATCTACAGGCACATAATTCCTATTTTTAATAATAAGAACATCATTAATCCTTCCCATAGGTTTCTTAATAGTGGAATCCGCTAGATGCAAATTCAAAGAACAATCATCAAATTTGTGGAAACCGAGCACATCACATAAAGTTTTTGGAACAGTGGAAACACTAGCACCAAAATCACACAAAGCATGTCACTCATAATCCTTAATTTTAATCTTAATAGTAGGTTCCCACTCATCATAAAGCTTTCTAGGCATAGAAACTTCCAATTCAAGTTTTTCTTCAAAAGATTTGATCATAACATCAACAATTTGTTTAGTAAAAGCTTTATTTTGATTATAAGCAAGAGGTGAAATAAGCATGGATTGCCACAAGGAAATACAATCTATGAAAGAACTATTATCATAATTAAAGTCCTTGAAATACAAAAGAGTAGGTTCATCGCTACTTAAAGTTTTGACCTCTCCAACCCCACTTTTGTCAATTTTTTCATTAAGATCTTGATACTCCAAATCATTGGGACGCCTTCTAGCTAAAGTTGACTCATCTCCAGTTCCATATTTATCAAGATTTATATTAACAAACAAAGATTCAATAGGAGTCACCCAAATCACTTTGAGATCTTCATCATTATTTTCACAAGAAATAGAAGAACACACTTTTACAAACCAATCTCGCTTAGCACGCATCCTAGCGGTTCTTTCTTTACATTCATTCATAGAAATTCTAATAGATTTTAGATACTCACTAATATCATGCTTGGCTGACATACATCTTATCTTCAAATAATCAATCTCAAGAGAAGTCTTATCAATGTTCCTAGCCAAATCTTCAATCTTAAGCAATTTTTCTTCTACCATAGTGTTAAAAATCTTTTGAGAATTTATAAAATCTTTAATATTGTTCTCAAGATCAGAGGGTATTTTATAATAATTTCCATAAGAGTTGTTGTAGGAATTACCATAATTATTATGGGAATTACCAGGAAACGACCTAGGGTTGAAATTACCTCTATAAGCGTTATTACCATAATTATTATTCACAATCAAAGTGGACAAAAAGGCATATCATTAGGATCAATAGGAGCACTCTTACTAGCAATCAATTTCATAGGTTCATCCATCTTTTGACTCAAAGTATTGATTTCTGCAATCACATGCACTTGTTTACAAGTGGAATATCTTTCGGTATGCCATTGAGAGTAATTTGTCATAATATCATCTAGGAGTTTAGTAGCTTTTCCTAATGTAATTTCCATACAAGTACCACCCACAGAGGAATCCAAAAAGATTTCTAGATGCAAAATTCAATCCTACATAATTTTTTTGTATAATCATCCACAAACTTTAACCATGAGTAGGGCAATTTCTTATCATCAATTTCATTCTCTCCCAAGATTGTGCAACATGTTCATGAAAAAGTTTCTTGAAATTCATTATATCATTTCTAAGGGATATGATCTTAGCAGGAGGAAAATACTTGGTAGACTTGATGTAGAACCTCCCCGGTAACAGCGCTAGAAATTCTTCCTGCTACTTCTTGAGCCTGCGTTGGTTTTTCCCTTAAAGGGGAAAGGGTGATGTAGCAAAGTAGAGATATGAATTTCCCTTAGTTGAGAACAAAGGTATCAATCTAGTAGGAGGTACAAGCAAGTCTCCAATATATGCACCTGCACAAACAATCAAACACTTGCACCCAACGCGATAAAGGGGTTGTCAATCCCTTCATGGTCACTTGCAAGGATGAGATCTGATAGAGATAGATATAAACGAAATAAAATTAAATAAAATTCAGCAAGGTAATTTTGGGTTTTTGGCTTTATAGATCTGAAAATATATGATGGAAATAGACCTGGGGGCCATAGGTTTCCCTAGAGGCTTCTCTTTTAAATAAAGAATATGGTGGGTAAACAAATTACTGTTGGGCAATTGATAGAAAAGCGCATAGTTATGACGATATCTAAGGCAATGATCATGAATATAGGCATCACGTCCATGACAAGTAGACCGAAATGATTCTGCATCTAGTACTATTACTCCACACATCGACCGACTCCTGCCTGCATCTAGTATTAAGTTCATAAGAACAGAGTAAAGCTTTAAGCAAGATGACATGATGTAGAGGGATAAACTAAAGCAATATGATCTAAACCCCATCTTTTTACCCTTAATGGAAACAATACAATAAGTACCTCGCTGCCCCTTCTGTCACTGGGAGAGGACACTGCAAGATTGAACCCATCACAAAGCACCTCTCCCATTGCAAGATAGATCAATCTAGTTGGCCAAACCAAATTAATAAATCGGAGAGAAATACAAAGATATCAAATCATGCATATAAGAATTCATAGGAGACTCAAATAATATTCATAGATAATCTGATCATAAATATACAATTCATCAGATCTCAACAAACACACCACAAAATAAGATTACATGGGATAGAACACACAGAACATCGAGGAGAACATGGTATTGAATATCAAAGAGAAAGAAGAAGTCATCTAGCTACTAGCTATGGACCAGTAGGTATGTCGTAAACTACTCACACATCATTGGTAGGGCAGAAAGGTTGATGAAGAGGCCCTCCGTGATCGAATCCCCCTCTGGTAGATTGTTGGAAGGCCCCAAGATGGGATCTCACTAGGTCAGAGGCTTGCGGCGGCAGAAGAGTATTTTTGTGGACGCTTCTGGTGGTTTGGGAATATTTGGGAATTTATAGTGTAAAGATTAGTGTTGGGGGACTCCCGAGGGGGCCACAATACAGGGGCGCCCCCCTAGGGCACCATGAGGGCTTGTGGGCTCCTCGGGACTCCCCTGGACCCCTCTCCAAGCTACGTGGGTGTCTTCTGGTCCAAGAAAAATCATCACGAAAGTTTATTCCGTTTGGACATCGTTTGATATTCCTTTCCGAAAAAGCCAAAAACAAGGAAAAACAGCAACAGGCACTGGGCACTAGGTTAATAGGTTAGTCCCAAAAAATGATATAAAATAATATATTAACTCATATAAAACATCCAAAACAGATAATACAATAGCATGGAACAATAAAAAATTATTGATACATTGGAGACGTATAAGGGCCATATTTTTCACTAGAGGCTTATCTCAAGAAAATAGCATACGATGGATAAACAAATTACTATTAGGAAATTCATAGAAAAGAAAATAATTATGAAGTTATCTAAGGTAATGATCATACATAGGCATCACGTCCGAGACAAGTAGACCGAAACGATTATGCATCTACTACTATCTAGTGTATTAAGTTCATGGAAAAACAGAGTATTGCCTTAAGCAAGATGACATGATGTAGACAAGATAAACTCATGTATGAATAAAACCCATATTTTTACACTTAATTGCAACGATACATACGTGTGATGTCCCTTTCTGTCACTGGGATTGAGCACTGTAAGATCAAACCCATTACAAACCACCACTTCTCATGGCAAGACAAATCAATCTAGTTGGCCAAACCAAGCCTATAAATCAGAGAAGAAATATGAAGCTATATTAATCATGCATAAAAGAGTTCAGAGAAAACTCAAATAATATTCATGGATTGATCCGATCATAAACTTAGAATTTATCGGATCCCAACAAACACACCGCAAAAAGTCATCACATCAAATAGATCTCTGATACGTCCATTTTGCATCATGCTTTTATATCAATATTTATTGCATTATGGGCTGTTATTACACATTATATCTCTATACTTATGGCTATTCTCTCTTATTTTACAAGGTTTACCATGAATAGGGGGAATGCCGGCAGCTGGAATTCTGGTTGGAAAAGGAGCAAACGTTGGAAACCTATTCTGCACAACTCCAAAAGACCTGAGACTCCACGAAACAACTTTTTGGATTTATTAAGGAATTATGAGCAAAAGAAATAGGCCAGGGGGCCACACCCTGTCCAGGAGATAGGGGGCTCCCTAGTGGGCCTCTAGCGTCCATCTTCTGCTATATGAAGGGTTTTGTCCTGGAAAAATTCGTGGGCAAGCTTACGAGACGAAACTCAGCTGCCACGAGGCGGAACCTTGGTGGAATCAATCTAGGGCTCTGGCAGAGCTGTTCTGCCGGGGACACTTCCCTCCGGGAGGGGGAAATCATCACCAACGTCATCACCAACGATCCTCTCATCGGGAGGGGGTCAATCTCCATCAACATCTTCACCAGCACCATCTCCTCTCAAACCCTAGTTCACCTCTTGTATCCAATCTTGTATCCAAAACCACAAATTGGTACCTGTGGGTTGCTAGTAGTGTTGATTACTCCTTGTAGTTGATACTTATTGGTGTACTTGGTGGAAGATCATATGAGCAGATCCTTAATGCATATTATTACACCTCTGATTATGAACATGAATATGCTTTGTGAGTAGTTACGTTTGTTCCTGAGGACATGGGTGAAGTCTTGCTATTAGTAGTCATGTGAATTTGGTATTCGTTCGATATTTTGATGAGATGTATGTTGTCTCTCCTCTAGTGGTGTTATGTGAACGTCGACTACATGACACTTCACCATTATTTGGGCCTAGAGGAAGGTATAGGGAAGTAATAAGTAGATGGTGGGTTGCTAGAGTGACAGAAGATTAAACCCTAGTTTATGTGTTGCTTCATTAGGGGTTGATATGGACCCATATGTTTAATGCTATGGTTAGGTTTACCTTAATACTCCTTTTTGTAGTTGCAGACGCTTGCAATAGGGGTTAATCATAAGTGGGATGCTTGTCCAAGTTAGGTCAGTACCCAAGTGCCGGTCCACCCACATATCAAATTATCAAAGTACCGAACGCGAATCATATGAGCGTGATGAAAACTAGCTTGACGATAATTCCCAATGTGTCCTCGGGAGCTCCTTCCTCATTATTAAAATTTCTCCAGGCTTATCCATTGCTACATAAAGGATTGGGCCACCTTGCTGCACTTTATTTACTTTATTTACTTTTGCTCATTACTATTTATCTTATCACAAAACTATCTATCACCTACTATTTCAGTGCTTGCAGAGAAAACCTTACTGAAAACCGCTTATCATTTCCTTCTGCTCCTCGTTGGGTTCGACACTCTTACTTATCGAAAGGACTACGATAGATACCCTACACTTGTGGGTCATCAAGACTCTTTTCTGGCGTCGTTGCCGGGGAGCGTAGCGCTCTTGGTGAGTTGAACTTGGTAAGGAAACATTTATATTGTGTGCTGAAATTTTCTGTTACTTGCCACTATGGAAACTAATCCTTTGAGTGGCTTGTTTGGGGTATCTTCACCCCAACCAGAAGAGCAAAGAAATGCCCCTCAACCTACTAAACCTTATGAAAATGTTCACTTTGAGATTCCTTCGGGTATGATAGAAAAACTGCTAGCTAATCCTTTTGCAGGAGACGAAACATTGCATCCCGACTTACACCTTATCTTTGTGGATGAAGTTTGTGGATTATTTAAGCTTGCAGGTATTCCCGATGATGTTGTCAAAAGGAAGGTCTTCCCTTTATCTTTTAAGGGAGATGCAATGACATGGTATAGGCTATGTGATGATACAAGATCTTGGAATTATAAGCGATTGAAATTGGAAGTTCACCAAAAGTTCTATCCTATGCATCTTGTTCATCGTGATCGTAATTACATATATAATTTCTGGCCTCGCGAAGGAGAAAGCATCGCTCAATCTTGGGGGAGGCTTATGTCAATGTTATATTCATGCCCCAATCATGAGCTCTCTCGGGAAATGATTATTCAGAATTTTTATGCTCGGCTTTCTCTTGATAATCACAACTTGCTCGATACCTCCTGTGTTGGTTCCTATATGCTGAAGACTATTGATTTCAAACGCAACACTGAAGATTGGGGTTCCGAAGATGGTAAGGAGTCAGGCATGACACCTAAGTTTGATTGTGTTAAATCTTTTATGGATACCGATGCTTTCTGTGGATTTAGCTCTAAGTATGGACTTGACTCTGAGATAGTAGCTACTTTTTGTGAAACTTTTGCTGCTCACGTTGATCTCCCTAAAGAGAAGTGGTTTAAATATAATCCTCCTGTTGAAGTGAAAGTAGTTGCACCTATTACAGTCGAAGAGAAGACTATTACATGTAGTGATCCTATTATTCCTATTGCTTATGTTGAAAAACCTCCTTTTGCTGTTAGGATAAAAGATCATGTTAAAGCTTCGACTATTGTTCGTAAGAGTAATACTAGGACCTATACACCTCCTGAGAAAATTAATGTTGAACCTAGTATTGCTATGATTAAAGATCTCTTGGATGAAGACTTAGATGGGCATGTTATCTCTTTCTTGGGTGAAACTGCTAATATTGCTAGACCCGATACTAAGACACGTAGACCTGTTGTAGGCATGCCTGTTATTTTTGTTAAAATTGGAGCTCATTCTTATCATGGCTTATGTGATATGGGTGCTAGTGCTAATGCGATACCTTATGATCTTTATAAAGAAATTATGCACGATATTGCACCAGTTGATTTAGAAGATATTGATGTTACTATTAAGCTTGCTAATAGGGACACCATTAAACCTATTGGGATTGTTAGAGATGTTGAAGTATTGTGTGGGAAGAGTAAATACCCTGCTGATTTTCTTGTTCTCGGTTCCCCACAAGATGATTTTTGTCCCATTATTTTTGGTAGACCCTTCTTGAACACTACTAGTGCTAAAATTGATTGTGAAAAGAATATTGTCACTGTTGGCTTAGATGGTATGTCTCATGAGTTTAATTTCGCTAAGTTTAGTAGACAACATCGTGAAAAGGAACCATCTAGTAAGGATGAGATTATTGGTCTTGCTTCCATTGTTGTTCCTCCAACTGATCCGTTAGAACAATATTTTGCTAGACCATGAAAACGATATGTTTATGAAGGAAAGGGAAGAAATAAATGAAGTGTTCCTTAAACAAGAACCTATGCTAAAACATAATCTTCCCATTGAAATTCTTGGGGATCCCCCTCCACCCAACGGTGATCCCGTGTTTGAAGTCAAACCATTACCTGATAATCTTAAGTATGCTTATCTTGATGAAAAAGAAATATATCTTGTTATTATTAGTGCTAACCTTTCAGATAAAGAAGAAGAAAGATTATTGAAAACTCTGAAGAAGCACCGAGCTGCTATTGGATATACCCTGGATGATCTCAAGGTCATTAGTCCCACATTATGTCAACATAAGATTTCAGTGGAGAAAGATGCCAAACCTGTTAGAGATCCTCAAAGATGATTAAATCCCAAAATGAAGGAAGTGGTGAGAAAGGAGATACTAAAACTCCTTGAGGCAGGTATTATTTATCCCGTTGCTGATAGTGAATGGGTAAGCCCTGTCCATTGTGTCCCTAAAAAGGGAGGTATTATCGTTGTCCCTAATGATACAGATGAATTGATCCTGCAAAGAATTATTACAGGCTATAGGATGGTAATTGATTTCCGCAAGTTAAATAAAGCTACTAAGAAAGATCATTACCATTTACCTTTTATTGATCAAATGCTATAAAGGTTATCCAAATACACACATTTTTGCTTTCTAGATGGTTATTCTGGCTTCTCTCAGATACCTGTATCAGCGGGGGATCAATCTAAAACTACTTTTACTTGCCCTTTTGGTACTTTTGCTTATAGACGTATGCCTTTTGGTTTATGTAATGCACCTGCTACCTTTCGAAGATGCATGATGGCTATATTTTATGATTTTTGTGAAAAGATTTGTGAGGTATTCATGGATGACTTCTCCGTCTATGGATCCTCTTTTGATGATTGTTTGAGCAACCTTGATCAAGTTTTGTAGAGATGCGAAGACACTAGTCTCGTCTTGAATTGGGAAAAGTGTCACTTCATGGTAATGAAGGCATTGTCTTGGGGCACAAGATCTCCG
>NC_041387.1:532453406-532456901 GCF_002162155.2 Triticum dicoccoides | reverse complement strand
TGGCATAGGCTATTATTGTTGACATCACCTAAAGGTGAATACGTTGGGAGGCAACACAATAAGCCCCTATCTTTCTCAGTGTCCGGCTGAAACTCTATAACCACAAGTATTGCGTGAGTGTTAACAATTATGGGAGACTACGAGATAGTTGAGTATGTGAGATTGCTGAGAAGCTCTATTATTGACTCTTTCTGATGTTACGATAAATTGCAATTGCTGCAATGACTGAGATTATAGTTTGTTAGTTCCCAATGAAGTTTTTGAACCATACTTGACATTGTGAATTGCTTATTACTTGAACACAGGAAATCATATGACAAAATCCATATATGTTGCTGTTATTAGAATGATCATGATGCCCTCATGTTCGTATTTTATTTTTATCGACACCTCTATCTCTAAACATGTGGACATATTTTTCGATTTCGGTTTCCGCTTGAGGACAAGCGAGGTCTAAGCTTGGGGGAGTTGATACGTCCATCTTGCATCATACTTTTATACCAATATTTATTGCATTATGGGCTGTTATTACACATTATATCTCTACACTTATGGCTATTCTCTCTTATTTTACAAGGTTTACCATGAAGAAGGGGAATGCCGACAGCTGGAATTCTGGCTGGAAAAGGAGCAAACATTGGAAACCTATTCTGCACAACTCCAAAAGACCTGAGACTCCACGAAACAACCTTTTGGATTTATTAAGGAATTATGAGCAAAAGAAATAGGCCAGGGGGCCCACACCCTGTCCAGGAGACAGGGGGGCGCCCCCCCTAGTGGCGCCCCCCTATCTCCTGGGCTCCCTGGTGGGCCTCCGGTGTCCATCTTCTGCTATATGAAGGGTTTTGTCCTGGAAAAATTCATGGGCAAGCTTACGAGATGAAACTCCGCTGCCACGAGGCGGAACCTTGGCGGAATCAATCTAGGGCTCTGGCAGAGCTATTCTGCCGAGGACACTTCCCTCCGGGAGGGGGAAATCATCACCAATGATCCTCTCATCGGGAGGGGGTCAATCTCCATCAACATCTTCTCCAGCACCATCTCCTCTCAAACCCTAGTTCATCTCTTGTATCCAATCTTGTATCCAAAACCACAAATTGGTACCTGTGGGTTGCTAGTAGTGTTGATTACTCCTTGTAGTTGATACTTATTGGTTTACTTGGTGGAAGATCATATGATCAGATCCTTCATGCATATTATTACACCTCTGATTATGAACATGAATATGCTTTGTGAGTAGTTACGTTTGTTCCGGAGGACATGGGTGAAGTCTTGCTATTAGTAGTCATGTGAATTTAGTATTCGTTTGATATTTTGATGAGATGTATGTTGTCTCTCCTCTAGTGGTGTTATGTGAACGTCGACTACATGACACTTCACCATTATTTGGGCCTAGAGGAAGGCATAGGGAAGTAATAAGTAGACGATGGGTTGCTAGAGTGACAAAATCCTAAACCCTAGTTTATGCGTTGCTTTGTTAGGGGTTGATATGGACCCATATGTTTAATGTTGTGGTTAGGTTTACCTTAATACTCCTTTTTGTAGTTGCGGACGCTTGCAATAGGGGTTAATCATAAGTGGGATGCTTGTCCAAGTTAGGGAAGTACCCAAGTGCCGGTCCACCCACATATCAAATTATCAAAGTACCGAACGCGAATCATACGAGCGTGATGAAAACTAGCTTGACGATAATTCCCAATGTGTCCTCGGGAGCTCCTTCCTCATTATCAAAATTTGTCCAGGCTTATCCTTTGCTACATAAAGGATTGGGCCACCTTGCTGCACTTTATTTACTTTTTCTCGTTACTATTTATCTTATCACAAAACTATCTATCACCTACTATTTCAGTGCTTGCAGAGAAAACCTTACTGAAAACCGCTTATCATTTCCTTCTGCTCCTCGTTGGGTTCGACACTCTTACTTATCGAAAGGACTACGATAGATCCCCTACACTTGTGGGTCATCAATCTCCAAGAACACCAAGGAGAACATAGTATTGAAGATCAAAAGGAGATAAGAAGCCATATAGCTACTAACTATGGACCCATAGGTCCGTGGTGAACTACTCACGCATCATCGTAGGGGTAGCAAGGATGATGAAGAACCCCTCCATGATCGATTCCCCCTCTAGCAGAGTGCCAGAAAAGGTCCCCAGATGGGATCACATGAGAACAGAGGATTGTGGCGGCGGAAAAAGTATTTTGTGGACTCCCCTGTAGGTTTTCTGATTTTTGGGAATTTATAGAGGCGGAGTTAGGTCAAAAGGAGGCTCGTGGGACCCACTATGTACCAGGGCGTTCCTTGGTGCCTAGTGTGCCACTACTTCAGCTTCTCATCCCCTCCCAATGCTTCCAGGGTCTCTGATCGCCAGAAAAAATCTCCAAAAAAATTCCGTGGCATTTGGACTTCGTTTGGTATTGATATTCTGCAAAGTGAAAAACAAGCAAAAAAGAAGAACTTGCACTGGGCACTAAGTTAGTAGGTTAGTCCCAAAAATGATACAAAGTTGCTTGTAAATGTATATAACACATCAAAGATTGATACTATAATAGCATGGAACAATCAAAAATTATAGATACGTTGGAGATGTATACTTGCAAATTATTATTTTAAGGGTGGAGTACCTAAGAAGTTAGGTGATTCAGGAATATCTACTATACCACGCTCCATTAAAACAAGTTATGTCAAAACCGCTTTATGTGATTTAGGAATCGGTGTTAGTGTTATGCCTTTTTATTTATATAGAAGACTTGGTTTGACTAAACTCACACCTACTGAAATATCTTTGCAAATGGATGATAAATCAACTGCTATACCTATCGGTATTTGTGAGGACGTGCCTGTTGCTGTTGCAAATGTTACTATCTTAACATACTTTGTTATACTTGATATGCCCGATAACGGAAACATGTCAATTATCCTTGGTAAACCTTTTTTCAATACTGCAGGAGCTGTTATTGATTGCAACAAAAGCAAGGTCACTTTTCACGTCAATGGTAATGAACATACGGTTTATTTTCCGAAGAAACAAAGTTCGGTGAATGGTATCAACTGTATTGAAAAGGTTTCGACAATCACTATTGCAGTTTCAAATTCCCTCTTCCTACTATCAAAAAGAAATATGAAATTCTCATTGTTGGGGAGATGCATATCCCCGTTGAGGTAACCTAGTGTTATACAAAACTTCTTCGGTTTCATGTTACTCGGAAATAGTTTGTTAATAATACTTTATCAACCTTATTAATGGATTCATTTTGAGGGGCATGTGGTCGATGAATCTAGTAAGTACAACCTTCTGTAATCATAGTTTGCTCTATGTTATTTGTAGTTTAATAAAGTAAAATGCCATTATTTTCCTATTTTTTAAATTATCCACGAATTAAAAATGGCCTGAAAATAAAAGTGCTCAGAATATTATAAACTTTTAACATGATTTTTGCTGGAATATTTAAGAATTTTTGGTGTTGAATTCATCCAAGTGGGGGTGCCCCTGT
>NC_041387.1:532446099-532449588 GCF_002162155.2 Triticum dicoccoides | reverse complement strand
ACATGAGGGCATCATGATCATCATTACAACAGCAATATATTGTCATATAACTTCTGATGCTAAAGTGATACTTTGTTCACAAGGTAAAGTATGAACCATAAACTTCATTGAAAACTAACAAACTATGGTCTCAGTCATTGATGCAATTGCAAGTTGTCATAATGTCAGAAAGAGTCTAAATAAGAGCTTTTATTTGGCAAGTTCACATACTCAACCATCATTTAATATTTCATAATTGCTAACACTCGCGGATACTTATGGGTGAAGCTTCAATCAGACACATAGAAAGATAGGGGATTATGATTTTGCCTCCCAACTCTTCACCTCAAGGGTAATGTCAATAATAATAACTCATGATCACCTACATCTGACCAGATATGTGTGCCTAGATCTTTCTCTAGCACATGATGCTTGCCAAGAAGAAGAGAAAATAAAAAGAATGGTGGAAACCACCATGGCTCTTGCCTAAAGGTATATAATTAAAATAAAATAGAGGCCCTTCGCAGAGGGAAGTAGAGGTTGTCATGCGCCTTTTATTTGGATCCACAAATTCTTAATGCAAAGGAACGTCACTTTATATTGCCCCTTGTGATAACGACCTTTATTATATAGTCTGTCGCTTTTATTTCTTCCCATCACAGGTTCGTATAAAGTTTATTTTTCTCACAACAAAAGACCACACATATTTAGAGAGCAGTTTGTATTTCTTTGCACCGATGACAACTTACTTGAAGGATCTTACTCAATCCATAGGTAGGTATAGTGGACTCCTTTGACAAAACTGAGTTTAAGGATTTTGGATGCACAAGTAGTATCTCTACTTAGTGCGGAGTTTTTGGCTAGCATGAAATAGAAAGCAAGCTCCACATATTAGAGGTTCTATGACAATATAACTTCCATTCGGATATAAGCAGCCATAACACATTACGTTGCCTTTCTTGTCTAACATCAACTTATTAGCATGTAATATTTTAATGAGTGCTCACAATCACAAAAGATGTCCAAGATAGTATATTCATATGTGAAACCTCTCTTTCCTTATTACTTCTTGTTAATTGCAACAATGAACAATACTATGTTTGTAAACCCTCAAAAAAATTCATGCATTCTACTTCTTATACGTGAAATCATCACTCTCCATAAGATTATTATATAATCTTTTATTTCCTTTATTCTTATTTTTTTCAAAGATCAAAGCAAGAAAGAAAAACACCCAACTCGAAACTAATCTTTATTATATAACTCTCATACTCGATTACATAGATAGAACATGAAGCAAGAACTTAAAGACTATATCATACTAAATTTTTATTCTACTAGATCACGATTTAACCAAAAGGATCGAACTAAGATAGACGATAATAATAAGGATGGTGATACGATACCGGGGCAACTCCCCCAAGCTTGTCACAATCCAAGGGGAGTGCCCATACCCGTGTACTCAAGTCTCCTTTTTTGGAGGTGGTGATGATGAAGTTGATGATGCGGGGGGCTTGTCTTCCGCTGTAGTGACCAGACCTCAAACAGTCTGATCTCTGTGCATCAGTGTCATCCTTGGACCAGTAATGCTGACACACACAGTACTTGAAGGATTTATAGCAGAGTAGCAATCACACACTTATTACATCGAATGTCTCAAAAGAGAACTCATTACAATAAATATGGCTTAAGGCCATCTAATAACGATAACAGCGGAAGGCTTGGAAGATAAGTGAGTCAATCAACTCCAACGGCATCACTGAGTATAGAACCACGATCCTAAGGCATCTTACTCGTCGTCTGAAGAGTCTGCAATATGAACGTTGCAGCCCGAAAACGAGTCAGCACATGGAATATGCTGGCAATGTAACACATAGAGAGTAATGAAAAGATACAGCTATACTACATGCATATATGGCTGGTGGAAAGCTCTATGGTTACAGTTTTTGCATAAAGCCAGTTTTTTCCCTACTGCAAAGGAATAAATTTTATTTAACTATCATGGTGGTTGTTAAACATTGAGAATGGTTGACAGCATTCTCAATCCCAATTAAGTATCATTATTAAAACCCAACAATATTTATTAAAGTAACATGATGAGATTCACATGATAATCTAAGTACTAGATACTCAAAACGTCCATAACCGGGGACACGGCTAATCATGATTAGTTTATACACTCTGTGGAGGTTTGCGCACTTTTCCCACAAGACTCGATCTCCTCCGTTTGTTTTCTCGCACTGCATGGTGTTTGAGAAACGGATGACCGAGACATAGTCTTTCAGAAGAGCTAGCACCTTATGATTGGGTAGACCGTACCAACCTACATCCCCTACATCCGCTAGTCTACCACTGTAAGAGTTCGCACGACTTAATCAACTATATTAGAGCCCATAGTAGCATTGTGGCTGCACACGGAAGTTTCTAGCTTGAACAATCTTATGATCCCTTTGAGCCTGGGTGGCGGTCCATAAAAAAACAGACAATCCTGGAATACCCAGGTGCCTCAATCCACCCAGATGTGTGTTTAAGTTGCCATCTTAAATAAACCATTAAATAACAATCTCACATCTCTCATGGATACACTCACCCAATCCACGTCTACTAGCATAGCATGGCATAATAAGCAAACGTAGAAGTAACTCCCAGGGGTTTGATAAGAAACATGGCAATAGGTTCTATCTTATCTACTTCCCAAAACCCACATATTATTTAGATCCTAATCATGCAATGTTTGAGGATTGATTTAATGCAATAAAAATTGGGTAGTAAAGAGATATGATCAAAGTGTTACTTGCCTTGCTGATGATCCGTGAAACCTAGGGATTCGAAGTAGCAAGCGGCGCAATCCGGATACTCTATCGCAACAAACAAACAAGCAAGCATACAATAAGTACTCATCTAATGCACAGGTAAAACTCAAATAAGAGATCTAACCAGAAAATTCAACTTAAGAACTCCGGTTGGCAAAATAATCAAATCGAACGAAGCAACGAAAATCAAATGGCGAAAGAAACAAGCTTCGTTTACTAATATGGACCTAGGTCAAATTTTACAGAAGCAAAAACTTGTTTGAATAGATTAAACGGAAAGAGGGTTTCGAGGCGAAACTCTAGGCGCTTGAATTGCCTGATTTCGATAAACGAGCGAAGAGATAAACTAAAACGAAAATCGGATCAGTAATCGCGATCAGAAATAATCGCGGAATAATACGATAAAAAGAAAAACTGACAAACAGATTAACGAACGGACGTTCGTTAACTGAAACTAAATGATAAAAAACGTTCGTTAAAACGAACGAACGAGGAACGCTCGCTAAATAGAATAAACCAAAAAAAAGAGCAAAAACTGATCTAAAAAAACCTAGGGTTTCTAAAAAAACCGAGGTGGTTTTCTTAAAAAGAAACCTGTCCGGCGGCAGGCGGCGGCGGTACCTCCGGCGGGGCGGCGGGGCACCGTCGGGGTGGGGCGTCGGAGGCAGCGGCGTTCCCGGTGGCGGCGGTGACTCGG
>NC_041387.1:532397229-532444628 GCF_002162155.2 Triticum dicoccoides | reverse complement strand
CGCGCGAGGGGAGGCGGCGGCGCGAGCAGGCCGGCCTGGCTGGGCCTTCGGCCCAGTCGGGTGTGGGCGCGTTTTTTTTAAATAATTCCGCCGAACAGAAAATAAATTCTAGAAAAAGAAATAAAAATCTAAAAATGCCAAAACAAATTTTCACTGTCTAAATAGAATATTTAGAACAAGATGAACATTTTCTTGGCCCTAAAATGCAGTTTTGAAAAACATGCAATTTTCCCTAAATTCAAATAAAATAGCGAGAACTCCAAAATAACCTTATTTGATTTTTTTTATTAAATCCTCAATATTTCTTTATTTTGGGAAAGTCATTTTATTCCCTCTCTTTTATTTTTATAATCAAAATAATTGAAGATAAAATAAATAAAATCAAATGATCCTATTTTCAAAATTCGAGAAAACCCAAATATGAAAATAACGAAATCCCCAACTCTCTCCGAGGGTCCTTGAGTCGCGTAGAATTTCTAGGATCAAACCAAAAGCAAACAAAAATATGATATGCATTGATGATCTAGTGTATAACATTCCAAGTTGAAAATTTGGGATGTTACAAACCTACCCCCCTTAAGATGAATCTCACCCTCGAGATTCGGGTTGGCTAGAAAATAGGTGAGGGTGGTCCTTTAGTAGATCTTCATCTCGCTCCCAGGTGGCTTCATCCTCGGTGTGGTGGCTCCACTGAACCTTGCAAAACTTGATAACCTTGTTGCGGGTGACTCGGCTGGCATATTCGAGGATCTTGACGGGTTTCTCCTCATAGGTCAAATCACTGTCCAACTGAATCGCCTCCAGCGGTACCGTATCTCTCAGTGGTATATCAGCCATCTTCGCGTGGCACTTGTTCAACTGGGACACGTGGAATACATCATGAACTGCTGACAATCCTTCGGGCAATTTCAACTTGTAGGCAACTTCTCCCATACGCTCCAAAACTTTGTATGGTCCCACAAAACGTGGCGCTAACTTTCCTTTAACTCCAAAGCGCTTAACTCCTCGAAGTGGAGATACATGAAGATAAACTCTGTCTCCAACTTCGTAAACTGTCTCCCTGCGTTTTGAATCTGTGTAGCTCTTCTGCCTGGACGGCTACCTTGAGCCTATCGTGAATCAACTTCACCTTCTGTTCAGACTCTTTAATCAAATCCGGTCCAAATAACTAGCGGTCTCCAACTTCATCCCATGATAATGGGGTCCTGCACCTCCTTCCGTACAAGGCTTCAAAAGGGGCCATCTTCAAACTGGATTGATAACTGTTGTTGTAAGAAAACTCTGCATATGGCAAATTGTCATCCCAACTAGATCCATAATCTAGCGCACATGTTCTCAGCATATCCTCCAAAATCTGATTGACTCTCTTGGTCTGTCCATCTGTCTGCGGGTGAAAAGCTGTACTGAGCTCTAGCCTGGTACCCAAAGTTTCATGCAACTGATTCCAGAACTTTGAGGTAAACTGGGTTCCTCTATCTGATACAATGCTCCTCGGAACTCCATGCAGACATACGAACCTAGTCATGTATATCTTTGCCAACTTAGCACTGGTGTAAGTAGTCTTTACTGGTATGAAATGAGCTACCTTCGTCAAACGATCGACTACAACCCAAATCGAGTCATAGCCTGAATGAGTCCTTTGCGATCCCGTAATAAAATCCATGCCTAGCTTATCCCACTTCCATTCGGGTATTGGCAATGGCTGTAACAATCCTGCTGGCTTCTGATGCTCTGCTTTTACTCTCTTACATATATCGCAAACTGCTACATATTCCACAATATCCTTCTTCATTCTGGTCCACCAGAAAGTATCCTTCAAATCCAAATACATCTTGGTATTTCCTGGGTAAATCGAATATGGTGAATTATGGGCCTCTTGCAAAATCACTTTCCTGATCTCCGGGTCATTAGGCACATAAACACGGTCTTCAAACCATAACGTATCGTGCTCATCCTCATGAAATCCTATAGCTTTTCCTTTGTTCATCTTCTCCTTTATAGAGGCAATCTTCTTACCAGTCTTCTGAGCTTCCCTGATCTTATCCATCAAAGTAGACTGAATCTCCAATGCTGCTACATAACCTCTTGGAACTATCTCCAAGTATAGGTCATGAATATCCTCGGCTAACTCCTTCGGTATTTCTCCAGTCATTAGTGTGTTGACATGGCTCTTATGGCTCAACGCATCGGCTACTACGTTAGCCTTTCCGGTATGATAATGCAATCTCATATCATAATCCTTGATGAGCTCCAACCATCTCCTTTGCCTGAGATTCAACTCCTTCTGCGTGAAAATGTACTTTAAACTCTTGTGATCCGTGTATACTTCACAATGGTTTCCGATGAGAAAAGGTCTCCAAGTCTTCAATGCATGCACTATGGCTACTAACTCCAAATCATGTGTGGCATAATTCAACTCATGAGGTTTCAGCTGTCGTGAAGTATACGAAACAACTCTTCCCTCCTGCATAAGCACTGCTCCAAGTCCTCGACGTGAAGCGTCACAATACACCTCGTAATCCTTACTCTGATCTGGCAGAATCAATACTGGCGATGTAACCAAGCATTCCTTAAACTCCTAGAAACTGGCGTCACATTCCTCAGTCCATTTGAACTTGGTATCCTTCTTCAACAACTCCGTCATAGGTTTTGCAATCTTCGAGAAATTCTCTATGGACCTCCGGTAGTATCCTGCCAGTCCAAGAAAACTCTGGATCTCTCCAACTGTTGTTGGTGCTTCCCAGTTTTGTCACAGTGACAACTTTGGTGGGGTCTACTGTTATACCTTCTCTGGATATAACATGTCCGAGGAATCCAACTTCCTTTAACCAAAATTCACATTTGCTGAACTTGGCGTATAACTGATGTTCTCTGAGCTTCTCAAGCACCAAATGAAAATGCTCCTTATGCTCTTCTTCGTTCTTCGAGTAGACCAAAATATCATCAATGAACACCATGACGAACTTATCCAAAAACTCCATAAACACCTTGTTCATCATGTTCATGAAATAGGCAGGCACGTTAGTTAGACCAAATGACATAATGGTGTACTCGTATAGCCCATACCTGGTGGTAAAAGCCGTCTTAGGTATATCCTTCTCTCGAATCTTCAACTGATGGTATCCTGATAGCAAATCGATCTTGGAAAATACCTTAGCTCCTTGCAATCGGTCAAACAGATCATTGATCATCGGCAGTGGGTACTTGTTCTTGATTGTTACTGCATTCAATCCTCGATAATCAACAACCATCCTCAATGATCCGTCCTTCTCCTCAACTAGAAGTACTGATGATCCCCAAGGCGAAGAACTTGGGCGAATATATCCTTTATCCAGTAACTCCTTAATCTGCTTTTTAATCTCTTCCAGATCTTTTGCAGGCATTCTGTACGGTCTCTTAGATATTGGCCCTGTGCCTGGCAAAAGCTCTATCAAAAACTCAATGTCTCTATCCGGTGGCATGCCTGGCAACTCCTCCGAGAAAACATGAGGAAAATCCTTCACCACTGGTACTTTTTCCTGCACAACTCCTGATAATGAATTTACTTGTGTCCTCTTCGGCTCATGCCGGGATACATACTTGAATCTTCTTCCTTCTGGCATTGTAAGCAAAATCGTCTTACTAGCGCATTCAATCTTCCCTCCATACTTCGATAACCAATCCATGCCTAATATCACATCCAGTCCTTGTGATTCCAGTACTATTAGGTCCGAGGGAAACACGTAGTTTCCAATCCTTAATGGTAACTGATCACACCATAGACTAGCCATATACTCTGCTCCAGGCGAGGTTACTAACATGGGTGACCTAAGGGCTTGGGTTGGCAGTTTATACTTATCCACAAATCCCCTTGAGATATATGAATGCGATGCACCAGTATCAAAAAGAACGAGTGCAGTAAATGACTTAACCAAAAACTTACCTATTACTGCATCTGGCTGAGCTTCAACCTCCTCCACGTTAACGTGGTTCACTTCTCCCCTATTAAATGGGTTCGGCTTCTTCCCTGAGCTTCCATTGCCATTTCCATTCTGGGTTTCAGGACATTCATTGGCATAATGTCCATTCTTCTAACACTTATAGCAAGTGACTTGGCTCAGGTCTCTCTTGGCTGGGGTTGACGGGTTAGTACGGTTCTGGCCGTTGCTTCCTCCATTCCCGTTACCCTTCTTGGGGCCATTATGATTATGCGTGCTACCTCCTCCATGGGTATGCTGAAAATGTCCTCCCAATTTCGGGGTAAAACGTGGCTTCTGCTAAGCTCCGGAATTGTACTTCCCTTGTCCATACTTCCTCTTGTGGTTCTCAATCTGCTTCTGCTTCCCTTCAATCATAAGGGCACGGTCTACCAACTCCTGGTAGTTGTTGAAGCTTGCTACCATCAACTGCATGCTCAGCTCATCATTCAGTCCTTCCAGGAACTTCTCCTTCTTAGCTGCATCCGTAGCAACGTCATCTGGGGCATAACGTGCGAGCTTACTAAAGTCATCCACATACTGGCCAACTGTACACCCTCCTTGGCGCAAGTTGTGAAACTCACGCTTCTTCATGGCCATAGCTCCTGCTGATACATGGGCAGTACAGAAAGCCTGCTGAAACTGATCCCATGTGACAGTGTCCACAGGATAAGTGGCTGTGAAATTCTCCCACCATGATGCTGCGGGTCCTTCAAGCTGATGTGTGAAAAAATGCACCTTTTCCGCATCTGTGCATCCTGCAGTGGTCAACTCCCTTCCTATCTTGCGGAGCCAATCATCTGCAACAATCGGCTCAGTGCTAATGGAAAACACCGGCGGATTCAGTCTAAGGAAACGGGTTAAGTGATCAACAGGTGGTGGTGGTGGTGGGTTGTTGTTGTTGTTCCCCGGATTCTGATTCTGTACTAGCAACTGCATCAAGGCATTCTGCTACTGGATCAACTGGGTGAGCTCGGGTGGGAAAGCAAATCCATTGTCACGTCTCGGAGGCATCTGAGGGTTTAGAAGAGATGAGGATATAGAATAGAATAAGGTCTAGGGAGAAAACACTACCCATATGCACATGAGACAAATGCAAACAAAATCACTTCATTCAATCAAACAAGGGCATACAACGGTCTAACTATCATTACAAAAGTGCTCGGACTATACTAGATACATGGGGGAATACTACTACTGTCATGGAGGTTGACTAGAAAAACTGCTCCGATGAAGACTCCACGATATCTGCTCCAGCTTCATCAACATAGTCATCATCGCTATCATCTGGGTCCGAGTCGGTGTCGTCAATGATGATGTAGTTCTTTGGACAGGTGCAATCTTCGTCTTCTCCTCCAGTCGCGGGAAATCCCATGAATATTTTTAGCTTCTTGTTTAGATCATCGCTCTTCTCCACGAGTGTCACAATTTCCTCCTCATATCCATCGCGTGTAGACTTGAGTTCTTCCTCCAGTTCTGTGATCTTGGTCATGGCCTTCTTCAGGTCTATCATGCCTGCGCACATCTGGTTCTCCTGGCGTCGAATGTGCTGGTTTAACTCCTAGATGGAAGCTGCAATTGATCTGTCCTTCCTAGTGCTGATCATCTCCCATTGCTCATCTCGGCGCCCACAAATCTGGTAAATAGTATCCTTGAGATCCTTGTGGTAAACTTCTCCAATGCGTCCCATGGTGATGTGGGCTGCCATGCTCTTTCCTAGACTCCAGGTTGGTGCATCAAAGGAAAACTCTATGGGATCGGTGACGGGCATGAACGTCCGTCCTGGGACTTGAACTTGAATCATCCAGTGCTCCTCTTCAGGTAAAGTGGTGTTGTAAGTCCCGGTGAAGCTTGGCACTCCGATGTTCAGGTACTTGGTGACTTCCTTCAGGAGGTGTCCAAAGGGTGTATCTTCCTCCGGTTGCGTGAACTTGTTCCTTGCACCCGCCATCCTAAAAGAATAGAAAAGATGAGGAGTCAGCAATGAGAAGAGTGAGTAGTGATCTAGGGCTTTAGCTTAGTGGTCGTGTCCTACAGTCAGCGTGTGCTCTGATAACATCTTGTAGCGACCAGACCTCAAACAGTCTGATCTCTGTGCATCAGTGTCATCCCTGGATCAGTAACACTGAAACGCACAATACTTGAAGGATTTATAACAGAGTAGCAATCACACACTTATTACATCAAATGTCTCAAAAGAGAACTCATTACAATAAATATGGCTTAAGGCCATCTAATAACGATAACAGCGGAAGGCTTGGAAGATAAGTGAGTCCATTAACTCCAACGGCATCACTGAGTATAGAACCACGATCCTAAGGCATCTTACTCGTCGTCTGAAAAGTCTGCAACATGAACGTTGCAGCCTGAAAACGAGTCAACACATGGAATATGCTGGCAATGTAACACATAGAGAGTAATGAAAAGATAAAGCTATACTACATGCATATATGGCTAGTGGAAAGCTCTATGGTTACAGTTTTTGCATAAAGCCAGTTTTTTCCCTACTGCAAAGGAATAAATTTTATTTAACTATCATGGTGGTTGTTAAACATTGAGAATGGTTGACAGCATTCTCAATCCCAATTAAGTATCATCATTAAAACCCAACAATATTAATTAAAGTAACATGATGAGATTCACATGATAATCCAAGTACTAGATACTCAAAACGTCCATAACTGGGGACACGACTAATCATGATTAGTTTATACACTCTGCAGAGGTTTGCGCACTTTTCCCACAAGACTCGATCTCCTCCGTTTTTTTTCTCGCACTGCATGGTGTTTCAGAAACGGATAACCAAGATATAGTCTTTCAGAAACGCTAGCACCTTACGATTGGGTAGACCGTACCAACCTACATCCCCTTTATCTGCTAGTCTACCACTGTAAGAGTTCGCACGACTTAATCAACTATGCTAGAGCCCATAGTAGCATTGTGGCTGCACACCGAAGTTTCTAGCATGAACAATCTTATGATCCCTTTGAGCCTGGGTGGCGGTCCATAAAAAAACAGACAATCCTGGAATACCCAGGTGCCTCAATCCACCCAGATGTGTGTTTAAGTTGCCACCTTTAATAAACCATTAAATAACAATCTCACATTTCTCATGGATACACTCACCCAATCCACGTCTACTAGCATAGCATGGCATAATAAGCAAACGTAGAAGTAACTCCCAGGGGTTTAATAATAAACAGGGTAATAGGTTCTACCTTATCTACTTCCCAAAACCCACATATTATTTAGATCCTAATCATGCAATGTTTGAGGATTGATCTAATGCAATAAAAACTGGGTAGTAAAGAGATTTGATCAAAGTGTTACTTGCCTTGCTGATGATCCGTGAAACCTAGGGATTCGAAGTAGCAAGCGGTGCAATACGGATAATCTATCACAACAAACAAACAAACAAGCATACAATAAGTACTCATGTAATGCACAGGTAAAACTCAAATAAGAGATCTAGCCAGAAAATTCAACTTAAGAACTCCGGTTGGCAAAAGAATCAAATCGAACGAAGCAACGAAAATCAAACGGCAAAAGAAACAAGCTTCATTTACTTATCTCGAGCTAGGTCAAATTTTAAAGAAGCAAAAACTTGTTTGAGTAGATTAAACGGAAAGAGGGTTTCGTGACGAAACTCTAGGCGCTTGAATCGCCTCATTCCGATAAACGAGCGAAGAGATAAACTAAAATGATAATCAGATCAGAAATCGCGATCAGAAATAATCGCGGAATAATCCGATAAAAAGAAAAATTGACGAACAGATTAACAAACAGACGTTCGTTAACTGAAACTAAACGGCGAAAAATGTTCATTAAAACGAACGGCGAACGCTCGCTAAATAAAATAAACCAAAAAACGAGCAAAAACCGATCTAAACAAACCTAGGGTTTCTAAAAAAACCGAAGTGGTTTTCTTAAAAAGAAACCGGTCCGGCGGCGGGCGGGGACGGTACCTTCGGCGAGGCACTCCGGCGGGGCGAGTTGGCTCCGGCGGGGCGACGAGGGGCAGTAGGGCTCCGGCTTGGTGAGGTAACCTAGTGTTATTCGAAATTCCCCGGCTTCATGTTATTCGGAATGAGTTCGTTAACAAGACTTGATCAACCTTGTTAGTGGATTCCTTTTGATGATCATGAGATGGATGAAACTAGAAGGCACAACCTTCTGTACCCTCACTACAAAAAAATACACTTCCGTGATGATACATGTTTGTCACAGTAGGTCGCGTTTTTTGTCATGCATGTACATCCATGACAAATTTATGACAGAATCAAGATAGTCATACATGTGCGGTCGTAGAAGTGTTCCATGACATTACCAAAATTATCATCACGGAAGTGTCCACTTCCATGACGATAAATCGCGCGTCACAGAAGTGCTTTCATCAAGGGTGACCGACACGTGGCATCCACCATAACGGAACGTTGTTAAGCTATCGGGTCAGATTTTAGATGCGATAACCCGTTAACAGCCCCGACCAATGGGAAATTTCCATGTGTAAAATTCTGATTGGCCGGAAACACCTGTCAGCTCGTCAGTGGGCCAGATGTTGCCCGTCCATTGGAGGAGACATGCCTATGATACGTCGAAACGTGGCTGGGCCCAACAGAGGCCCATATAGGTTAAAAAGGCTGGCCCAGTCAAAGGCACGTAGAACTTAATCAGGTACTAGTGGGCCAGCCCAATAACAGCCTGCTTAATAAAGGCCCATTTACGGCCCGAAGCCAGATCTGGCCCGTTAATTGTTCACCAATATTTGGGCCCAGTTACGGCTTGAAGCCAGATCTTGCCCGTTAATTGTTCACCCAATATTTGGGCCCATTCGCGGCCCGAAGCCAGATCTGGCCCTTTAATTGTTCGCCGAATATTTGGGCCCAACTACTGCCCAGTGACTTTTGGCCTGTTAGAGGCCTGATGTAGACATGGGCCCATTTTAGCCCAGTGTGACTTTCGGCCTGGGAATGGCCCGTGCTGCCCATGTGCCATATATGGTCCACGGGACATCGGGCCCACTAACGGCCCGTGCTAAAGGTGGCAACAGTTAAGCCCAACGTGACTTTGGGCATGTTAAAGGCATGTCGCATAATTCGGCCCGTTGATACGTGTACTAAGATTTTGGCCTCTTAAAGGCCCATGATATCAGTGGGCCAACTAAGGCCCGAGATATGTTTCGGTCTGGTAACGGCCTGTGAGCTAACTGGGCCCAAAACGGCCCGGTCTACATTTCGTCCTGCTGAAGGCCCATCGACGACTAGAGAAAATTGAGGCCCAACATGCATTTTGGCCTGCTAAAGGCCCGTGGTTTCATCTCGGCCGTAACAGGCTAGTACAATATTCAGCCTGTTAATGGCCCAACGCTACCTGGGCCAAACTAAGCGCTAGGTCGACAAAAGGCCCAACTAAATATAGGCCGGTGTAAGTTTGGGCCTGGCGCAATGTGTGAAGGCCCCAATCATTCAGGCCCAAGAATTTAAGTGAAGCATGAAAGTTTAAGTGTTCCTTCAAAATTTAATCACCACCGTGCTCTAAAATATTTAAGTGAAGCACATAGAGCAATTCTAAAAAATCATGATAACATATGGCTATCTCAAATAGCTGTGTCAAGTAAGGATTATGGTGACAAAATAAAAAGTAAAACAAACAAAGAATATTACATGACACTCCAAGCAAAACTCATGATATGTGACGAATAAAAATATAGCTTGAAGTAAAATTAGCGATGGTCGATAGAAGAAAGAGGGGATGCCTTCCGGGGCATCCCCAAGCTCAGTTGCTTGGCAATCCTTGAATAATACCTTGGGGTACCTCGGGCATCCCCAATATTAGGCTCTTGCTACTCCTTATTCCTTTATCCATCATGATCTCACCCAGAACTTGAAAACTCAATCACACAAAACTTTAACAAAACCCTCGTGAGATTGGCTAGTATAATAATGCAAATCACCCCTTTAAGTATTGTTGCAAACCCATTCATATTTTATTATTTAATTATACCTACTATATTCTAACTTTACCATGGCTTATACCCCTCGATACAATCCATAGATTCATCAAAATAAGCACACAGTGCAACGAAAACAGAATGTGTTAAAAACAGAATAGTCTATAGTAATCTGAACATTTACCATACTTCTGTAACTCTAAAATTTCTGAAAAATTAGGATAGTGTGGGAAATTTGTATATCAATTACGTGTAAAAATTCAGAGCAAAATCACATTTTTGTGAATTAAATTTTTTTCCAAAACTGGGCGCAAAATTTTCTGTTTTTTAATGGAATCAAGTCAAATATCACCCAAACCATCCTAAAGGCTTTACTTGGCACAAATGCTAATTAAAACATAAAAAGCACAATCATAAAAGTAGCATAATTGTGTGTTTATTAAAAAAATAGAAAGAAACATTGAGTTTTCTCCCAACAAGCTCTTCCTTTATAGCCATTTAGATAGGCTTGGGATATTAATGATGCTCACATAAAAGACGAGAATTGAAACACAAAGAGAGCATCATGTAGCATGTGAAGAACACATTTAAGTCTAACATACTTCAAATGCATAGGAATTTTATAAGAAAACAAATTATCAAGGCAAGCAAAAACTAGCATATGCACGGAAGAAGAAGGAAACCATAGCAATATCAAAATAAAAGAGGTAATTTAGTAACATGAGAATTTCTACAACCATATTTCCCTCTCTCATAATAATTACATGTGGGATCATATTCAGATTCAACAATATAGCATATTCACTACATGATCCACATGCTTGCAAAGTTGACACTCTTCCAAAATAATGGGAATATCATCAAATAAAGTCATGCCCTCTCCAAGCCCACTTTTATCCAAAAGTTCATAAGGTTGCTCATTCCCCAAAGTAGTGGGATCATTATTACCTAAAGTTGAAACTCTTCCAAACCCACTTTAAATATTATTGCAAACACTATTGTCAATATCACATTCATAATGAGGCTTAAATAAATTTTCAAGATCATAAGAAGCATCACCCTAATCATGATCATTACAATAAGTAGTGGTCATAGCAAAATTAGCATCCCCAAGCTTGTAGCTTTGCATATTATTAGCACAATTGACACTAATAGAATTTATAATAACATCATTGCAATCATGATTTTCATTCAGTGAACTATCATGAATCACTTTATAGATTTCCTCTTTCAACACTTCACCAAAATTTTCAGATTCATGATTTTTAAGCAAAACTTCATAGAGATAATCAAGTGCACTCAAGTCACTAGCAATTGGTTCAATAAAATTGGATCTTTTAAAAATATTAGCAAGAGGATGAGGATCCATCATTAATTTTCTTCTTTCTTTTATGTTTTCCAGTCATGAAGACAAAAAGCGAAGAAACGAGCAAAAAGGAAAAAGGGAAATATTTCTATGTTTTTGTAAAAATGTTCTAGAGGTGGGGGAGATGAAAAAAATGGCAAATAATGTAAATGCAAGGAGATGAAAGTTTATGCGTAGGTACTTGATAGATGTTGATGATGTCTCCCCGGCAACGGCGCCAGAAATTCTTCCTGCTACTTGTGAGCTGTGTTGGCATTTCCTCGAGAAGAGGATGATGCAGTACATTAGAGATAACTATTTCCCTCAGCTATGAAACCAAGGTTATCAATCCAATAGGAGAACCAAGCAACACTATGTAATCAACACCTGCACACAAACAACAAATACTTGCAACCCAATGCGTAGAGTGGTTGTCAATCCTTCAATGGTTACGAGCAAGATTAAATCGTATAGTTTTTGATAGATAGATCGGACAAAATAAAAAATAAAACAAATAAAAGAAAATTGTAGCAAGGTATTTCTAGTTTTAATACAAGCTAAAAGATAGACCCGGGGGACTGCTACTTCTTGAGCTTGCGTTAATTTGTCCCTTGAAGAGGAAAGGGTGATGCAGCAAAGTAGAGATGAGTATTTCCCTTAGTTGAGAACCAAGGTATCAATCTAGTAGGAGGTACAAGCAAGTCTCCAATATATGCACCTGCACAAACAATAAAGCACTTGCACCCAACGCGATAAAGGGGTTGTCAATTCCTTCACGGCCACTTGCAAGGATGAGATCTGATATATATATATATATATATATATATATATATATATATATATAAGAAATAAAAGTAAATAAAATTCAGTGAGGTATTTTTTGGTTTTTGGTTTTACAGATCTGAAAATATATGATGGAAAATAGACCCGGGGCCATAGGTTTCACTAGAGGCTTCTCTCTTGAATAAAGCATATGGTGGGTAAACAAATTACTATTGAGCAATTGATATAAAAGTGCATAGTTATAATGATATCTAAGGCAATGATCATGAACATAGGCATCACGTCTGTGACAAGTAGACCAAAACGATTATGCATCTACTACTATTTCTACACACATCGACCGACTCCTGCCCGCATGTAGAGTATTAAGTTCATAAGAATAGAGTAATGCTTTAAGCAAGACTACATGACGTAGAGGGATAAACTGAAGCAATATGATATAAACCCCATCTTTTTACCCTTAATGGCAATAGTACAATACGTGCCTTGCTGCCCCTTCTGTCACTGGGAGAGGACACCGCAAGATTGAACCCATCACAAAGCACCTCTCCCATTGCAAGATGATCAATCTAATTGACCAAACCAAATTAATAAATCGGAGAGAAATACAAAGCTATCAATCATGCATATAAGAATTCAGAGGAGACTCAAATAATATTCATAGATAATCTGATCATAAATCCACTATTCATCGGGTCTCAACAAACACACCGCAAAAGAAGATTACATCGGATAGAACTCCAAGAACATCGATGAGAACATGGTATTGAAGATCAAAGAGAGAGAAGAAGCCATCTAGCTACTAGCTATGGACCCGTAGGTCTGTGGTAAACTACTCACAAATCATCGGTTGGGTAGCAAGGTTGATGTAGAGGCCCTCCGTGATCGAACCTCCCTCCGGCAGATTGCGAAAAAAGGCCCCTAGATGGGATCTCACAAGTTCATAGGCTTGCAGCGATGGAGAAGTATTTTTGTGGACGCTTCTGGTGGTTTGGGTATATTTGGGAATTTATAGTGCAAAGATTAGGGTTGGGGGACTCCCGAGGATGCCACAAGCCAGGGGGCGCCCCCCTAGGGCGCGCCCTGAGGGCTTGTGGGCTCCTTGGGACTCCCCTGTCCCCCTCTCCAAGCTACATGGGTGTCTTCTGGTCCAAGAAAAATCACCGCGAAATTTTTATTCTATTTGGACTTTGTTGGATATTCTTTTATGAAAAATCCAAAACAAGGAAAAACAGCAACTGGCACTAGGCACTAGGTTAATAGGTTAGTCCCAAAAAATTATATAAAATAATATATTAATGCATATAAAACATCCAAAACAGATGATATAATAGCATGGAAAAATAAAAAATTATAGATACGTTGGAGACATATCAAGCATCCCCAAGCTTAATTCCTGCTCGTCCTCGAGTAGGCAAATGATAAAAACAGAATTTTTGATGTGGAATGCTACCTAACATATCAATCAATGCAATTCTTCTTATCTTGGCATAAATCTTCAGATCCACATGATTCAAAACAAAAGTTTAATATTAACATAAAAACAATAATAATCATGAAACTTCACAAAATACCATGGCTAAAGAAAGTTATCCCTACAAAATCATATAATCATGTTATGCTCCCTCTTCTCAACACAAAGTATAAATCATGTACTACCCCGGTGTGAGACAAGCAATTGATTCATACTTTTTAACATGCTTTAGCTTTTTCAACTCTTCACACAATACGTGAGCGCGAGCCATGGATATAGCACTATAGGTGGAATAGAAGGTGTTAGTAGACAAAAGAAGGGAGAATCTCTCACATCAACTAGGCAAATTAATGGACTATGGAGATGTCCATCAATTGATATCAATGTGAGTTAGTAGGGATTGCCATGTAACGGATGCACTAGAGCTATAAGTGTATGAAAGCTCAAAAGAAAACTAAGTGGATGTGCATCCAACAACTTGCTTGCTCATGAAGACCTAGGGCAATTTTAGGAAGCCCATCATTAGAATATACAAGCCAAGTTCTATAACGAAAAATTCCCACTAGTAATATATGAAAGTGTTAAAATAGGAGACTCTCTATCATGAAGAACATGGTGCTATTTTGAATCACACGTGTGGAAAAGGATAGTAACATTGTCCCTTCTCTCTTTTTCTCCCATATTTTATTTTGGGCTCTTTGGCCTCTTACCTTTTTTATTTAGGCTCTTTGGCCTCCTTTTTTATATAACCTCGCATGGGACAATGTTCTAATAATGATGATCATCACACTTTTACTTACTTACAACTCAAAAATTACAACTGAAGGTGAAAACTCCTAATGACGGAATGGTGGAGTTACATGGCAATATATATCGGAATGGCTATGAAAATGACATAATAGGTAGGTATAGTGGGTGTTTTGAGGAAAGGTATAAGGTGGGTTTAATGCACCGGCGAAACTTGCGCGGTACTAGAGTGGCTAGCAAAGGTGGAAGAGTGAGAGTGCGTATAATCCATGGACTTAACATTAGTCATAAAGAAATCACATACTTATTGCAAAAAGTTTATTAGACCTTCTAAGAAAAGTACTACTACACATGCTCCTAGGAGAGAGTTTTGGTCCGCTCCCGATTATCACACAAAGGAGGACAATCAAGGATAAATTACGCTCCAACTTCATCACATAACTAGAAGACCATATGTGCATGCTACGGGAATAACAAACCTTAACACAAGTATTTATTTTATTTCACAATTCACTACTAGAATAACTCTAATATCACCATCTTCATATCTCAAAATAATTGCAAGGAATCAGGCTTCTCATATATTCAGTGCTCTTTATGAAAGTTTTTATTATATCCCCTTTGGATGCCCATCATATTAGGACTAAATTCATAACCTAAGCAAATTACCATGATGTTTAAGACACTCAAAATAATATAAGTGAATCATGAGAGTTCATCAATTTCTTCAAAACAACATCACTGACATGCTCTAAAAAGATATAAGTGAAGCACTAGAGCAGAACTGCCTCGTTCAATAGATATAAGTGAAGCACATAGAGTATTCTAATAGATTCATGATTAATGTGTGTCGCTCTCAAAAGGTGTGTATAGTAAGGATGATTGTCGCAAACTAAAAATCAAAGACTCATATCATACAAGATGCTCCAAGCAAAACACATATCATGTGGTGAATAAAATATAGCCTCAAGTAAATTTATCGGTGGATTGAGGATGAAAGAGGGGATGCCATCCGGGGCATCCCCAAGATTAGATTCTTGGCTGTCCTTGAATATTACCTTGGGGTGCCTTGGGAATCCCCAAGCTTAGGCTCTTGCCACTCCCTATTCCATAATCCATCAAATCTTTACCCAATACTTTAAAACATCACAACACAAAACTCAACAGAACACTCGTAAAATCCATTAGTATAAGAAAACCAAATCACCACTTAGGTACTGTTGTGAAATCATTATAAATATATAATGGTGTTATATCTACTGTATTCCAACTTCTCCATGGTACATACCCCCCGATACTACCATAGATTCATCAAAATAAGCGAAGAACACAATAAAAACAGATTCAATCTAAAACAGAACAGTTTGTAGTAAACGGGAAACTTCGTATACTTCTGTAACTCCAAAAAATTCTAAAACAATAGGAAAATGTAGGCAATTTGTATATCAATCTTCTGTAAGAAATTCAGAACCAGATAATGTCCTGTGAATTATCAAAATTCTGCTACTGGATGCAAAATTTTCTGTTTTTCAGCAAAACCAAACCAACTATCTTCCAAATCACCCCAAAGGTCTTACTTGGCGCAAAAACTAATTTAAATCATGCAAAATCCTCTAACCAGAGGCTATAAGATACATTTATTGGAAAGCAAGAACAAAAATGTAAAAACAGAAATAAAATTGGGTTGCCTCCCAACAAGCGCTATTGTTTAACGACCCTAGCTTGGCATAATGCAAATATCTAGGTATTGTCCTCTTTGGTATTTAGTCCATAAGTGGACCTCATAATAGATTCATATGCCAACTTAATTTCCTTTCTAGGAAAGTGTTCCATGCCCTTCCTTAATGGAATTGAAATCTAATGTTTCCTTCTTTCATATCAATAATTGCACCAATCGTTCCAAGGAAAGGTCTACCAAGAATAATAGGACATGTAGGATTGCAATCTATATCAAGCACAATAAAATCTACAGGCACATAATTCCTATTTTTAATAATAAGAACATCATTAATCCTTCCCATAGGTTTCTTAATAGTGGAATCCGCTAGATGCAAATTCAAAGAACAATCATCAAATTTGTGGAAACCGAGCACATCACATAAAGTTTTTGGAACAGTGGAAACACTAGCACCCAAATCACACAAAGCATGTCACTCATAATCCATAATTTTAATCTTAATAGTAGGTTCCCACTCATCATAAAGCTTTCTAGGCATAGAAACTTCCAATTCAAGTTTTTCTTCAAAAGATTTGATCATAACATCAACAATATGTTTAGTAAAAGCTTTATTTTGATTATAAGCAAGAGGTGAATTAAGCATGGATTGCAACAAGGAAATACAATCTATGAAAGAACTATTATCATAATTAAAGTCCTTGAAATACAAAAGAGTAGGTTCATCGCTACTTAAAGTTTTGACCTCTCCAACCCCACTTTTGCCAATGTTTTCATTAAGATCTTGATACTCCAAATCATTGGGACGCCTTCTAGCTAAAGTTGACTCATCTCCAGTTCCATATTTATCAAGATTTATATTAGCAAACAAAGATTCAATAGGAGTCACGCAAATCACTTTGAGATCTTCATCATTATTTTCACAAGAAATAGAAGAACACACTTTTACAAACCAATCTCGCTTAGCACGCATCCTAGCGGTTCTTTCTTTACATTCATTCATAGAAATTCTAATAGATTTTAGATACTCACTAATATCATGCTTGGCTGACATACATCTTATCTTCAAATAATCAATCTCAAGAGAAGTCTTATCAATGTTCCTAGCCAAATCATCAATCTTAAGCAATTTTTCTTCTACCATAGTATTAAAAGTCTTTTGAGAATTTATAAAATCTTTAATATTGTTCTCAAGATCAGAGGGTATTTTATAATAATTTCCATAAGAGTTGTTGTAGGAATTACCATAATTATTATAGGAATTACCAGGAAACGACCTAGGGTTGAAATTACCTCTATAAGCGTTATGTCGGGGTGAACTGATCCTCGAACACCTATGGGGCCGGCGGACCGGACCCCTTTCGGTTCGGCGGGGGGCGGAGATAGCACGAAGAGCAGATCGAGGCGAGGCACACGAGCAGTTTACCCAGCTTCGAAGCTCTCCGGAGAGATAACACTCCTACTGCTGCTTGTCTGATTGTATTCAGTGGTGTTCTTGCTCTCGAGCGAGAGAGTGATGGGTTTTCTGGGCTACGAATGGATCAAAGCCGACTGTCTGAGGCTCCGAACCCAACCGAACCCCCTCTACGTTGCGCATGGGCCTCCTTTTATATGCTAAAGGGGTCACCGACAGGTGGCAACGCAGAGGAGGGTAAAAACGTAAAAAGCGAGGTAGTTGATACAGTTGCTTGTACAGTGCACCCTACCTAACCCTGACGGCAGGGGACAAGGGCATTAAATGCCCGTCTGAGTCGCCCGAACAGTGCAGAAAAGGACCGTTAGGGGCGCCACCGTTCGCCACGATGGCGATCTTGTCAGCTTCGCATGCCACTGCGCACCGCTGGCTGCACAGCCTCCCGCCATGCGCGCCCGGAGAGGCCCCCAGAGCGACACGTTGGTGGGTGCGCTGGAGCGTGGACGCGGAGTGGCCGCCTGCCGCGGCAAGCACCTTGCCGCTGTCGTTATCTTCGCTGGGCCCAGAAGCTCGTCGCTTACCGGCCCTTGGTGTACCTTGTTTAGTCTTCCCGGCAAGCTCCTCTTGCCGGGGGCTTGCTGCCTTGCCGGAGCGCGTGGCGCGTCGCGGCAAGTTCCTTGGAGCGCCTTGGTTGGCCTTCCCGGCAAGCTCCTCTTGCCGGGGTCTTGTCTCCTTAGCTTAAATACTTTGTTCTTGGATGGCTCCAAGGGAACCTTGGGGGATCTTGGCGTTCTCCCGGCAAGCCTTTGCCGCAGGGTGCTGCAACTGCCCGTGCACAAGTTCGGGGTACTAGGGTACCCCTATTCTAGTACACCGACAGGAGCCCCCGGGCCTGGGCCAGACACGGTGCGGAGCGCTGTTGGGCCAGGCCCAAGACAGGGCACGGGCACACGCGGGCTGGGCCACGCCAAATCTTGTTCCGTATCCACCGCACTCTCCCATAACGGCACGCGTTGAATGCGGCATCGTGGGAGAGATCGTGGGTGGTTGTTTATTTGGAAGGCCGAAACGTCCGCCCCGTCCCTCTTTATAAGCAGAGGAAACAGGGGCAGTTCATTCCCCCTTGCTGGTTGCTGCTACTCTTTTTTCACAAACTCCGCCGCTCCCCCCTTCTTCTCGAAGCCGAGAGAGCAGCGTTCCCCCCCCATTGCCACCAGCATCACCATGCCGTCGACCTTCCCCACCACCTCCGCCATGGCCCCGAAAGCCGACAAGGGAAAGGGTGTGAAGTCGGCCGAGGCGCAGCGGCTCGCGGCGCTGCGGAAGGAGCGGGTGATCTTCACCCCCCCAGCTCGGCGTGCAGGAGCTGAGGGAGTACTTCTACCTCTTTTGGGCGATGAAGACGCGTGCGCATCCGCGCACGAGGGTACTCCCGGCCGCTGCCTCGGAGTCGGCTCCAAATGGGTACCTATTCTTCCCGCTATTCTTCTATTGCGGGCTCTGCCCGCCCTTCTCGGAGTTCTTCTGTGACATTATGAACACATATGGCTTACGCCTCCTTGACTTCACCCCCAATGCTGTCCTGACCATGGCAGTTTTCGCACACTTGTGCGAAAACTTTGTCGGAGTCCACCCTAGTGTAGCTCTTTTCCGCCATTACTTCATGCCTCGAGTAGAGAGAGGAGAGCCGCTTGCCGGAGGGACTGCTTGGATCTCGAGAGTCGGCAAGAAGGATGCGTACTTGGAGGGTGAGCTCCGCAGCAAGTGGGAGGAGTGGAGAGCGGAGTGGTGTTGGATCGTCGAGGAGGATCCGCAGCCCTTCACCGCCGTGCGCCAAACTCCAATAGTGCACGGCAACGACTGGAGCAACGTGGCCCCGGAAGACGAGAGGCTGAAGATCGCCATCACTAGGATTCTTCGCCTCAGGCTTGCCGGGCTCACCGTAGGTGCTGTCAGGGCAGATTTCCTCTGCCGCCGCATTTCCCCCCTGCAGCAGAGGAGGAGGCCTGCCTGGGAACTCAAGAATTCGGCGGACATCATGAGGCTGCGGCCGGGCCTCAACTACAACTTCACCATCTTGGAGTTGGATGCAATTCTCTTGGAATTATTCAAACGCGACCCCCAGCACCCATTCACACTGCCGAGGGGTGTAGTTCCTTTGTGCAATAACTCTTCGCTTGACCGGATCCGTGCCATGATGCCGTTGTGCGATTCACACGGCATCGTCCCAACTTGGCAAGAGCCTGCGGATGACGTTGTGCGAGCGTTCTTCGACACCTTGGAGGAATTGCCGGTCCGCGCTGACGAGCAGAAGAGCCTTACCCGTGACACCACCGACGAGGAGCTGCAACTCATCGCTTCTAGGGTGGAAGAGGCTGCGGCAGCAGCTGCTGCGGGTGTGTTTGGGTTTACTGTGGAGGAGGCGGAGGCTGCAGAGGCGGCAAACCTTGCCAAATGCGCGGAGTTCATGGGCGAAGAGGAGCCTGCCGGTTCTGAAGCCGAGTCGAGCGAGGCCGGCGAGGAGGAGGCTGAGCCTTCAGAGAGCTTGCCGCAGGCGGATCCCCCGACCCCGCCAAGGAGGCACCTTCGCAGGGCTGGGGACGCATCGGGGCGGCAGCCGGCTCCACAGCCACCGAGCCACGCGACGCGCTCCACCGCGGCAAGCAATGTTGCCGCGGGAGCGCCTCACGCAACAGCGGCAACTGGAGCGGGATCTTCCCGGGCCACTGCCACTGTCCCCACCAAGCGGGCAAGGGACCCTACTCCTCCACCTCGCCGCACCGGAGGAGGGCCGGACTTCGATCTCTCCGCGCTCAGCTCCGACAAGGAGGAAGAAGAGTGAGTTTCTTTGGTGCTCTTATAATCCTTCAATCTTGCTGTTTATATCTTGTATCTGACTTGCTCCAATCTGGACTCTTTTCTTTTTAGAACACTGGCCCAGAGAGCGGCGAAGAGGGCCAAGGCCGCGGTGATCGTCATCGAGGATGACCCTATCGCGTCGGCAGGAGGTGAGCCCGAGACCATCTTGACGGACCCGGCAATCACTCCTCGGAGCAGCCCCCAGCGCAGCCCCCAGCGTAAGTTCATAGTTTAGCCTTCTGCTGTCGGGCGCGCTTGAGTGCTTTTTCTTTTGTTGATATCTTGCTTGTTGACTTGTGCAGGAGCAGAGCAGCCTCATCAGGAGCGCACGGAGGCCGGTCCCGAAGTGCCACCTGCTTCGACTGCGCCGCCAAGGGAGGAGTCCCCGGCAAGGGAGCGCTCTCCGGTAAGGGGGGACTCTCCGGCAAGGGATGGCACTGCTGATCCTGCGGCGACCGAGGCCGCAACTGAAGATCTTGGCGCAGGTAATCCACTTGCCCAAAAACTTTCCCTTGGGTTCTGCTTCTTTCGTTTTTCCTTTCTTGGATTTTTTTGATTGATTTTACTCCCCTCTTCTTTCTTCAGACCCATCTTCGGCTGATCCAATGGAGACAGAGGGCGCCGGCGAGGAAGGTGCCGGTGCTGATGTGACCGCCGGCGAGGAGGCCGCCGGGGCTGCTGCTGCGGAAGCCGGCGAGGGGTCGGGCGATCGCACTGACGACCCTGAGGCCGCAGGAGCGTCGGGCGCTGCACCGACTGCCGAACCCTCTGCCGCTTCTGCGGAGCCGGGCTCCGAGGAGCCCCAGCCCGGCGCCTACTTGCAGGCCGGTGACAACATCTTCATCAAGCTACCCTGGGCATCGAGTTCCAGGGCGCCAGTCGAGGGGGAGACTTTTGGCGGGGAGGTGCTCGCCTCTGCCGGACTGTCATTGGTTGACGCGCCCGGCAGCAGCAGTGGCGAGCCTGAGGAGGAGCAGCTACTGCGGAAGCTGCTGTCACTCTACCGCACCCGGCAAGCCAAGCTGGCTTCCCGGGAAGCGCTTGTCGCGAAGGCGGGAGTTGACATGGAGAAGCACGCGGAGGAGCTCCGGGGACAAAATCAAGAGGCTCTTCGGTCCCTGGCGCAAGAGCGGGAGCGAGTAGACGAGGAGCGCACGGCCTTTCTTCTCGAGAAGGCCGAGGCTGAGGAGGAACAAAGGCTTGCTGCCAAGAAGCAGTCCGCTCGGGAAGGCGAGCTAGTGCAGCGGAAGGCCCACCTCGACAGCTACGAGGAAGAGCTCGCCGAGCGTGAGCGAGCACTTGGCGGGGCGCTCAAGGAGGCAAAGGACGCCGCGGCAACTGCAGAGGCCGCCAAGAAAGAGCTAGAGGAGAAGGTGGCGCAGCTGGAGGCCGACATTGGGAAGAGCGGCGAGGAGCTTGCCGCGCTCAAGCGTGAGCGCGAGAAGGATGCTGCCGCCCACGGTGAGCTGCAAGGCCTTCTCGCTGAGAGGGGCAAAGAGCTCAGCGCCGCCAGGGATTCCAAAGCAGACCTGGAGCTGAAGCTACCCACGCTGACGCAGACGCTGGAGGCCGCCAAGGAGCGGGAGAAGACCTTGGCGGCGAAGGTCAAGGCTGACGCGGCGCTGCTGGAGAGCATTGCAGTTACCTAGAACTCGTTCAGAGACACGGTGGAGCACTGGACCAAGGGCCTGGTGAACACTGCCGCCGTCATCAACGAGGAGTTGGCGCAGCTGGGGATGGATGACTTTGGATATCCTTCCGACGAGAGCCTTCAACCCAGCGCCAAGCTCAGCCTATTCTTCAAGGGCGTGCCGACGGCACTCCAGCGGATCCGGGAGAGGATCCCGAAGCAGCTGGCCGACGAGTCGCGCAAAATCTGCGCCGGGGTTCTCCAGAAGGTGCTGATGAAGGTAGCCTTCCGCAATCCAGGCCTCAGCTTCACCAACGTCCTCAGGTCCTTGCCGCCCGACGCCGATCTGGATGCACTCAAGGCCCTTGTCGCACCCATTGTGGACAAGGTGAGCGAGATCAAGCGAGTCGAGGGCGGACGCGTAGATTAGGCCGCCCATTTCTTCTTTTCCCTTGTCGCTGCTAGTCATGTTATGAGAACAGTCTGTTAGAGCTGCGACAAGTTATCTTTGTAATATAACTTTATTTCTGTTATCAATTGCAATGTTATTTCCTCTACTAGATTCCTTCCTTTGTATGTTTTCACCCTACGCTTTTAGGGAACTTGTCGACGCAGGCGCCCGAGCCGCGAGCGCTGAGTGTGGAACTTCAGCAGCCTGCTGGCGGCGCTGCTTCCGACAAGAAACCTTGTCGTGACTAGATGCAGCACACTTAAGCTGTTGAGCGGACTCGAAACAAAGTAAGGGTGCAACTAGCCACGAGTTGGTTCCTCCGCGCACAGGTTTTCCATACAAAGCAGGGTCGTTCGAGGAAGATAACTCAAAAATTTAAAAAAGTGATTGCTCAAACTTTGGCAACTTAGCTTTTCTGTCATTTGCTTCCTGGTAAGGCAAGTCTTTGCTTGAACGATGCCTGGCCCATACCACAATCTTCTCCTTCCCCCCGGCAAACTTGTGTGCGAGAGAACCTGCTTTTCCTTTAAAAGAAAAAGAAAGAAGAGAAAATAATAATATGGAGCTCTTCAGCTCGTTACTGCTTACCGGATGTAAGTGCTGCACAAAGTGTCAGATAATCACATGCAAGAAAGGAACTAACGCATGAAATGGACAAGCTGTGCGGAGCACATGGGGTTTTACTTATGCACGGGGTCTGCACCCGGCTTTGTACAAAGGATTACATGCAACAGCGGCAAGACTTGTACAAAAGGTGGTTGCCGGAACGGGTTCCGGCAATCGCGCCTTATGGGAAAAACTTGCGAAGATGTTCTATGTTCCAGGAGTTGCTCACTGGAATGCCATCTTCGGTCTCAAGGCGGACAGCGCCAGGCCTTGTGACTCGTCTCACCCGATAAGGGCCTTCCCACTTCGGCGTCAACTTGTTGGAATTCTTGGCGGACTGAACGCACCGAAGAACAAGGTCGCCTTCCTCGAAGCTTCTGGCTTTAACTTTGCGGCTATGATAGCGGCGCAAAGCTTGCTGGTATCGAGCAGCTCGTACAGCAGCCTGGAGACGATCTTCCTCGAGGAGCAGCGCGTCGTCTTGCCGCAGCTATTCTTGCTCAAGCTCATCATAAGGGAGCACTCGAGGTGATCCGTATACGAGTTCCGTGGGGAGAACTGCCTCTGCTCCATAGACTAGAGCAAAAGGTGTCTGGCCAATGGCTCGATTTGGCATCGTTCTGATCGACCAAAGAACCACCGGCAGCTCCTCGATCCAGTTCCTTCCGCACCTGTGCAGCCTGTCGAAAGTTCTGGTCTTGAGCCCGCGCAGCACTTCAGCATTTGCCCTCTCTACTTGACCGTTGCTTCTCGGATGAGCAACAGAAGCGAAGCAAACCTTGGCGCCAAGGTCTTGGACGTACTGCATGAAGGTGCGGCTCGTGAATTGCGTGTCGTTGTCGGTGATGATCCTGTTGGGAATCCCGAAACGGCAAACAATCGACCTGAAGAACTTGACTGCTGACTGTGCTGTCACCTTCCTCACTGGCTGCACTTCCGGCCACTTTGTGAACTTGTCGATTGCGACGTAGAAGTACTCAAAGCCCCTGACAGCTCGGGGGAAGGGGCCGAGGATATCGAGCCCCCAGACCGAAAATTGCCAGGATAAAGGGATCGTCTGGAGAGCTTGAGCTGGCTGGTGTATATGTTTGGAGTGGAACTGGCACGCTTCACACTTGGTTACATGTGCAGTTGCATCCTGGAGGGCTGTCGGCCAAAAGAAACCTTGCCGGAAAGCTTTGCCGGCAAGCGCTCTTGCGCCTATGTGGTGGCCACATATGCCTCCATGTATCTCTGCCAACAGCTTTTGTCCATCTTCCCGGCGAATACACTTCAATTTCACACCGTTGAGTCTTCTTCGATACAGTATGCTATCGACAAACTGGTACATACTTGACTGCCGGGCTACTCTTTCCGCTTCTTCTTGCTCTTCGGGAAGTTCTCCTGTCTGAAGGAAATGGACAATCTGCTGTGCCCATGCTGGAGCTTGTGGCTCGACAACAAGGGCTAAAGGCACATCTGCTGCTGCGGGAACGTCCGCTTCTATGGCAAGGGCTTGCGACCCTGCCGGAGCTTGATGTTCCCCGGCAAGCTTGCCGGAGCAAAACTTGTCGGGAGCGTCTGCTTCAACGGAACAAACCATAAGGCTTGCCAGAGCAGACTGCCCCTCAGCATCCTTGGTGTTGATTTTGGGGACTTTCTTGGCGGCGGCTTCGGGGAGCTCTGCCGGAAAGTAGTCACCAGAAACCAACTTCCTCTTTTTGCTTTGTCCAGTTGATGGTGTTACGGGTGGTTGAGTCAACTTAAGCACAAAGATCCCTGGTTCCACAGGTAACTTTAGTGCGGCGCACTTTGACATGCCATCAGCAATATCATTCTGAGCTCTTGGGATATGCTCCATTTGTAGGCCGTCAAAGTGCTCTTCTAGCTTCCTCACTTCATCAACATATGCTTCCATCAACGGACTCTGGTAGTTCTTGTTCACTTGTCGGACGACAAGCTGTGAGTCACCCCTGACAATGAGCTTCTTAATCCCAAGGTCTGCTGCGATTCTAAGACCGGCAAGTAATCCTTCATACTCTGCAGTATTGTTGGTTTCTTGCTCTTTGGGAAAGTGCATCTGGACTACGTACTTGAGGTGCTCTCCGGTGGGTGCGACAAGCAGCACGCCTGCACCGGTGCCTTGCAGCGAGAAGGCACCATCAAAGTACATCAGCCACTCTTTGCTTGCCTCTTTGACGGGGATGCTCGTTTCTGGAATTTCTTCATCTGGGGTTGGAGTCCACTCTGCTATGAACTCTGCCAATGCTCTGCTTTGGATAGTTGAGGTGCTCTCAAACTTGAGGCCAAATCTTGATAGTTCCAGCGCCCACTCGACAATCCTGTCTGTTGCTTCTGGATTTTGCAGTATCCTCTTCAGCGGAAAGCGAGTGACGACTGTGATCTCATGTGCTTGGAAGTAATGGCGCAGCTTTCTCGAGGCCATGAGGAGGCCGAAAAGCAACTTCTGCACACCAGAGTACCTTGATCTAGCCCCCTGCAGAAGAGAACTGACAAAGTAAACTGGGCGCTGCACCATTCTCCTTGGCATCTTATCATGTTCCTGCGCAAACTCATGTTTGTCGGGACCAGAGCTTGTCGGCGAAGCCCCCTGCTTGTCGCTGGATGGATCTGCCGTGGTTGCTGGCTCATCATCCGCCTCCCTCTCCGCCACTAACGCAACACTAACCACTTGATTGGTTGCTGCTATATACAGCAGCAACTTCTCCTGCGGCTTAGGTGCGACAAGTGTTGGAGTGGAGGACAGGTATCCCTTCAAGTCCTGCAGCGCAGCCTCCGCTTCCGGAGTCCATTTCATTGGACCTGCCTTTTTCAAAATTTTGAAAAATGGCAGGGCGCGCTCAGCAGATCTAGAGATAAACCTGCTAAGAGCAGCCATGCAACCGGCAAGCCTTCGTACATCCTTGACGCGCTTTGGTGCTTCGATCTGCTCGATGGCTTTGATCTTGTTGGGATTGGCTTCAATTCCCCGCTGAGACACGAAGAACCCGAGAAGCTTGCCGGAAGGGACTCCAAACACGCACTTCTCAGGGTTAAGCTTGAGGTTGATCTTGCGCAGGTTTGCAAATGTCTCATCTAAATCTTGAATCAAGGTTGCTTTGTTCTTGCTCTTGACCACTATGTCATCCATGTAAGCTTCCACATTTCTGTGTATTTGTGGCTCAAAAGCATGGTGGACTACCCTTGCGAATGTTGAACCAGCATTCTTCAAACCGAAAGGCATACGTACGAAGCAGTACGTGCCACACGGGGTGATAAATGCGGTTTTCTCTTCATCTTCTTCTGCCATGAAGATCTGATGGTATCCTGAGTATGCATCAAGAAATGAAAGCAAATCACATCCGGCTGTGGAGTCAACAATCTGGTCAATATGCGGCAAGGGAAATGGGTCTTTGGGACAAGCTTTATTAACATCAGTGAAGTCAATACAAAGTCTCCATTTCCCGTTAGCTTTGCGCACAACAACAGGATTGGCCAACCACGTGGGATGGAGCACTCCTCTGACAAGGCCTGCTGCTTCCAACTTCTTGATTTCTTCTGCGATGAATTCTTGGCGCTCTACTGCTTGCTTCCTGACTCTCTGCTTGACGGGCCGCGCATGAGGACAGACGGCAAGGTGGTGCTCAATCACTTTCCTGGGAACACCGGGGATATCAGACGGTTGCCACGCAAACACGTCGACATTCGCCCGCAGGAAAGCAACGAGCGCGCTTTCCTATTTGGGGTCAAGAGTGGCGCTGATGGTGAAGGTACCACCAGTGCCATCCTCCTTGGCGGACACCTTCTTAGTCTCACGTGGAGCTTCCATTGCCTTCCTACACTTGCCGGTGGAGCTCGATGGTGCATCCTCGACGGTAGCGCAGCACTCCGAGGAGGTGCGCTTGCCGGAGTAGGCATCAGAGCTCTTGCCGAACTTGGTCTTCTTCTTCCCCCCGGGAGCTTCAGCGGCAAGTGTCCTCCGTTCTGCTGCAGCTCCTGCTTCCCGGTAGATCTTATCGGCACAGATAAGAGCATCCTTCTTGTCGCCAGGGACAAAGATGACACTTATTGGGCCTGGCATTTTCAGTACGTTGTATGCATAGTGAGAGGCTGCCATGAACTTGGCGAGTGCCGGACGGCCAAGGATTCCATTATAAGGTAATGGAATGTCGGCAACGTCAAACGTGACCCTCTCAGTCCTGAAGTTCAGCTCACTTCCAAATGTTACCGGCAACGTGATCTTTCCCTTCGGCTTGCTCCTTCCCGGGTTGATTCCTTGAAATGTGCCGGTCTCTTCGAGCTCGCTGTCAGGGATCTGGAGCTTCTGGAGCACCCGGAGGAGATCAGGTTCAAGCCGGCCCCACCGTCAACTAGCATCTTAGTGACCTTGAGGTTGCGGATTGTTGGTGAAACCAACATCGGCAAGCACCCGACCGCAGTTATGCGATCCGGGTGGTCCTCAATATCAAAGATGATAGGCGTGCCGGACCATTTCAGAGGCTTGCATGACTCGACGGGTGGTTCTACTGCATTAACTTCCCGCACCCACTGTTTGAGCTGGCGGTGCGAGGCATGCAGAGAAGCACCACCGTCAACGCACAGGACCTCTGTGGCTTTCTGGAACTCTTGCTCATCAGTCTCCTCATCATCCATATCTTCATCGTCGCCGTCATCTTCATCCTTGTCGCGGCCGCGAGGAGGTCTGTCTCCTTGCCGCTGCTTGGCCTTGCCGCAGCGTCCTCCTCAGCCGGGACGTTTCTTGCCGGACCCACCAGCTCCTTCCTGGGCCTTCTCTTTGTCGCGCCGCTCGTATTCAGCTTTCTGTTGCTCAACAAGCTGCTCGACTCTCTTACAGTTTTGAAGATCATGGCCCTCGGTGCGGTGAATCTTGCAATACTGCTTGTTGGTGCCGTCTTGCTTGTCGGCGACCGCCACCTCCGCGGCAACCTCCTTGCCGGAGTCACCAGTTTTGGCTTCCTTGGCGCCACCACCGTTGCCGGACTGCTCAACAACTAGCACTTCTTTGCCTTTCCTCCTTCTGTTGTTCCGCCGCCGGTTTCTCTTTGTTGGGGCAGCATCTTCGCTGTCAGATCCTCCCGCTCCTATATTTTCTCCAGGGAGTCTCCTCCCTTCCTCAGCGCGCGCACACTTGTCGGCCAGTGCATATAACTCACTGACGTCCCTAATCTTGCACATCGCCATTTCCTCCCGCATCCTGCGGTTCCGCATGTTCTGATGGAACGCGCTGATCACCGCGGCAGGGTGGACGTCTGGGATGTTGTGCTGCACACTACTGAATCTCTGAATGTACTTGCGCAAGGGCTCTCCTTCCTTCTAGGCGAGCAGGTGAAGATCACTCTCCTGGCCATGAGGCTTGTGTCCGCCTGTAAAGGCGCCGACAAACTGATGGCACAGATCAGCCCAAGAGGATATGGAGTTGTCCGGCAAGTGCATGAGCCAGGATCTGAAATTGGGCTTGAGCACCAGCGGGAAGTAGTTGGCAAGGATCTTGTCATCTCGTCCCCCGGCAGCTTGCACGACAATGGTGTAGATGCTGAGGAACTCTGACGGATGCGTCTTGCCGTCGTACTTCTCCGGTACGTCTGGCTTGAAGTTCTTTGTACTGGGCCACTGGACTTGCCGCAGCTCACGAGTGAACGCAGGACAACCTACCGCATACGGCAGATCACCTGGTTTCCCTGGCGCATGCATGTCAACAGAGGGCCCAGCGCGCTTGTCGGATTGACGTCGCGCTTCTCTTTGGCGCTCGATGCAGGTTCGAGCGTCTTCTTGTTGTCGATCATGAAGAACTTGCCGCTGATCGCGACGAGCTCGTGGATCCGACGATGCAGTGGAGTCGGCGATCTTGGCCTTCGGGGCGGTGATTGCATGGTAGTTGCACCTCCACCCGTTTCGTCGCCATCGGCTCGCGTCCGGCGGTCCTGCCGCGGCGGCGACGCGCTCGTTCGTCGTGGAGTGTCGCCGTTGGCGTAGCCGATGAGACTCTGAATGGTGGATCTCCATTCGTCGATCTTGTCCGACGTTGGAGGGTAATCCAGGAGAAGTTGAGCTCGCGCCAAAGCTTCTGCTGGAGTGGCGGGTGGCAGTGGCGGACGGCGCGAGGAGCGGGACGTGCTCGAACTTCTAACTATGTTAGAAGGAGCAGTATCTCGTCCAGGCGACCGTGCCCCGCTCGTGCCAGCACGCTGGCGTGCATGCTGGTCTTGAGCGGCCCGAGATCCACCAACTTGGTCTTGGGCTATCATGGGTATGGCACTGCTAGCGCCATGACGCTGTTGATCTTGCACCTCCTGAGAGTGGCATGGAACATGTACAGTCGCCGAGGTTTGTGCAGCCTTGTTCTTGGACCTGGCGGCATCATGGGCTTCCTCGTCGACGTCCTTTCTTCTGCCGTCGTCCATCCCACCACTCGTTTGCTCCAACGGTGGCGGAAGTGACGTGGATGGAGTGGCCGCCGCCGAAGTCTTCTTCTTCGGTGGCATGTTGATGAAGGGAATAAAGATCTAGCTCGTGTGAATGCAGGATCTCGTTCACGCAATCTCGACGCCCCCTACCTGGCGCACCAAAGATGTCGGGGTGAACTGATCCTCGAACACCTATGGGCCGGCGGACCGGACCCCTTTCGGTTCGGCGGGGGGCGGAGATACCACGAAGAGCAGATCGAGGCGAGGCACACGAGCAGTTTACCCAGCTTCGGAGCTCTCCGGAGAGATAACACTCCTACTACTGCTTGTCTGATTGTATTCAGTGGTGTTCTTGCTCTCGAGCGAGAGAGTGATGGGTTTTCTGGGCTACGAATGGATCAAAGACGACTGTCTGAGGCTCCGAACCCAACCGAACCCCCTCTACGTTGCGCATGGGCCTCCTTTTATATGCTAAAGGGGTCACCGACAGGTGGCAACGCAGAGGAGGGTAAAACGTAAAAAGTGAGGTAGTTGATACAGTTGCTTGTACAGTGCACCCTACCTAACCCTGACGGCAGGGGACAAGGGCAATAAATGCCCGTCTGAGTCGCGCGAACAGTGCAGAAAAGGACCGTTAGGGGCGCCACCGTTCGCCACGATGGCGATCTTGTCAACTTCGCATGCCACTGCGCACCACTGGCTGCACAGCCTCCCGCCACGCGCGCCCGGAGAGTCCCCTAGAGCGACACATTGGTGGGTGCGCTGGAGCGTGGACGCAGAGTGGCCGCCTGCCGCGGCAAGCACCTTGCCGCTGTCATTATCTTCGCTGGGCCCAGAAGCTCGTCGCTTACCGGGCCTTGGTGTACCTTGTTTAGTCTTCCCGGCAAGCTCTTCTTGCCGGGGGCTTGCTGCCTTGCCGGAGCGCGTGGCGCGTCGCGGCAAGTTCCTTGGAGCGCCTTGGTTGGCCTTCTCGGCAAGCTCCTCTTGCCGGGGTTTTGTCTCCTTAGCTTAAATACTTTGTTCTTGGATGGCTCCAACGGAACCTTAGGGGATCTTGGCGTTCTCCCGGCAAGCCTTTGCCGCGGGGTGCTGCAACTGCCCGTGCACAAGTTCGGGGTACTAGGGTACCCCTATTCTAGTACACCGACACGTTATTACCATAATTATTATTCACAATCAAAGTGGACAAAAAGGCATATCATTAGGATCAATAGGATCACTCTTACTAGCAATCAATTTCATAGGTTCATCCATCTTTTGACTCAAAGTATTGATTTCTGCAATCACATGCACTTGTTTACAAGTGGAATATCTTTCGGTATGCCATTGAGAGTAATTTGTCATAATATCATCTAGGAGTTTAGTAGCTTTTCCTAATGTAATTTCCATACAAGTACCACCCACAGAGGAATCCAAAAAGATTTCTAGATGCAAAATTCAATCCTACATAATTTTTTTGTATAATCATCCACAAACTTAAACCATGAGTAGGGCAATTTCTTATCATCAATTTCATTCTCTCCCAAGATTGTGCAACATGTTCATGATCATGTTTCTTGAAATTCATTATATCATTTCTAAGGGATATGATCTTAGCAGGAGGAAAATACTTGGTAGACTTGATGTAGAACCTCCCCGGTAACAGCGCTAGAAATTCTTCCTGCTACTTCTTGAGCTTGCGTTGGTTTTTCCCTTAAAGGGGAAAGGGTGATGTAGCAAAGTAGAGATATGAATTTCCCTTAGTTCAGAACAAAGGTATCAATCCAGTAGGAGGTACAAGCAAGTCTCCAATATATGCACCTGCAGAAACAATCAAACACTTGCACCCAACGCGATAAAGGGGTTGTCAATCCCTTCATGGTCACTTGCAAGGATGAGATCTGATAGAGATAGATATAAACGAAATAAAAGTAAATAAAATTCAGCAAGGTAATTTTGGGTTTTTGGCTTTATAGATCTGAAAATATATGATGGAAATAGACCTGGGGGCCATAGGTTTCCCTAGAGGCTTCTCTTTTAAATAAAGCATATGTTGGGTAAACAAATTACTGTTGAGCAATTGATAGAAAAGCGCATAGTTATGACGATATCTAAGGCAATGATCATGAATATAGGCATCACGTCCATGACAAGTAGACCGAAATGATTCTGCATCTAGTACTATTACTCCACACATCGACCGACTCCTGCCTGCATCTAGTATTAAGTTCATAAGAACAGAGTAAAGCTTTAAGCAAGATGACATGATGTAGAGGGATAAACTAAAGCAATATGATATAAACCCCATCTTTTTACCCTTAATGGAAACAATACAATAAGTACCTCGCTGCCCCTTCTGTCACTGGGAGAGGACACTGCAAGATTGAACCCATCACAAAGCACCTCTCCCATTGCAAGATAGATCAATCTAGTTGGCCAAACCAAATTAATAAATCGGAGAGAAATACAAAGATATCAAATCATGCATATAAGAATTCATAGGAGACTCAAATAATATTCATAGATAATCTGATCATAAATATACAATTCATCAGATCTCAACAAACACACCACAAAATAAGATTACATTGGATAGAACACACAGAACATCAAGGAGAACATGGTATTGAATATCAAAGAGAAAGAACAAGTCATCTAGCTACTAGCTATGGACCAGTAGGTATGTCGTAAACTACTCACACATCATTGGTAGGGCAGAAAGGTTGATGAAGAGGCCCTCCGTGATCGAATCCCCCTCTGGTAGATTGTTGGAAGGCCCCAAGATGGGATCTCACTAGGTCAGAGGCTTGCGGCGGCAGAAGAGTATTTTTGTGGACGCTTCTGGTGGTTTGGGAATATTTGGGAATTTATAGTGTAAAGATTAGTGTTGGGGGACTCCCGAGGGGGCTACAATACAGGGGCGCCCCCCTAGGGCACCATGAGGGCTTGTGGGATCCTCGGGACTCCCCTGGACCCCTCTCCAAGCTACGTGGGTTTCTTCTGGTCCAATAAAAATCATCACGAAAGTTTATTCCGTTTGGACATCGTTTGATATTCCTTTCCGAAAAAACCAAAAACAAGGAAAAAACAGCAAGAGGCACTAGGCACTAGGTTAATAGGTTAGTCCCAAAAAATGATATAAAATAATATATTAACTCATATAAAACATCCAAAACAGATAATACAATAACATGGAACAATAAAAAATTATTGATACATTGGAGACGTATAAGGGCCATATTTTTCACTAGAGGCTTCTCTCAAGAAAATAGCATACGATGGATAAACAAATTACTATTGGGAAATTCATAGAAAAGCAAATAATTATGACGTTATCTAAGGTAATGATCATACATAGGCATCACGTCCGAGACAAGTAGACCGAAACGATTCTGCATCTACTACTATCTAGTGTATTAAGTTCATGGAAAAACAGAGTATTGCCTTAAGCAAGATGACATGATGTAGACAAGATAAACTCATGTATGAATAAAACCCATATTTTTACACTTAATAGCAACGATACATACGTGTGATGTCCCTTTCTATCACCGGGATTGAGCACTGTAAGATCAAACCCATTACAAACCACCACTTCTCATGGCAAGACAAATCAATCTAGTTGGCCAAACCAAGCCTATAAATCAGAGAAGAAATATGAAGCTATGTTAATCATGCATAAAAGAGTTCAGAGAAAACTCAAATAATATTCATGGATTGATCCGATCATAAACTTAGAATTTATCGGATCCGAAGAAACACACCGCAAAAAGTCATCACATCAAATAGATCTCTGATACGTCCATTTTGCGTCATGCTTTTATATCAATATTTATTGCATTATGGGCTGTTATTACACATTATATCTCTATACTTATGGCTATTCTCTCTTATTTTACAAGGTTTACCATGAATAGGAGGAATACCGGCAGCTGGAATTCTGGTTGGAAAAGGAGCAAACGTTGGAAACCTATTCTGCACAACTCCAAAAGACCTGAGACTCCACGAAACAACTTTTTGGATTTATTAAGGAATTATGAGCAAAAGAAATAGGCCAGGGGGCCACACCCTGTCCAAGAGATAGGGGGCTCCCTAGTGGGCCTCTAGCGTCCATCTTCTGCTATATGAAGGGTTTTGTCCTGGAAAAATTCGTGGGAAAGCTTACGAGACGAAACTCAGCTGCCACGAGGCGGAACCTTGGTGGAATCAATCTAGGGCTCTGGCAGAGCTATTCTGCCGGGAACACTTCCCTCCGGGAGGGGGAAATCATCACCAACGTCATCACCAACGATCCTCTCATCGGGAGGGGGTCAATCTCCATCAACATCTTCACCAGCACCATCTCCTCTCAAACCCTAGTTCACCTCTTGTATCCAATCTTGTATCCAAAACCACAAATTGGTACCTATGGGTTGCTAGTAGTGTTGATTACTCCTTGTAGTTGATACTTATTGGTTTACTTGGTGGAAGATCATATGATCAGATCCTTAATGCATATTATTACACCTCTGATTATGAACATGAATATGCTTTGTGAGTAGTTACGTTTGTTCCTGAGGACATGGGTGAAGTCTTGCTATTAGTAGTCATGTGAATTTGGTATTCGTTCGATATTTTGATGAGATGTATGTTGTCTCTCCTCTAGTGGTGTTATGTGAACGTCGACTACATGACACTTCACCATTATTTGGGCCTAGAGGAAGGTATAGGGAAGTAATAAGTAGATGGTGGGTTGCTAGAGTGACAGAAGATTAAACCCTAGTTTATGTGTTGCTTCATTAGGGGTTGATATGGACCCATATGTTTAATGCTGTGGTTAGGTTTACCTTAATACTCCTTTTTGTAGTTGCAGACGCTTGCAATAGGGGTTAATCATAAGTGGGATGCTTGTCCAAGTTAGGGCAGTACCCAAGTGCCGGTCCACCCACATATCGAATTATCAAAGTACCGAACGCGAATCATATGAGCGTGATGAAAACTAGCTTGACGATAATTCCCAATGTGTCCTCGGGAGCTCCTTCCTCATTATTAAAATTTCTCCGGGCTTATCCTTTGCTACATAAAGGATTGGGCCACCTTGCTGCACTTTATTTACTTTATTTACTTTTGCTCATTACTATTTATCACCTACTATTTCAGTGCTTGCAGAGAAAACCTTACTGAAAACCGCTTATCATTTCCTTCTGCTCCTCGTTGGGTTCGACACTCTTACTTATCGAAAGGACTACGATAGATACCCTACACTTGTGGGTCATCAAGACTCTTTTCTGGCGTCGTTGCCGGGGAGCGTAGCGCTCTTGGTGAGTTGAACTTGGTAAGGAAACATTTATATTGTGTGCTGAAATTTTCTGTTACTTGTCACTATGGAAACTAATCCTTTGAGTGGCTTGTTTGGGGTATCTTCACCCCAACCAGAAGAGCAAAGAAATGCCCCTCAACCTACTAAACCTTATGAAAATGTTCACTTTGAGATTCCTTCGGGTATGATAGAAAAACTGCTAGCTAATCCTTTTGCAGGAGACGGAACATTGCATCCCGACTTACACCTTATCTTTGTGGATGAAGTTTGTGGATTATTTAAGCTTGCAGGTATTCCCGATGATGTTGTCAAAAGTAAGGTCTTCCCTTTATCTTTTAAGGGAGATGCAATGACATGGTATAGGCTATGTGATGATACAAGATCTTGGAATTATAAGCGATTGAAATTGGAAGTTCACTAAAAGTTCTATCCTATGCATCTTGTTCATCGTGATCGTAATTACATATATAATTTCTGGCCTCGCGAAGGAGAAAGCATCGCTCAATCTTGGGGGAGGCTTATGTCAATGTTATATTCATGCCCCAATCATGAGCTCTCTCGGGAAATGATTATTCAGAATTTTTATGCTCGGCTTTCTCTTGATAATCACAACTTGCTCGATACCTCCTGTGTTGGTTCCTATATGCTGAAGACTATTGATTTCAAACGCAACACTGAAGATTGGGGTTCCGAAGATGGTAAGGAGTCAGGTATGACACCTAAGTTTGATTGTGTTAAATCTTTTATGGATACCGATGCTTTCTGTGGATTTAGCTCTAAGTATGGACTTGACTCTGAGATAGTAGCTACTTTTTGTGAAACTTTTGCTGCTCACGTTGATCTCCCTAAAGAGAAGTGGTTTAAATATAATCCTCCTGTTGAAGTGAAAGTAGTTGCACCTATTACAGTCGAAGAGAAGACTATTACATGTAGTGATCCTATTATTCCTATTGCTTATGTTGAAAAACCTCCTTTTGCTGTTAGGATAAAAGATCATGTTAAAGCTTCGACTATTGTTCGTAAGAGTAATACTAGGACCTATACACCTCCTGAGAAAATTAATGTTGAACCTAGTATTGCTATGATTAAAGATCTCTTGGATGAAGACTTAGATGGGCATGTTATCTCTTTCTTGGGTGAAACTGCTAATATTGCTAGACCCGATACTAAGACACGTAGACCTGTTGTAGGCATGCCTGTTATTTTTGTTAAAATTGGAGCTCATTCTTATCATGGCTTATGTGATATGGGTGCTAGTGCTAATGCGATACCTTATGATCTTTATAAAGAAATTATGCACGATATTGCACCAGTTGATTTAGAAGATATTGATGTTACTATTAAGCTTGCTAATAGGGACACCATTAAACCTATTGGGATTGTTAGAGATGTTGAAGTATTGTGTGGGAAGAGTAAATACCCTACTGATTTTCTTGTTCTCGGTTCCCCACAAGATGATTTTTGTCCCATTATTTTTGGTAGACCCTTCTTGAACACTACTAGTGCTAAAATTGATTGTGAAAAGAATATTGTCACTGTTGGCTTAGATGGTATGTCTCATGAGTTTAATTTCGCTAAGTTTAGTAGACAACATCGTGAAAAGGAACCATCTAGTAAGGATGAGATTATTGGTCTTGCTTCCATTGTTGTTCCTCCAACTGATCCGTTAGAACAATATTTTGCTAGACCATGAAAACGATATGTTTATGAAGGAAAGGGAAGAAATAAATGAAGTGTTCCTTAAACAAGAACCTATGCTAAAACATAATCTTCCCATTGAAATTCTTGGGGATCCCCCTCCACCCAAGGGTGATCCCGTGTTTGAAGTCAAACCATTACCTGATAATCTTAAGTATGCTTATCTTGATGAAAAAGAAATATATCTTGTTATTATTAGTGCTAACCTTTCAGAGAAAGAAGAAGAAAGATTATTGAAAACTCTGAAGAAGCACCGAGCTGCTATTGGATATACCCTGGATGATCTCAAGGTCATTAGTCCCACATTATGTCAACATAAGATTTCAGTGTAGAAAGATGCCAAACCTGTTAGAGATCCTCAAATATGATTAAATCCGAAAATGAAGGAAGTGGTGAGAAAGGAGATACTAAAACTCCTTGAGGCAGGTATTATTTATCCCGTTGCTGATAGTGAATGGGTAAGCCCTGTCCATTGTGTCCCTAAAAAGGGAGGTATTATCGTTGTCCCTAATGATACAGATGAATTGATCCTGCAAAGAATTATTACAGGCTATAGGATGGTAATTGATTTCCGCAAGTTAAATAAAGCTACTAAGAAAGATCATTACCATTTACGTTTTATTGATCAAATGCTATAAAGGTTATCCAAATACACACATTTTTGCTTTCTAGATGGTTATTCTGGCTTCTCTCAGATACCTGTATCAGCGGGGGATCAATCTAAAACTACTTTTACTTGCCCTTTTGGTACTTTTGCTTATAGACGTATGCCTTTTGGTTTATGTAATCCACCTGCTACCTTTCGAAGATGCATGATGGCTATATTTTATGATTTTTGTGAAAAGATTTGTGAGGTATTCATGGATGACTTCTCCGTCTATGGATCCTCTTTTGATGATTGTTTGAGCAACCTTGATCAAGTTTTGTAGCGATGCGAAGACACTAGTCTCGTCTTGAATTGGGAAAAGTGTCACTTCATGGTAATGAAGGCATTGTCTTGGGGCACAAGATCTCCGAGAGGGGTATTGAAGTTGATAAAGCCAAAGTTGATGCTATTGAAAAGATGCCATGTCCCAAGGACATAAAAGGTATAAGAAGTTTCCTTGGTCATGCCAGTTTTTACAGGAGGTTCATTAAGGACTTTTCTAAAATCTCTAGGCCTCTGACTAATTTATTGCAAAAATATATTCCTTTTGTCTTTGATGATGATTGTGTAGAAGCATTTGAAACACTTAAGAAAGCTTTGATCACAGCACCTATTGTTCAGCCACCTGATTGCAATTTACCTTTTGAAATTATGTGTGATGCTAGTGACTATGCTGTAGGTGCTGTTCTAGGGCAAAGAGTCGATAAGAAATTGAATGTTATCCATTATGCTAGTAAGACTCTTGATACTGCCCAGAGAAATTATGCTACCACTGAAAAAGAATTCTTAGCAGTTGTGTTTGCATGTGATAAGTTTAGACCTTATATTGTTGATTCCAAAGTTACTGTTCACACTGATCATGCTGCTATTAAATATCTTATGGAAAAGAAAGATGCTAAGCCTAGACTCTTTAGATGGGTTCTCTTGCTCCAAGAATTTGACTTGCATATTATTGATAGAAAGGGAGCTGAGAACCCCGTTGCAGACAACTTGTCTAGGCTAGAGAATGTTCTTGATGACCCACTGCCTATTAATGATAGTTTTCCTGATGAACAATTAGCGGTTGTCAATGCTTCTCGAACTACTCCTTGGTATGCTGACTATGCTAATTACATTGTTGCTAAATATTTACCGCCTAGTTTCACATACCAGCAAAAGAAAAAGTCCTTTTATGATTTAAGACATTACTTCTGGGATGATCCACACCTTTATAAAGGAGTAGATGGCATTATTAGACGTTGTCTGCCTGAGCATGAATAGGAACAAATCCTACACAAGTGTCACTCTGAATCCTATGGAGGACACCACGCTGGAGATAGAACTGCACACAAGGTACTACAATCTGGATTTTATTTGCCTACTCTTTTCAAAGATGCTCGTAAGTTTGTCGTATCTTGTGATGAATGTCAAAGAATAGGTAACATCAGTAGACATCAAGAAATGCCTATGAATTATTCTCTTGTTGTTGAACCGTTTGATGTTTGGGGCTTTGATTATATGGGACCTTTTCCTGACTCCAATGGTTATACACATATTTTAGTTGCTGTTGATTACGTTACTAAGTGGGTAGAAGCTATTCCAACTAGTAGTGCTGATCATAACACTTCTATTAAAATGCTAAAAGAAGTTATTTTTTCGAGGTTTGGAGTCCCTAGATATCTTATGACTGATGGTGGTTCACACTTTATTCATGGTGCTTTCCATAAGATGCTTGCTAAATATGATGTCAATCATAGAATTGCATCTCCTTATCACCCGCAGTCTAGTGGTCAAGTAGAGTTGAGCAATAGAGAGCTCAAATTAATTTTGCAAAAGACTGTGAATAGATCTAGAAAGAATTGGTCCAAGAAACTTGATGATGCATTATGGGCCTACAGAACTGCATACAAAAATCCTATGGGTATGTCTCCATATAAGATGGTTTATGGAAAAGCATGTCATTTACCTCTTGAACTTGAACATAAAGCATATTGGGCTATTAAAGAGCTTAATTATGACTTCAAACTTGCCGGTGAGAAAAGGTTATTTGATATTAGCTCACTTGATGAATGGAGAACCCAAGCATATGAGAATGCCAAGCTCTTCAAAGAAAAAGTCAAACGCTGGCATGATAAGAGGATACAAAAGCGTGAGTTTAACATAGGAGATTATGTGTTATTATTCAACTCTCGTTTAAGATTTTTTGCAGGAAAACTTCTCTCAAAATGGGAAGGTCCCTACGTTATCGAGGAGGTCTATCATTTTGGTGCTATAAAAATCAACAACTTTGTAGGCACAAATCCGAGGGTGGTCAACGGTCAAAGAATCAAACATTATATTTCAGGTAATCCTATCAATGTTGAAACTAATTTTATTGAAACCATAACCCCTGAGGAATACATAAGAGACACTTTCCAGAACGTTCCAGACTCCGAAAAGGCATAGGTACGTGGTACGGTAAGTAAATCGACTCCAAAACAACTCTAATGGCAATTTTCATCAGTTTTGGATTATTTAAGGATTTTAGGAAGAAAGAAGTAGTCCGAAAGGGACACGAGGCTCCCACAAGAGAGGAGGGCGCCCCCCTGTAGGGCGCGCCCCCTGTCTCGTGGGCACCTCGTGTGACTCCCGGACTCCGTTTTCTTGTATGTTACGTATTTTGGTCGGTAAAAAATCATTATATATACTCCCGAAGGTTTTGACCACCGTATCACGCAAATATCCTCTGTTTTCGTTTCGAGCTGTTTCTGTTTCAGATCTAGAGCATCATGTCATCTTCAAGCGCTCCCAAGGACAAGTTTTTCGAGGGGGTCATCAACCCCAATCTTGCAGAGGTGCTGCATCACCCTCAAACCATTGAGATGCGTGAGGGGGTGTTGCACATCCGCGATGTGGAAGGACCAAGGCGTACCGGGAGAATGGAGACAAAGCTCGAAGCCATGGAACGAGAAGTTTTCAAGTGTCAGGGGATGGTGGAGCGTGGACTCAACGCCAACCAGATGATGATCACGGAGTTCACCAACAACCACAAGTTGGATGCTAAAGTCATTGAGGAGACCATCTTCAAGCTTCAAGAAAAAATTGAGCACCTCCAAGCCCAGATTTATGACCTGCAAAAACAGAACTGTGAGTATGAATATAGATTCAAGCGAATGAGTTTGGCTGCACATTTAAGGATCCCAGAGACTCGATCATCCTTTTATGATGGAGAGCCTATGCCTTGGAAGATGGATGACAAGCCTACTCCATCAACAACTCCTACTTCACCACCTCCGAAGAAATAATCACATGGATATGGGCACTCCCCTTAGCAACTGCCAAGCTTGGGGGAGGTGCCCCGGTATCGTATCACCATCACACTCCTATCTTTACCGCTTTATTTAGTTCGATCCTTTTAGTAGTATCTTGATCCATTAGTTTGAAGTTTTAATATCAAGTAGTTTTGAGTTTTTCGTTGTGATCTCTTTTTGTAAGCGAGTCCGTGTGCTTTCTATAATAAAGATTAGTGTTGAGTCAAGGGCTTTGCTATGTTGCTATGATCTTGAGAAAATAGAAAGAACAAAATAGTTCATATTGATCTTATGGATAGTGATGACTTCACATATAGAAAGTATGAGGCATAAAAATTGTTGAGAGTTGATGAACATAGGCTTGGTCATCGTTGCAATTAATAGGAAGTGATAAGGAAAGAGGGGTTCACATATAGATATATTATCTTGGACATCTATTATGATTGTGAAGCACTCATTAAGTATGACATGCTAAAAGAGTCGACGTTGGACAAGGAAGACAACGTAATGGTTTATGTTTTACGACATCTCAGTTAAAGTATATTGTCAGTGACCTTCTAAACATGTTGAGCTTGCCTTTCCCCCTCATGCTAGCCAAAACTCCTTGCATCAAGTAGAGATACTACTTGTGCTTCCAAATATCCTTAAACCCAGTTTTGTCATGAGAGTCCACCATACCTACCTGTGGATTGAGTAAGATCCTTCAAGTAAGTTGTCATCGGTGCAAGCAATAAAAATTGCTCTCTAAATATGCATGACTTATTAGTGCAGAGAAAAGAAGCTTTGTATGAACTTGTTGTGGAAGTAATAAAAGAGACGGATTGCATAATAAAGGTCCACATACAAGGGGCAATATAAAGTGACGTTCTTTTGCACTAAGATTTTGTGTATCCAACCCTAAAAGCTCATGACAACCTCTGCTTCCCTCTGCGAAGGGCATATCTTTTACTTTATGTTTTACTTTAATACTTGAGTCAAGGTGGTCCTCACCTTTCCCTTTTTCACTTTATCCTTTGGCAAGCTCTTCCTGTTTGAAAGATCATGATATATATATCCGATTGCATGTAAGTTGGCATAGGCTATTATTGTTGACATCACCTAAAGGTGAATACGTTGGGAGGCAACACAATAAGCCCCTATCTTTCTCAGTGTCCGGCTGAAACTCTATAACCACAATTATTGCGTGAGTGTTAACAATTATGGGAGACTACGAGATAGTTGAGTATGTGAGATTGCTGAGAAGCTCTATTATTGACTCTTTCTGATGTTACGATAAATTGCAATTGCTGCAATGACTGAGATTATAGTTTGTTAGTTCCCAATGAAGTTTTTGAACCATACTTGACATTGTGAATTGCTTATTACTTGAACACAGGAAATCATATGACAAAATCCATATATGTTGCTGTTATTAGAATGATCATGATGCCCTCATGTTCGTATTTTATTTTTATCGACACCTCTATCTCTAAACATGTGGACATATTTTTCGATTTTGGTTTCCGCTTGAGGACAAGCGAGGTCTAAGCTTGGGGGAGTTGATACGTCCATTTTGCATCATACTTTTATATCAATATTTATTGCATTATGGGCTGTTATTACACATTATATCTCTACACTTATGGCTATTCTCTCTTATTTTACAAGGTTTACCATGAAGAAGGGGAATGCCGACAGCTGGAATTCTGGCTGGAAAAGGAGCAAACATTGGAAACCTATTCTGCACAACTCCAAAAGACCTGAGACTCCACGAAACAACCTTTTGGATTTATTAAGGAATTATGAGCAAAAGAAATAGGCCAGGGGGCCCACACCCTGTCCAGGAGACAGGGGGGCGCCCCCCCTAGTGGCACCCCCCCTATCTCCTGGGCTCCCTGGTGGGCCTCCGGTGTCCATCTTCTGCTATATGAAGGGTTTTGTCCTGGAAAAATTCGTGGGCAAGCTTACGAGATGAAACTCCGCTGCCACGAGGCGGAACCTTGGCGGAATCAATCTAGGGCTCTGGCAGAGCTATTCTGCCAAGGACACTTCCCTCCGGGAGGGGGAAATCATCACCAATGATCCTCTCATCGGGAGGGGGTCAATCTCCATCAACATCTTCACCAGCACCATCTCCTCTCAAACCCTAGTTCATCTCTTGTATCCAATCTTGTATCCAAAACCACAAATTGGTACCTGTGGGTTGCTAGTAGTGTTGATTACTCCTTGTAGTTGATACTTATTGGTTTACTTGGTGGAAGATCATATGATCAGATCCTTCATGCATATTATTACACCTCTGATTATGAACATGAATATGCTTTGTGAGTAGTTACGTTTGTTCCGGAGGACATGGGTGAAGTCTTGCTATTAGTAGTCATGTGAATTTGGTATTCGTTCGATATTTTGATGAGATGTATGTTGTCTCTCCTCTAGTGGTGTTATGTGAACGTCGACTACAAGACACTTCACCATTATTTGGGCCTAGAGGAAGGCATAGGGAAGTAATAAGTAGATGATGGGTTGCTAGAGTGACAAAATCTTAAACCCTAGTTTATGCGTTGCTTCGTTAGGGCTTGATATGGACCCATATGTTTAATGTTGTGGTTAGGTTTACCTTAATACTCCTTTTTGTAGTTGCGGACGCTTGCAATAGGGGTTAATCATAAGTGGGATGCTTGTCCAAGTTAGGGAAGTACCCAAGTGCCGGTCCACCCACATATCAAATTATCAAAGTACCGAACGCGAATCATACGAGCGTGATGAAAACTAGCTTGACGATAATTCCCAATGTGTCCTCGGGAGCTCCTTCCTCATTATCAAAATTTGTCCAGGCTTATCCTTTGCTACATAAAGGATTGGGCCACCTTGCTGCACTTTATTTACTTTTTCTCGTTACTATTTATCTTATCACAAAACTATCTATCACCTACTATTTCAGTGCTTGCAGAGAAAACCTTACTGAAAACCGCTTATCATTTCCTTCTGCTCCTCGTTGGGTTCGACACTCTTACTTATCGAAAGGACTACGATATATCCCCTACACTTGTGGGTCATCAATCTCCAAGAACACCAAGGAGAACATAGTATTGAAGATCAAAAGGAGATAAGAAGCCATATAGCTACTAACTATGGACCCATAGGTCCGTGGTGAACTACTCACGCATCATCGTAGGGGTAGCAAGGATGATGAAGAACCCCTCCATGATCGATTCCCCCTCTAGCAGAGTGCCAGAAAAGGTCCCCAGATGGGATCACATGAGAACAGAGGATTGTGGCGGCGGAAAAAGTATTTTGTGGACTCCCCTGTAGGTTTTCTGATTTTTGGGAATTTATAGAGGCGGAGTTAGGTCAAAAGGAGGCTCGTGGGCCCCACTATGTACCAGGGTGTTCCTTGGTGCCTAGTGTGCCACTACTTCAGCTTCTCATCCCCTCCCAATGCTTCCAGGGTCTCTGATCGCCAGAAAAAATCTCCAAAAAAATTCCGTGGCATTTGGACTTCGTTTGGTATTGATATTCTGCAAAGTGAAAAACAAGCAAAAAAGAAGAACTTGCACTGGGCACTAAGTTAGTAGGTTAGTCCCAAAAATGATACAAAGTTGCTTGTAAATGTATATAACACATCAAAGATTGATACTATAATAGCATGGAACAATCAAAAATTATAGATACGTTGGAGACGTATCACTTGCAAATTATTATTTTAAGGGTGGAGTACCTAAGAAGTTAGGTGATTCAGGAATATCTACTATACCACGCTCCATTAAAACAAGTTATGTCAAAACCGCTTTATGTGATTTAGGAATCGGTGTTAGTGTTATGCCTTTTTATTTATATAGAAGACTTGGTTTGAATAAACTCACACCTACTGAAATATCTTTGCAAATGGATGATAAATCAACTGCTATACCTATCGGTATTTGTGAGGACGTGCCTGTTGCTGTTGCAAATGTTACTATCTTAACATACTTTGTTATACTTGATATGCCCGATAACGGAAACATGTCAATTATCCTTGGTAAACCTTTTTTCAATACTGCAGGAGCTGTTATTGATTGCAACAAAAGCAAGGTCACTTTTCACGTCAATGGTAATGAACATACGGTTTATTTTCCGAAGAAACAAAGTTTGGTGAATGGTATCAACTGTATTGAAAAGGTTTCGACAATCACTATTGCAGTTTCAAATTCCCTCTTCCTACTATCAAAAAGAAATATGAAATTCTCATTGTTGGGGAGATGCATATCCCCGTTGAGGTAACCTAGTGTTATACAAAACTTCTTCGGTTTCATGTTACTCGGGAATGGTTTGTTAATAATACTTTATCAACCTTATTAATGGATTCATTTTGAGGGGCATGTGGTCGATGAATCTAGTAAGTACAACCTTCTGTAATCATAGTTTGCTCTATGTTATTTGTAGTTTAATAAAGTAAAATGCCATTATTTTCCTATTTTTTAAATTATCCACGAATTAAAAATGGCCTGAAAATAAAAGTGCTCAGAATATTATAAACTTTTAACATGATTTTTGCTGGAATATTTAAGAATTTTTGGTGTTGAATTCATCCAAGTGGGGGTGCCCCTGTTGATCACAAGGCAGCAGGGCGCGACCACCCCCAGGCCGCGCCAAGATGCCTTGTGGGGTCCATAGGACCCTTCTCACTTATCCATTCAGCCCACTTCGTCTCCTACCTCCAAAAATATATTTGTAGCTCTCTCACTCGTGTTCTTGCTCCCAAACCTGAGATTTTCGATCTCTTTGCTCGGAGCTCCATTTGCAAAACTGTTTTGGGGGATTGCTCCTTGGTATGTGACTCCTACATTGGTCCAATTAGTTTTTGCTTTAGTGGATTATATTTTTCATAAGTTTCTTCCATAGGTGCAACCAAAAATGAGCTTGCATGTTGAATTATTTGAGTTCGAAGTAGTTTGAATGCCTAATATACCTTATAGACATTCATATGAGTAGTTGCTATCAATCTTGTGAAGTTTGGTAGACATCATTTTGTGGTCCAAAAAATTTCAGAAAATTGTTCTTAGGAAAATGAACTTCTTCCGGAGAGGTTCCTCGAGTCGGAGTCCCAAGAGAGTCATGATTCCACTTGTAAACTGTGTTGGTATTTCTCCAAAGAGGAAGGGATGATGTAGTATAGAAGAGGTAGGTATTTCCCTAGATTAGAAACCAAAGTTATCAATCCAGTAGGAAAACCATGCAATAACTCGTTGGAAGCACCTACACACAAAATAACAAATACTTGCACCCAACGCAAACAAGGGATTGTCAATCCCTTGGCGGTTAATTGCAAGGATCAAATCGTGTATTGATAGATAGATACATAAAAAACACAAAATAAAATAAAGTAATAAAAGTGCAGCAATTTATTTTTTGAATTTTAATATATGATTTAGATAGACCCAGGGGCCATAGTTTTCACTAGAAGCTTCTCTCTTGAAGATAGCATATGGTGGGTAAACAAATTACTATTGGGAAATTGATAGAAAAGCGAATAATCATGACGATATCTAAGGCAATGATCATGTATATAGGCATCACGTCCGAGACAAGTAGATCGACTCCTACCTGCATCTACTAGTATTACTCCACACATCGACTACTATCCAGCATGCATCTAGAGTATTAAGATCATAAAGAACGGAGAAACGCCTTAAGCAAGATGACATGATGTAGACAAAGTAAACTCAGTCAATATGAATAAACCTCATCTTTTTATCCTTAATGGCAACGATACAAATATGTGTCATGTCCCTTTCTGTCACTAGGATTGAGCACCGCAAGATCGAACCCATCACAAAGCACCTCTCCCATTGCAAGAAAAATCAGTCTAGTTGGCCAAACCAAATCAATAAATTGGAGAGAAATACAAAGCTATAATAATCATGCATAAAAGATTTTAGTGAAGAATCAAATAATATTCATAGATAATCTGATCATAAACTCACAATTCATCGGATCCCAACAAACACATCGAAAAGTATTACATCAAATAGATCCCCAATAACATCAAGGAGAACATTGTATTGAAGATCAAAGAGAGAGAAGAAGCCATCTGGCTACTAGCTATGGCCCCGTAGGTTTGTGGTAAACTACTCACTCATCATCGGAGGGGCAACAAGGTTGATGTAGAACCCCTCCGTGGTTGCTCCCTGATGACCCACAAGTATAGGGGATCAACAGTAGACCTTTCGATAAGTAAGAGTGTTGAACCTAACGAGGAGTAGAAGGAAATGACAAGCCGTTTTCAGCAAGGTATTCTCTGCAAGCACTGAATTATCGGTAACAGATAGTTTGGTAGTAAGGTAATTCATAACGGGTAACAAGTGTAGCAAAGGTGTAGCAAGGTGTACCAATCCTTTTTATAACAAAGGACAAGCCTGAACGAACTCTTATATAAAGCAAGCGCTCCGAAGGAAACATGGGAATTATCGTCAAGTTAGTTTTCATCATGCTCATATGATTGATGTTTGCTACTTTGATAATTTGATATGTGGGTTGACCGGTGATTGGGTGTTGTCCTTACTTGGTCATGCTGCCCACTTATGATTAACCCTCTCTCACAAGCATCCACAACTATGAAAGAACAATTAAGATAAATCTAACCGTAGCATTAAACATGTGTGTCCAACTCAGCCCCTTACGAAGCAACACATAAACTAGGGTTTAAGCTTCTGTCACTCTAGCAACCCATCGTCTACTTGCTACTTCCCAATGCCTTCCCCTCAGCCCAAATCATGGTGAAGTTTCATGTAGTCGACATTCACATAATGCCACTAGAGGAAAGACAACATACATCTCATAAAAATATCAAACAAATACCAAATTCACATGATTACTTCAACATACATCTTATCCAAATATCGAACGAATACCAAATTCACATGATTAGTTATAACAAGGCCTCTCACATGTCCTCAGGAACGAAAGTAACTACTGACAAAGCATGTTCATCTTCATGATCAGAGGGGTATTGAATATCATTAAGGATCTAAACATATGATCTTCCACCGACTAAACCAACTAGCATCAACTTTAAGGAGTAATCAGCACTACTAGCAACCCACAGGTACCAATCTGAGGTTTTGAGACAAAGATTGAATACAAGAGATGAACTAGGGTTTGAGAGGAGATGGTGCTGGTGAAGATGTTAATGAATATTGGTCCCCCCATGATGAGAGGACCGTTGGTGATGATGATGGCTTCGATTTCCCCCTCTT
>NC_041387.1:532393255-532397219 GCF_002162155.2 Triticum dicoccoides | reverse complement strand
TCTTCCCGAAACTCCCCTCTCTATTTTTTCTAGGTGAAACCCCTTCATATAGCAGAAGATGGGCACCGGAGACTGGCCAGGGGGCCCACAAGCTCAAGGGGCGTGCCTTGGGGGGGGGGGGTAGGACATGTCCCCCAGGCTTGTGGCCACCGGGTGGTTCCCCTCCTGGTATTTCTTTGCCCATTATTTTTATATATTCCAAAATAATTCTTTGTAAAGTTTCAGGACATTTGGGATTGTGCAGAATAGGGACATCAAATTTGCTCCTTTCAGTCCAGAATTCCAGCTGCCGGCATTCTACCTCTTCATGTGAACAAAATAGGAGAGAAAATGCATAAAAAATGCATCGTAAGGTGTAATAACAGTCCATAACGTAATAAATATCAACATAAAAACATGATGCAAAATGGACATATCAACTCCTCCAAGCTTAGACCTCACTTTTCCTCAAGCGAAAGCCGAAACCGATAATCTTGACCACATGTTTAGAGATAGAGGTGTTGATAAAATAAAATACGAACATGAGGGCATCATGATCATCATTACAACAGCAATATATTGTCATATAACTTCTGATGCTAAAGTGATACTTTGTTCACAAGGTAAAGTATGAACCATAAACTTCATTGAAAACTAACAAACTATGGTCTCAGTCATTGATGCAATTGCAAGTTGTCATAATGTCAGAAAGAGTCTAAATAAGAGCTTTTATTTGGCAAGTTCACATACTCAACCATCATTTAATATTTCATAATTGCTAACACTCGCGGATACTTATGGGTGAAGCTTCAATCAGACACATAGAAAGATAGGGGATTATGATTTTGCCTCCCAACTCTTCACCTCAAGGGTAATGTCAATAATAATAACTCATGATCACCTACATCTGACCAGATATGTGTGCCTAGATCTTTCTCTAGCACATGATGCTTGCCAAGAAGAAGAGAAAATAAAAAGAATGGTGGAAACCACCATGGCTCTTGCCTAAAGGTAGATAATTAAAATAAAATAGAGGCCCTTCGCAGAGGGAAGTAGAGGTTGTCATGCGCCTTTTATTTGGATCCACAAATTCTTAATGCAAAGGAACGTCACTTTATATTGCCCCTTGTGATAACGACCTTTATTATATAGTCCGTCGCTTTTATTTCTTCCCATCACAGGTTCGTATAAAGTTTATTTTTCTCACAACAAAAGACCACACATATTTAGAGAGCAGTTTGTATTTCTTTGCACCGATGACAACTTACTTGAAGGATCTTACTCAATCCATAGGTAGGTATAGTGGACTCCTTTGACAAAACTGAGTTTAAGGATTTTGGATGCACAAGTAGTATCTCTACTTAGTGCGGAGTTTTTGGCTAGCATGAAATAGAAAGCAAGCTCCACATATTAGAGGTTCTATGACAATATAACTTCCATTCGGATATAAGCAGCCATAACACATTACGTTGCCTTTCTTGTCTAACATCAACTTATTAGCATGTAATATTTTAATGAGTGCTCACAATCACAAAAGATGTCCAAGATAGTATATTCATATGTGAAACCTCTCTTTCCTTATTACTTCTTGTTAATTGCAACAATGAACAATACTATGTTTGTAAACCCTCAAAAAAATTCATGCATTCTACTTCTTATACGTGAAATCATCACTCTCCATAAGATTATTATATAATCTTTTATTTCCTTTATTCTTATTTTTTCAAAGATCAAAGCAAGAAAGCAAAACACCCAACTCGAAACTAATCTTTATTATATAACTCTCATACTCGATTACATAGATAGAACATGAAGCAAGAACTTAAAGACTATATCATACTAAATTTTTATTCTACTAGATCACGATTTAACCAAAAGGATCGAACTAAGATAGACGATAATAATAAGGATGGTGATACGATACCGGGGCACCTCCCCCAAGCTTGTCACAAGCCAAGGGGAGTGCCCATACCCGTGTACTCAAGTCTCCTTTTTTGGAGGTGGTGATGATGAAGTTGATGATGCGGGGGGCTTGTCTTCCGCTGTAGCGACCAGACCTCAAACAGTCTGATCTCTGTGCATCAGTGTCATCCTTGGACCAGTAATGCTGACACACACAGTACTTGAAGGATTTATAGCAGAGTAGCAATCACACACTTATTACATCGAATGTCCCAAAAGAGAACTCATTACAAGAAATATGGCTTAAGGCCATCTAATAACGATAACAACGGAAGGCTTGGAAGATAAGTGAGTCAATCAACTCCAACGGCATCACTGAGTATAGAACCACGATCCTAAGGCATCTTACTCGTCGTCTGAAGAGTCTGCAATATGAATGTTGCAGCCCGAAAACGAGTCAGCACATGGAATATGCTGGCAATGTAACACATAGAGAGTAATGAAAAGATAAAGCTATACTACATGCATATATGGCTGGTGGAAAGCTCTATGGTTACAGTTTTTGCATAAAGCCAGTTTTTTCCCTACTGCAAAGGAATAAATTTTATTTAACTATCATGGTGGTTGTTAAACATTGAGAATGGTTGACAGCATTCTCAATCCCAATTAAGTATCATTATTAAAACCCAACAATATTTATTAAAGTAACATGATGAGATTCACATGATAATCTAAGTACTAGATACTCAAAACGTCCATAACCGGGGACACGGCTAATCATGATTAGTTTATACACTCTGTGGAGGTTTGCGCACTTTTCCCACAAGACTCGATCTCCTCCGTTTGTTTTCTCGCACTGCATGGTGTTTGAGAAACGGATGACCGAGACATAGTCTTTCAGAAGAGCTAGCACCTTATGATTCGGTAGACCGTACCAACCTACATCCCCTACATCCGCTAGTCTACCACTGTAAGAGTTCGCACGACTTAATCAACTATATTAGAGCCCATAGTAGCATTGTGGCTGCACACGGAAGTTTCTAGCTTGAACAATCTTATGATCCCTTTGAGCCTGGGTGGCGGTCCATAAGAAAATAGACAATCCTGGAATACCCAGGTGCCTCAATCCACCCAGATGTGTGTTTAAGTTGCCATCTTAAATAAACCATTAAATAACAATCTCACATCTCTCATGGATACACTCACCCAATCCACGTCTACTAGCATAGCATGGCATAATAAGCAAACGTAGAAGTAACTCCCAGGGGTTTGATAATAAACATGGCAATAGGTTCTATCTTATCTACTTCCCAAAACCCACATATTATTTAGATCTTAATCATGCAATGTTTGAGGATTGATTTAATGCAATAAAAACTGGGTAGTAGAGAGATATGATCAAAGTGTTACTTGCCTTGCTGATGATCCGTGAAACCTAGGGATTCGAAGTAGCAAGCGGCGCGATCCGGATACTCTATCGCAACAAACAAACAAGCAATCATACAATAAGTACTCATCTAATGCATAGGTAAAACTCAAATAAGAGATCTAACCAGAAAATTCAACTTAAGAACTCCGGTTGGCAAAATAATCAAATCGAACGAAGCAACGAAAATCAAATGGCGAAAGAAACAAGCTTCGTTTACTAATATGGACCTAGGTCACATTTTACAGAAGCAAAAACTTGTTTGAATAGATTAAACGGAAAGAGGGTTTCGAGGCGAAACTCTAGGCGCTTGAATTGCCTGATTTCGATAAACGAGCGAAGAGATAAACTAAAACGAAAATCGGATCAGTAATCGCGATCAGAAATAATCGCGGAATAATCCGATAAAAAGAAAAACTGACAAACAGATTAACGAACGGACGTTCGTTAACTGAAACTAAATGATAAAAAACGTTCGTTAAAACGAACGAACGACGAACGCTCGCTAAATAAAATAAACCAAAAAAAAGAGCAAAAACTGATCTAAAAAAACCTAGGGTTTCTAAAAAAACCGAGGTGGTTTTCTTAAAAAGAAACCTGTCCGGCGGCGGGCGGCGGCGGTACCTCCGGCGGGGCGGCGGGGCACCGTCGGGGTGG
>NC_041387.1:532384376-532392633 GCF_002162155.2 Triticum dicoccoides | reverse complement strand
GGCAGCGGCGTTCCCGGCGGCGGCGGTGACTCGGGCAGCGGGGCGGCTCGGGCGGCGCGGCTCCGGCGGCGGGGCTGGGACAGGGTGAGAGGGGAGGCACGGTATATAAAGGGGGGGGGTCGGCGGCTTGCTTGGGCGAGGGGCGCCCGGGGAGGAATCCGACTCGGACTCTCCTCGGCATCCGTGCCGTGCACGGTGGCGCGCGCGAGGGGAGGCGGCGGCGCGAGCAGGCCGGCCTGGCTGGGCCTTCGGCCCAGTCGGGTGTGGGCGCGTTTTTTTTAAATAATTCCGCCGAACAGAAAATAAATTCTAGAAAAAGAAATAAAAATCTAAAAATGCCAAAACAAATTTTCACTGTCTAAGTAGAATATTTAGAACAAGATGAACATTTTCTTGGCCCTAAAATGCAGTTTTGAAAAACATGCAATTTTCCCTAAATTCAAATAAAATAGCGAGAACTCCAAAATAACCTTATTTGATTTTTTTATTAAATCCTCAATATTTCTTTATTTTGGGAAAGTCATTTTATTCCCTCTCTTTTATTTTTATAATCAAAATAATTGAAGATAAAATAAATAAAATCAAATGATCCTATTTTCAAAATTCGAGAAAACCCAAATATGAAAATAACGAAATCCCCAACTCTCTCCGAGGGTCCTTGAGTCGCGTAGAATTTCTAGGATCAAACCAAAAGCAAACAAAAATATGATATGCATTGATGATCTAGTGTATAACATTCCAAATTGAAAATTTGGGATGTTACAAACCTACCCCCCTTAAGATGAATCTCACCCTCGAGATTCGGGTTGGCTAGAAAATAGGTGAGGGTGGTCCTTTAGTAGATCTTCATCTCGCTCCCAAGTGGCTTCATCCTCGGTGTGGTGGCTCCACTGAACCTTGCAAAACTTGATAACCTTGTTGCGGGTGACTCGGCTGGCATATTCGAGGATCTTGACGGGTTTCTCCTCATAGGTCAAATCACTGTCCAACTGAATCGCCTCCAGCGGTACCGTATCTCTCAGTGGTATATCAGCCATCTTCGCGTGGCACTTCTTCAACTGGGACACGTGGAATACATCATGAACTGCTGACAATCCTTCGGGCAATTTCAACTTGTAGGCAACTTCTCCCATACGCTCCAAAACTTTGTATGGTCCCACAAAACGTGGCGCTAACTTTCCTTTAACTCCAAAGCGCTTAACTCCTCGAAGTGGAGATACATGAAGATAAACTCTGTCTCCAACTTCGTAAACTGTCTCCCTGCATTTTGAATCTATGTAGCTCTTCTGCCTGGACTAGGCTACCTTGAGCCTATCGTGAATCAACTTCACCTTCTGTTCAGACTCTTTAATCAAATCCGGTCCAAATAACTAGCGGTCTCCAACTTCATCCCATGATAATGGGGTCCTGCACCTCCTTCCGTACAAGGCTTCAAAAGGGGCCATCTTCAAACTGGATTGATAACTGTTATTGTAAGAAAACTCTGCATATGGCAAATTGTCATCCCAACTAGATCCATAATCTAGCGCACATGCTCTCAGCATATCCTCCAAAATCTGATTGACTCTCTTGGTCTGTCCATCTGTCTGCGGGTGAAAAGCTGTACTGAGCTCTAGCTTGGTACCCAAAGTTTCATGCAACTGATTCCAGAACTTTGAGGTAAACTGGGTTCCTCTATCTGATACAATGCTCCTCGGAACTCCATGCAGACATACGAACCTGGTCATGTATATCTTTGCCAACTTAGCACTGGTGTAAGTAGTCTTTACTGGTATGAAATGAGCTACCTTCGTCAAATGATCGACTACAACCCAAATCGAGTCATAGCCTGAATGAGTCCTTTGCGATCCCGTAATAAAATCCATGCCTAGCTTATCCCACTTCCATTCGGGTATTGGCAATGGCTGTAACAATCCTGCTGGCTTCTGATGCTCTGCTTTTACTTTCTTACATATATCGCAAACTGCTACATATTCCACAACATCCTTCTTCATTCCGGTCCACCAGAAAGTATCCTTCAAATCCAAATACATCTTGGTATTTCCTGGGTAAATCGAATATGGTGAATTATGGGCCTCTTGCAAAATCACTTTCCTGATCTCCGGGTCATTAGGCACATAAACACGGTCTTCAAACCATAACGTATCGTGCTCATCCTCATGAAATCCTATAGCTTTTCCTTTGTTCATCTTCTCCTTTATAGAGGCAATCTTCTTACCAGTCTTCTGAGCTTCCCTGATCTTATCCATCAAAGTAGACTGAATCTCCAATGCTGCTACATAACCTCTTGGAACTATCTCCAAGTATTGGTCATGAATATCCTCGGCTAACTCCTTCGGTATTTCTCCAGTCATTAGTGTGTTGACATGGCTCTTATGGCTCAACGCATCGGCTACTACGTTAGCCTTTCCGGTATGATAATGCAATCTCATATCATAATCCTTGATGAGCTCCAACCATCTCCTTTGCCTGAGATTCAACTCCTTCTGCGTGAAAATGTACTTTAAACTCTTGTGATCCGTGTATACTTCACAATGGTTTCCGATGAGAAAAGGTCTCCAAGTCTTCAATGCATGCACTATGGCTACTAACTCCAAATCATGTGTGGCATAATTCAACTCATGAGGTTTCAGCTGTCGTGAAGTATATGAAACAACTCTTCCCTCCTGCATAAGCACTGCTCCAAGTCCTCGACGTGAAGCGTCACAATACACCTCGTAATCCTTGCTCTGATCTGGCAGAATCAATACTGGCGATGTAACCAAGCATTCCTTAAACTCCTAGAAACTGGCGTCACATTCCTCAGTCCATTTGAACTTGGTATCCTTCTTCAACAACTCCGTCATAGGTTTTGCAATCTTCGAGAAATTCTCTATGGACCTCCGGTAGTATCCTGCCAGTCCAAGAAAACTCTGGATCTCTCCAACTGTTGTTGGTGCTTCCCAGTTTTGTCACAGTGACAACTTTGGTGGGGTCTACTGCTATACCTTCTCTGGATATAACATGTCCGAGGAATCCAACTTCCTTTAACCAAAATTCACATTTGCTGAACTTGGCGTATAACTGATGTTCTCTGAGCTTCTCAAGCACCAAATGAAAATGCTCCTTATGCTCTTCTTCGTTCTTCGAGTAGACCAAAATATCATCAATGAACACCATGACGAACTTATCCAAAAACTCCATAAACACCTTGTTCATCATGTTCATGAAATAGGCAGGCACGTTAGTTAGACCAAATGACATAATGGTGTACTCGTATAGCCCATACCTGGTGGTAAAAGCCGTCTTAGGTATATCCTGCTGTCGAATCTTCAACTGATGGTATCCTGATAGCAAATCGATCTTGGAAAATACCTTAGCTCCTTGCAATCGGTCAAACAGATCATTGATCATCGGCAGTGGGTACTTGTTCTTGATTGTTACTGCATTCAATCCTCGATAATCAACAACCATCCTCAATGATCCGTCCTTCTCCTCAACTAGAAGTACTGATGATCCCCAAGGCGAAGAACTTGGGCGAATATATCCTTTATCCAGTAACTCCTTAATCTGCTTTTTAATCTCTTCCAGATCTTTTGCAGGCATTCTGTACGGTCTCTTAGATATTGGCCCTGTGCCTGGCAAAAGCTCTATCAAAAACTCAATGTCTCTATCCGGTGGCATGCCTGGCAACTCCTCCGAGAAAACATGAGGAAAATCCTTCACCACTGGTACTTTTTCCTGCACAACTCCTGATAATGAATTTACTTGTGTCCTCTTCGGCTCATGCCGGGATACATACTTGAATCTTCTTCCTTCTGGCATTGTAAGCAAAATCGTCTTACTAGCGCATTCAATGTTCCCTCCATACTTCGATAACCAATCCATGCCTAATATCACATCCAGTCCTTGTGATTCCAGTACTATTAGGTCTGAGGGAAACACGTAGTTTCCAATCCTTAATGGTAACTGATCACACCATAGACTAGCCATATACTCTGCTCCAGGCGAGGTTACTAACATGGGTGACCTAAGGGCTTGGGTTGGCAGTTTATACTTATCCACAAATCCCCTTGAGATATATGAATGCGATGCACCAGTATCAAAAAGAACGAGTGCAGTAAATGACTTAACCAAAAACTTACCTATTACTGCATCTGGCTGAGCTTCAACCTCCTCCACGTTAACGTGGTTCACTTCTCCCCTATTAAATGGGTTCGGCTTCTTCCCTGAGCTTCCATTGCCATTTCCATTCTAGGTTTCAGGACATTCATTGGCATAATGTCCATTCTTCTAACACTTATAGCAAGTGACTTGGCTCAGGTCTCTCTTGGCTGGGGTTGACGGGTTAGTACGGTTCTGGCCGTTGCTTCCTCCATTCCCGTTACCCTTCTTGGGGCCATTATGATTATGCGTGCTACCTCCTCCATGGGTATGCTGAAAATGTCCTCCCAATTTCGGGGTAAAACGTGGCTTCTGCTGAGCTCCGGAATTGTACTTCCCTTGTCCATACTTCCTCTTGTGGTTCTCAATCTGCTTCTGCTTCCCTTCAATCATAAGGGCGCGGTCTACCAACTCCTGGTAGTTGTTGAAGCTTGCTACCATCAACTGCATGCTCAGCTCATCATTCAGTCCTTCCAGGAACTTCTCCTTCTTAGCTGCATCCGTAGCAACGTCATCTGGGGCATAACGTGCGAGCTTACTAAAGTCATCCACATACTGGCCAACTGTACGCCCTCCTTGGCGCAAGTTGTGAAACTCACGCTTCTTCATGGCCATAGCTCCTGCTGATACATGGGCAGTACAGAAAGCCAGCTGAAACTGATCCCATGTGACAGTGTCCACAGGATAAGTGGCTGTGAAATTCTCCCACCATGATGCTGCGGGTCCTTCAAGCTGATGTGCGAAAAAATGCACCTTTTCCGCATCTGTGCATTCTGCAGTGGTCAACTCCCTTCCTATCTTGCGGAGCCAATCATCTGCAACAATCGGCTCGGTGCTAATGGAAAACACCGGCGGATTCAGTCTAAGGAAACGGGTTAAGTGATCAACAGGTGGTGGTGGTGGTGGGTTGTTGTTGTTGTTCCCCGGATTCTGATTCTGTACTAGCAACTGCATCAAGGCATTCTGCTACTGGATCAACTGGGTGAGCTCGGGTGGGAAAGCAAATCCATTGTCACGTCTCGGAGGCATCTGAGGGTTTAGAAGAGATGAGGATATAGAATAGAATAAGGTCTAGGGAGAAAACACTACCCATATGCACATGAGACAAATGCAAACAAAATCACTTCATTCAATCAAACAAGGGCATACAACGGTCTAACTATCATTACAAAAGTGCTCGGACTATACTAGATACATGGGGGAATACTACTACTGTCATGGAGGTTGACTAGAAAAACTGCTCCGATGAAGACTCCACGATATCTGCTCCAGCTTCATCAACATAGTCATCATCGCTATCATCTGGGTCCGAGTCGGTGTCGTCAATGATGATGTAGTTCTTTGGACAGGTGCAATCTTCGTCTTCTCCTCCAGTCGCGGGAAATCCCATGAATATTTTTAGCTTCTTGTTTAGATCATCGCTCTTCTCCACGAGTGTCACAATTTCCTCCTCATATCCATCGCGTGTAGACTTGAGTTCTTCCTCCAGTTATGTGATCTTGGTCATGGCCTTCTTCAGGTCTATCATGCCTGCGCACATCTGGTTCTCCTGGCGTCGAATGTGCTGGTTTAACTCCTGGATGGAAGCTGCAATTGATCTGTCCTTCCTAGTGCTGATCATCTCCCATTGCTCATCTCGGCGCCCACAAATCTGGTAAATAGTATCCTTGAGATCCTTGTGGTAAACTTCTCCAATGCGTCCCATGGTGATGTGGGCTGCCATGCTCTTTCCTAGACTCCAGGTTGGTGCATCAAAGGAAAACTCTATGGGATCGGTGACGGGCATGAACGTCCGTCCTGGGACTTGAACTTGAATCATCCAGTGCTCCTCTTCAGGTAAAGTGGTGTTGTAAGTCCCGGTGAAGCTTGGCACTCCGATGTTCAGGTACTTGGTGACTTCCTTCAGGAGGCGTCCAAAGGGTGTATCTTCCTCCGGTTGCGTGAACTTGTTCCTTGCACCCGCCATCCTAAAAGAATAGAAAACATGAGGAGTCAGAAATGAGAAGAGTGAGTAGTGATCTAGGGCTTTAGCTTAGTGGTCGTGTCCTACAGTCAGCGTGTGCTCTGATAACATCTTGTAGCGACCAGACCTCAAACAGTCTGATCTCTGTGCATCAGTGTCATCCCTGGATCAGTAACGCTGAAACGCACAATACTTGAAGGATTTATAACAGAGTAGCAATCACACACTTATTACATCAAATGTCTCAAAAGAGAACTCATTACAATAAATATGGCTTAAGGCCATCTAATAACGATAACAATGGAAGGCTTGGAAGATAAGTGAGTCCATTAACTCCAACGGCATCACTGAGTATAGAACCACGATCCTAAGGCATCTTACTCGTCGTCTGAAAAGTCTGCAACATGAACGTTGCAGCCTGAAAACGAGTCAACACATGGAATATGCTGGCAATGTAACACATAGAGAGTAATGAAAAGATAAAGCTATACTACATGCATATATGGCTGGTGGAAAGCTCTATGGTTACAGTTTTTGCATAAAGCCAGTTTTTTCCCTACTGCAAAGGAATAAATTTTATTTAACTATCATGGTGGTTGTTAAACATTGAGAATGGTTGACAGCATTCTCAATCCCAATTAAGTATCATCATTAAAACCCAACAATATTAATTAAAGTAACATGATGAGATTCACATGATAATCCAAGTACTAGATACTCAAAACGTCCATAACTGGGGACACGACTAATCATGATTAGTTTATACACTCTGCAGAGGTTTGCGCACTTTTCCCACAAGACTCGATCTCCTCCGTTTTTTTTCTCGCACTGCATGGTGTTTCAGAAACGGATAACCAAGATATAGTCTTTCAGAAATGCTAGCACCTTACGATTGGGTAGACCGTACCAACCTACATCCCCTTTATCTGCTAGTCTACCACTGTAAGAGTTCGCACGACTTAATCAACTATGCTAGAGCCCATAGTAGCATTGTGGCTGCACACCGAAGTTTCTAGCATGAACAATCTTATGATCCCTTTGAGCCTGGGTGGCGGTCCATAAAAAAACAGACAATCCTGGAATACCCAGGTGCCTCAATCCACCCAGATGTGTGTTTAAGTTGCCACCTTTAATAAACCATTAAATAACAATCTCACATTTCTCATGGATACACTCACCCAATCCACGTCTACTAGCATAGCATGGCATAATAAGCAAACGTAGAAGTAACTCCCAGGGGTTTAATAATAAACAGGGTAATAGGTTCTACCTTATCTACTTCCCAAAACCCACATATTATTTAGATCCTAATCATGCAATGTTTGAGGATTGATCTAATGCAATAAAAACTGGGTAGTAAAGAGATTTGATCAAAGTGTTACTTGCCTTGCTGATGATCCGTGAAACCTAGGGATTCGAAGTAGCAAGCGGTGCAATACGGATAATCTATCACAACAAACAAACAAACAAGCATACAATAAGTACTCATGTAATGCACAGGTAAAACTCAAATAAGAGATCTAGCCAGAAAATTCAACTTAAGAACTCCGGTTGGCAAAAGAATCAAATCGAACGAAGCAACGAAAATCAAACGGCAAAAGAAACAAGCTTCATTTACTTATCTCGAGCTAGGTCAAATTTTAAAGAAGAAAAAACTTGTTTGAGTAGATTAAACGGAAAGAGGGTTTCGTGACGAAACTCTAGGCGCTTGAATCGCCTCATTCCGATAAACGAGCGAAGAGATAAACTAAAATGATAATCGGATCAGAAATCGCGATCAGAAATAATCGCGGAATAATCCGATAAAAAGAAAAATTGACGAACAGATTAACAAACAGACGTTCGTTAACTGAAACTAAACGGCGAAAAACGTTCATTAAAACGAACGGCGAACGCTCGCTAAATAAAATAAACCAAAAAACGAGCAAAAACCGATCTAAACAAACCTAGGGTTTCTAAAAAAACCTAAGTGGTTTTCTTAAAAAGAAACCGGTCCGGCGGCGGGCGGGGACGGTACCTTCGGCGAGGCACTCCGGCGGGGCGGGGTGGCTCCGGCGGGGCGACGAGGGGCAGTAGGGCTCCGGCTTGGTGGGGCATCGTCGGCGGCGGCGACTCGGGCGGCGGGGCGGCTCGTGCGGCGCGGCTCCGGCG
>NC_041387.1:532366093-532384135 GCF_002162155.2 Triticum dicoccoides | reverse complement strand
CGGGGTGAGGGGGGGGCGGTATATAAAAGGGGGGGCGGTGACTTGCTTGGGAGAGGGGGCGCCCGGGGAGGAGTCTGGCTCGGACTCTCCTCGGTGTCCGTGCCGCGCACGGCGACACGTGCGAGGGGAGGCGGCGGCGCGAGCAGGCCGGCCTGGCTGGGCCTTCGGCCCAGTCGGGTGCGGGCGCATTTTTTTTATAATTCCGCCGAACAGAAAATAAATTCTAGAAAAAGAAATAAAAATTTGAAAATGCCAAAACAAATTTTCACTGTCTAAATAGAATATTTAGAACAAGATGAACATTTTCTTGGCCCTAAAATGCAGTTTTGCAAAACGTGCAATTTTTCCTAAATTCAAATAAAATAACGAAAACTCCGAAATAACCTTATTTGATTTTTTTTATTAAATCCTCAATATCTCTTTATTTTGGGAAAGTCATTTTATTCCCTCTCTCTTATTTTTATAATCGAAATAATTGAAGATAAAATAAATAAAATCAAATGATCCAATTTTCAAAATTTGAGAAAACCAAAATATGAAAATAACAAAATCCCCAACTCTCTCTAAGGGTCCTTGAGTTGCGTAGAATTTCTAGGATCAAACCAAAAGCAAACAAAAATATGATATGCATTGATGATCTAGTGTATAACATTCCAAATTGAAAATTTGGGATGTTACATCCGTCTTCCAAGGCATAGGCTCCCCATCATAGAGGGGTGAACGAGTCTCTGGAATCCTAAAATCTGCAGCTAACTCATCCTCTTAAATCTGGAGTCATACTCACAGTTTTGGTTTTGTAAATCATAGATCTGTACTTGGAGGTGCTCAAGTCATTCGTGAAGCCTGAAGATGGCCTCTCTAATATTACCGTTGTCCATCTTGTGATCACGGGTGAATCCTGTGATCATGGAGTGGTTGGTGTTGCGTCCGCGTTCCACCATCCATTGGCACTTGAAGATCTCCTACTCCACTGCTTCGAGCCTAGTCTCCACGCTTTCGGTCTTCTTTGGCCCTTGAACATCCCGGATGTGAAGCACCCCCACACGCATCTCGATGGTTTGAGGGTGTTTCATCACCTTCGAAAGGTAAGGGCTGATTACCTTCTCGCATAACTTGTCCTTGGATGAGCTTGGAGACATCATGGTGATATGGATCTGTCAGAAAAACAACGCAAAATAAAAATGAAGGATATTGTCATAATATGGTGCTCAAAACTTACGGAAGTTTATATAATGAATTTTTACCATGCAAAACATGTAATCTGGAAAAAAACGGAGTCTAGACAGCACATAAGGGCACCACAAGTTCGGGAGGCGTGCCCAGGGGGTAGGGTGCGCCCCCAGGCTTGTCGCATGATCGTGCGGTTTCCAGACTAATTATTTTCCTAATTTTTTAAATATTCCAAAATGGAGAAAATTGCCTTTATGGAACTTTTGGAGTCGATTCACTTACCGTGTCACATACCTATTCCTTTCTAGGGTTCTGGAGCGTTCCGAAAAGTTTCCCTTACATACACCTCCGGTGTTATGGAATGGATAATGTTAGTCTCAATATTTATAGGCTTACCTGAGATAAAATGTTTAATTCTTTGCCCATTCACCACCCTCGGGTTGGTGCCTGCAGTGTTGTTGATCTCGATAGCACCAAAGCGATAAACTTTTTTGATAACGTAGGGTCCTTCCCATTTGGAAAGAAGTTTTCCTGCAAAGAATCATAAATGACAATTGTATAGAAGACTTGATCACCTACATTGAATTCCTGCTTTTTGTATTCTTTTGTCATGCCATCTTTATCTTTTCTTTAAACAGCTTAGCATTTTCATAAGCCTAGGTTCTCCATTCATCAAGTGAGGTAATATCAAATAATCTCTTTTCACTAGCAAGTTTAAAATCATAATTGAGCTATTTAATTGCCCAATCAGCTTTATGTCTTAACTCAAGTGGTAATTGGCATGCTTTTCCATACACCATTTTATATGGAGACATACCCATAGGATTCTTATATGCAGTTCTATAAGCCCATAGTGCATCATCAAGTTTCTTAGACCAATTCTTTCTAGATCTGTTGGCAGTCTTTTGCAAGATCAACTTTTTTTCCCTATTACTTAATTCAACTTGACCACTATAGTGAGGATGATAACGGGATGCAATTCTATGGTTAACATCATATTTAGCTAGAATTTTACGAAAAGCACCATGAATAAAGTGTGAACCACCATATGTCATTAAATATCTAGGGACTCCAAACCTTAGGAAAATAACTTCTTTAAGCATTTTAATGGAAGTGTTGTGATCAGAACTACTAGTTGGAATAGCTTCTACCCACTTAGTAACGTGATCAACAGCAACTAAAATATGAGTGTACCCATTGGAGGAAGGAAAAGGTCCCATATAATCAACCCCAGACATCAAATGGTTCAATAACAAGTGAATAGTTCATAAGCATTTCCTGACGTCTATCAATATTACCAATTCTTTGACATTCATTGAAAGACAAAACAAACTTACGTGCATCTTTGAAAAGAGTAGGGCCTATAAAAACTAGATTATAATACCTTATGTGCAGTTCTGCCTCCCGCATTGTGTCCTACATAAGCCTCGCAGTGACACTTCCATAGGATTTGTTCATGTTCATGCTCAGGTATACAACGTCTAATAATACCATCTACCCCTTCTTTATATAGATGTGGGTCATCCCAAAAGTAATGTCTTCAATCAAATAAAAACTTTTTATTTTGTTGGTAAGTGAAACTAGGTAGTATATATTTAGCAACAATGTAATTGGCATAGTCTGCATACTAAGGACTATTACGAGAAGCCTTTATAATAGCTAATTGTTCGTCAAGAAAACTATCATTAATAGGCAGTGGGTCATCAAGAACATTATCCATTCTAGACAAATTATCAGCTATGAGATTCTCAGCTCCTTTTCTATTAGTGATATGAAAGTAAAACTCTTGTAACAAAAGCACCCACCTAATCAACCTAGGTTTTGCATCTTTCTTTTCCATAATATATTTAATAGTAGCATGATCAGTGTGCACAGTTACCTTAGAATCAACAATGTAAGATCTGAACTTATCACATGCAAACATAGCTCTAGAAATTCTTTCTCAGTGGTAGCATAGTTTCGTTGAGCACTATCTAAGGTTTTACTATCATAATGAATAGCATTTAATTTCTTATCAACTCTTTGTCCTAGAATAGCACTGATACGTCTCCAACATTTCTACTTTTCCAAACACTTTTCCCTTGTTTTGGACTCTAACTTGCATGATTTGAATGAAACTAACCCTGACTGACGCTGTTTTCAGCAGAACTGCCATGGTGTTATTTTTGCGCAGAAACAAAAGTTCCCGGAATGATCTGAAAATCCACGGAGATAAGTTTTGGAAAATATAAAAAATACTGGCAAAAGATGAAGGCCGGGGGGCCCACACCCTATGCACGAGGGTGGGGGCGCGCCCCCTCCCGCTGGGCGCGCCCCCCTGTCTCGTGGGCCCCCTACTGCTCCACCGACCTCAACTCCAACTCCATATATTCCGATTCACGGAGAAAAAAATCAGAGAGGAAGTTTCATCACGTTTTACGATACGGAGCCGCCGCCAAGCCCTAAAACCTCTCAGGAGGGCTGATCTGGAGTCCGTTCGGGACTCCGGAGAGGGGGATTCATCGCCATCGTCATCATCAACCATCCTCCATCACCAATTTCATGATGCTCACCGCCGTGCGTGAGTAATTCCATCGTAGGCTTGCTGGACAGTGATGGGTTGGATGAGATTTACCATGTAATCAAGTTAGTTTTGTTAGGGTTTGACCCCTAGTATCCACTATGTTTTGAGATTGATGTTGCTATGACTTTGCTATGCTTAATGCTTGTCACTAGGGCCCGAGTGCCATGATTTCAGATCTGAACCTATTATGTTTTCATGAATATATGTGACTTCTTGATCCTTTCTTGCAAGTCTATAGTCACCTATTATGTGTTATGATCCGACAACCCCAAAGTGACAATAATCGGGATACTTCTCCGTGATGACCGTAGTTTGAGGAGTTCATGTATTCACTATGTGTTAATGCTTTGGTCCGGTACTCTATTAAAAGGAGGCCTTAATATCCCTTAGTTTCCACTAGGACCCCGCTGCCACGGGAGGGTAGGACAAAAGATGGCATGCAAGTTCTTTTCCATAAGCACGTATGACTATATTCGGAAAACATGCCTACATTACATTGATGAACTGGAGCTAGTTCTATGTCACCCTATGTTATAGCTATTACATGAGGAATCGCATCTGACATAATTATCCATCACTGATCCAATGCCTACGAGCTTTTCATATATTGTACTTCGCTTATCTACTTTACCGTTGCTACTGTTACAATCACTACAATATTGTTATCTTTACTTTTTCCACTATGACCATTACTATCATACTACTTTGCTACTAAATACTTTGCTGCAGATACTAAGTTATCCAGGTGTGGTTGAATTGACAACTCAACAGCTAATACTTAAGAATATTCTTTGGCTCCCCTTGTATCAAATCAATAAATTTGGCTTGAATACTCTACCCTCGAAAGCTGTTGTGATCCCCTACACTTGTGGGTTATCAAGACTAAATTCTGGCGCCGTTGCTGAGGAGCATAGCTCTATTCTTTGAGTCACTTGGGATTTATATCTGCTGATCACTATGAAGAACTTGAAAGATCAAAGAACAAAAATTTATCCCTCAACTACGAGGGGAGGTAAGGAACTGCCATCTAGCTCTGCACTAGATTCTCCTTCTGTTATGAGTAAGCTTGCGACACCTAAACCTGCTACTGCTAAGAATTCTGGTATGTCGCATATTATTGATGATGCCACTTCTGTTATGCATGATGCTTATGATGAAACTACTTCTATGCTTGATACTACTGTGCCATTAGGTGAATTTCTTAATGAACAACTTACTAGGGCTAGGGAGAATGAAATTATTGATGAAAGCGATGATGAAGGTTCTCCCCCTAATTATGAATTGCCTGTTGTTCCTGGGGGTTATGTTATGGATGAAGAAACTGCTAGAGATTTTCTTGCTCGCAATGATAGGTCGGATCTTAAGAAACTACTAGCTAAGCTGAAACAAAAGACTCTGAATGCTAGAATGAAACGTGACCCTGCTTTTGCCAGTTCACCTATCTTTGTTACCGATAAGGACTATGAATTCTCTATTGATCCTGAGATTATTACTTTAGTTGAATCTGATCGTTTCTATGGCACTAAATCTGAAACTGTTGTGGCTCATCTTACCAAGTTGAATGATATAGCCACCCTGTTTACTAATGATGAGAAGTCTCGCTATTATTACATCCTTAAGATACTTCCGTTCTCATTAAAGGGTGATGCTAAAGCTTAGTTTAATTCTCTTGATCCTGGTTGTGTGCATAGTCCCCAGGATATGATTTATTACTTCTCTGCTAAATATTTCCCTGCTCATAAGAAACAAGCTGCCTTGCAGGAAATATATAATTTTATGCATATCAAAGAAGAGAGTCTCCCACAAGCTTGGGGGAGGCTTCTCCGATTACTTAATGCTTTGGCTGATCACCTCTTAAGAAAAATGAAATACTTGATATCTTTTATAATGGACTACCTGATGCTTCCAAGGACTACTTGGATAGTTCTGCTGGTTGTGTTTTCAGGGAAAGAACAGTTGACCAAGGTGAATTATTATCGAACCAATTCCTAAACCTACTCCTGAGCCAATTGGACTCTTCCTGAGCCAATTCCTGAAGCAATTCCTGGACCAATTGAGCCAACTCCTGAACCTATTCCTAAACCTACTCCGAAGAAGCGAGGTGTTCTATTCCTTAGTCCTGAAGATATGCAAGAGGCAAAGAAATCAATGAAAGAAAAAGGTATTAAAGCTGAAGATGTTAAGAATTTACCCCCTATTGAAGAAATACATGGTCTTAATATACCGCCTGTCGAAGAAACACATCGTCTTGATAACCCGACACAGGTAGTGAAGGTAAATTATCTCTATAGATATGATAAAGTTGAAATTCCGTCTACTAAGTTTTGTAGCCAATGCTTAGATGAGTTTGATGACTTTATGGATAGACAAGCAAATTTTAATGATTATGTTAGTAGACAGTTGAAAAATAATGCTTACATGATTGGACGCTTGAGCAATTATATGTCTAGAGTTAAGGGTGAACTTAAACTAACTAGTAAACATGCTTCTATGGTTACCACTCAAGCTGAACAAGTACTTAAGGCTTAGAATGAATTGCTAGATGAAGTAAATAATAAACATGATTTTGCTGTTAAAGTGGCTACTAGAACTGGTAAAATGACTCAGGACTTTTGTATCCTGAAGGCCACCCTAAGAGGATTGAACAAGATTCTCAGAATAATAATCTAGATGCTCCTAGTTCCTCTAAGAAGAAGAAAAATAAAAGTGATAGGACTTTGCATGCTTCTAGTGAACCTAATGTAGAAACACCTAAGAATCCTAATGATAATTCTATCTCTGATGTTGAAACACAATCCGGAGATGAACATGAACCTGATAATAATGCTAATCGTGATGTTCATGTAGATGCTCAACCTAGTAATAACAATGATATAGAAATTGAACCTGTTGTTGATCTTGATAACCCACAATCAAGAAGTCAACATTATGATAAGAGAGATTTTGTTGCTAGGAAGCATGGTAGGGAAAGAGAACCATGTGCTCAGAAACCCATGCCCTTTCCTTCTAAACCATCCAAGACAAAGGATGATGAGGATTTTGAGCGCTTTGCTGAAATGATTAGACCTATTTTCTTACGCATGCGCTTAACTGATATGCTTAAAACAAACCCTTATGCTAAATACATGAAAGATATCATCACTAATAAGAGGAAAATACCTGAAGCCGAAATTTCCACCATGCTTGCTAACTATACCTTTAAGGGTGGAATACCTAAGAAACTTGGTGATCCCGGAGTACCCACTATACCATGCTCCATCAAATGAAATTATATTAAAACTGCCTTATGTGATTTAGGAGCCGGGGTTAGTGTTATGCCTCTTTCCGTGTACTGTAGACTTGAATTAAGTAAGTTGACACCTACTGAGGTATCTTTGCAAATGGCTGACAAATCAACTGCTATACCTGTCGGCATTTGTGAGGACGTGCATGTTGTTGTTGCGAATATTACTATCCTAACAGAGTTTGTCATTCTTGATATTCCTGAGGATGACAGTATGTCGATTATCCTTGGTAGACCCTTTTTAAATACTGCAGGTGCTGTTATTGATTGCAACAAAGTCAATGTCACCTTTCATGTTAATGGAAATGAGCACACGGTACATTTTCCGAGGAAACAACCTCAAGTTCATAGCATAAATTCTATTTGGAAAATTCCATCAATTATATTTGGAGCTTTTGAATTTCCTCTTCCTACTGCAAAGAAAAGTATGATATTCTTATTATTGGGGATTTTCACATCCCCGTTGAGGTAACCTAGTGTTATTCGAAATTCCCCGGCTTCATGTTATTCGGAATGAGTTCGTTAACAAGACTGGATCAACCTTGTTAGTGGATTCCTTTTGATGATCATGAGATGGATGAAACTAGAAGGCACAACCTTCTGTACCCTCACTACAAAAAAAAATACACTTCCGTGATGATACATGTTTGTCACAGTAGGTCGCGTTTTTTGTCATGCATGTACATCCATGACAAATTTATGACAGAATCAAGATAGTCATACATGTGCGGTCGTAGAAGTGTTCCATGACATTACCAAAATTATCATCACGGAAGTGTCCACTTCCATGACGATAAATCGCGCGTCACAGAAGTGCTTTCATCAAGGGTGACCGACACGTGGCATCCACCGTAACGGAACGTTGTTAAGCTATCGGGTCAGATTTTAGATGCGATAACCCGTTAACAGCCCCGACCAATGGGAAATTTCCACGTGTAAAATTCTGATTGGCCGGAAACACCTGTCAGCTCGTCAGTGGGCCAGATGTTGCCCGTCCATTGGAGGAGACATGCCTATGATACGTCGACACGTGGCTGGGCCCAACAGAGGCCCATATAGGTTAAAAAGGCTGGCCCAGTCAAAGGCACGTAGAACTTAATCAGGTACTAGTGGGCCAGCCCAATAACAGCCTGCTTAATAAAGGCCTATTTACGGCCCGAAGCCAGATCTGGCCCGTTAATTGTTCACCAATATTTGGGCCCAGTTACGGCTCGAAGCCAGATCTTGCCCGTTAATTGTTCACCCAATATTTGGGCCCATTCGCGGCCCGAAGCCAGATCTGGCCCTTTAATTGTTCGCCGAATATTTGGGCCCAACTGCTGCCCAGTGACTTTTGCCCTATTAGAGGCCTGATGTAGACATGGGCCCATTTTAGCCTAGTGTGACTTTCGGCCTGGGAATGGCCCGTGCTGCCCATGTGCCATATATGGTCCACGGGACATCGGGCCCACTAACGGCCCGTGCTAAAGGTGGCAACAGTTAAGCCCAACGTGACTTTGGGCATGTTAAAGGCATGTCGCATAATTCGGCCCGTTGATACGTGTACTAAGATTTTGGCCTCTTAAAGGCCCATGATATCAGTGGGCCAACTAAGGCCCGAGATATTTTTCGGTCTGGTAACGGCCTGTGAGCTAACTGGGCCCAAAACGGCCCGGTCTACATTTCGTCCTGCTGAAGGCCCATCGACGACTAGAGAAAATTGCGGCCCAACATGCATTTTCGCCTGCTAAAGGCCCGTGGTTTCATCTCGGCCGTAACAGGCTAGTACAATATTCAGCCTGTTAATGGCCCAACGCTACCTGGGCCAAACTAAGCGCTAGGTCGACAAAAGGCCCAACTAAATATAGGCCGGTGTAAGTTTGGGCCTGGCGCAATGTGTGAAGGCCCCAATCATTCAGGCCCAAGAATTTAAGTGAAGCATGAAAGTTTAAGTGTTCCTTCAAAATTTAATCACCACCGTGCTCTAAAATATTTAAGTGAAGCACATAGAGCAATTCTAAAAAATCATGATAACATATGGCTATCTCAAATAGCTGTGTCAAGCAAGGATTATGGTGACAAAATAAAAAGTAAAACAAACAAAGAATATTACATGACACTCCAAGCAAAACTCATGATATGTGACGAATAAAAATATAGCTTGAAGTAAAATTAGCGATGGTCGATAGAAGAAAGAGGGGATGCCTTCCGGGGCATCCCCAAGCTCAGTTGCTTGGCAATCCTTGAATAATACCTTGGGGTACCTCGGGCATCCCCAATATTAGGCTCTTGCTACTCCTTATTCCTTTATCCATCATGATCTCACCCAGAACTTGAAAACTCAATCACACAAAACTTTAACAAAACCCTCGTGAGATTGGCTAGTATAATAATGCAAATCACCCCTTTAAGTATTGTTGCAAAACCATTCATATTTTATTATTTAATTATACCTACTATATTCTAACTTTACCATGGCTTATACCCCTCGATACAATCCATAGATTCATCAAAATAAGCACACAGTGCAACGAAAACAGAATGTGTTAAAAACAGAATAGTCTATAGTAATCTGAACATTTACCATACTTCTGTAACTCTAAAATTTCTGAAAAATTAGGATAGCGTGGGAAATTTGTATATCAATTACGTGTAAAAATTCAGAGCAAAATCACATTTTTGTGAATTTAAATTTTTTCCAAAACTGGGCGCAAAATTTTCTGTTTTTTAACGGAATCAAGTCAAATATCACCCAAACCATCCTAAAGGCTTTACTTGGCACAAATGCTAATTAAAACATAAAAAGCACAATCATAAAAGTAGCATAATTGTGTGTTTATTAAAAAAATAGAAAGAAACATTGAGTTTTCTCCCAACAAGCTCTTCCTTTATAGCCATTTAGATAGGCTTGGGATATTAATGATGCTCACATAAAAGACGAGAATTGAAACACAAAGAGAGAATCATGTAGCATGTGAAGAACACATTTAAGTCTAACATACTTCAAATGCATAGGAATTTTATAAGAAAACAAATTATCAAGGCAAGCAAAAACTAGCATATGCACGGAAGAAGAAGGAAACCATAGCAATATCAAAATAAAAGAGGTAATTTAGTAACATGAGAATTTCTACAACCATATTTCCCTCTCTCATAATAATTACATGTGGGATCATATTCAGATTCAACAATATAGCATATTCACTACATGATCCACATGCTTGCAAAGTTGACACTCTTCCAAAATAATGGGAATATCATCAAATAAAGTCATGCCCTCTCCAAGCCCACTTTTATCCAAAAGTTCATAAGGTTGCTCATTCCCCAAAGTAGTGGGATCATTATTACCTAAAGTTGAAACTCTTCCAAACCCACTTTAAATATTATTGCAAACACTATTGTCAATATCACATTCATAATGAGGCTTAAATAAATTTTCAAGATCATAAGAAGCATCACCCTAATCATGATCATTACAATAAGTAGTGGTCATAGCAAAATTAGCATCCCCAAGCTTGTAGCTTTGCATATTATTAGCACAATTGACACTAATAGAATTTATAATAACATCATTGCAATCATGATTTTCATTCAGTGAACTATCATGAATCACTTTATAGATTTCCTCTTTCAACACTTCACCAAAATTTTCAGATTCATGATTTTTAAGCAAAACTTCATAGAGATAATCAAGTGCACTCAAGTCACTAGCAATTGGTTCAATAAAATTGGATCTTTTAAAAATATTAGCAAGAGGATGAGGATCCATCATTAATTTTCTTCTTTCTTTTATGTTTTCCAGTCATGAAGACAAAAAGCGAAGAAACGAGCAAAAAGGAAAAAGGGAAATATTTCTATGTTTTTGTAAAAATGTTCTAGAGGTGGGGGAGATGAAAAAAATGGCAAATAATGTAAATGCAAGGAGATGAAAGTTTATGCGTAGGTACTTGATAGATGTTGATGATGTCTCCCCGGCAACGGCGCCAGAAATTCTTCCTGCTACTTGTGAGCTGTGTTGGCATTTCCTCGAGAAGAGGATGATGTAGTACAGTAGAGATAACTATTTCCCTCAGCTATGAAACCAAGGTTATCAATCCAATAGGAGAACCAAGCAACACTATGTAATCAACACCTGCACACGAACAACAAATACTTGCAACCCAATGCGTAGAGTGGTTGTCAATCCTTCAATGGTTACGAGCAAGATTAAATCGTATAGTTTTTGATAGATAGATCGGACAAAATACAAAATAAAACAAATAAAAGAAAATTGTAGCAAGGTATTTCTAGTTTTAATACAAGCTAAAAGATAGACCCGGGGGACTGCTACTTCTTGAGCTTGCGTTAATTTGTCCCTTGAAGAGGAAAGGGTGATGCAGCAAAGTAGAGATAAGTATTTCCCTTAGTTGAGAACCAAGGTATCAATCTAGTAGGAGGTACAAGCAAGTCTCCAATATATGCACCTGCACAAACAATAAAGCACTTGCACCCAACGCGATAAAGGGGTTGTCAATTCCTTCACGGCCACTTGCAAGGATGAGATCTGATATATATATATATATATATATATATATATATATATATATATATATATATATATAAGAAATAAAAGTAAATAAAATTCAGTGAGGTATTTTTTGGTTTTTGGTTTTACAGATCTGAAAATATATGATGGAAAATAGACCCGGGGCCATAGGTTTCACTAGAGGCTTCTCTCTTGAATAAAGCATATGGTGGGTAAACAAATTACTATTGAGCAATTGATATAAAAGTGCATAGTTATAATGATATCTAAGGCAATGATCATGAACATAGGCATCACGTCTGTGACAAGTAGACCAAAACGATTATGCATCTACTACTATTTCTACACACATCGACCGACTCCTGCCCGCATCTAGAGTATTAAGTTCATAAGAATAGAGTAATGCTTTAAGCAAGACTACATGACGTAGAGGGATAAACTGAAGCAATATGATATAAACCCCATCTTTTTACCCTTAATGGCAATAATACAATACGTGCCTTGCTGCCCCTTCTGTCACTGGGAGAGGACACCGCAAGATTGAACCCATCACAAAGCACCTCTCCCATTGCAAGATGATCAATCTAGTTGACCAAACCAAATTAATAAATCGGAGAGAAATACAAAGCTATCAATCATGCATATAAGAATTCAGAGGAGACTCAAATAATATTCATAGATAATCTGATCATAAATCCACTATTCATCAGGTCTCAACAAACACACCGCAAAAGAAGATTACATCGGATAGAACTCCAAGAACATCGATGAGAACATGGTATTGAAGATCAAAGAGAGAGAAGAAGCCATCTAGCTACTAGCTATGGACCCGTAGGTCTGTGGTAAACTACTCACAAATCATCGGTTGGGTAGCAAGGTTGATGTAGAGGCCCTCCGTGATCGAACCTCCCTCCGGCAGATTGCGAAAAAAGGCCCCTAGATGGGATCTCACAAGTTCATAGGCTTGCAGCGATGGAGAAGTATTTTTGTGGACGCTTCTGGTGGTTTGGGTATATTTGGGAATTTATAGTGCAAAGATTAGGGTTGGGGGACTCCCGAGGATGCCACAAGCCAGGGGGCGCCCCCCTAGGGCGCGCCCTGAGGGCTTGTGGGCTCCTTGGGACTCCCCTGTCCCCCTCTCCAAGCTACATGGGTGTCTTCTGGTCCAAGAAAAATCACCGCGAAATTTTTATTCTATTTGGACTTTGTTGGATATTCTTTTATGAAAAATCCAAAACAAGGAAAAACAGCAACTGGCACTAGGCACTAGGTTAATAGGTTAGTCCCAAAAAATTATATAAAATAATATATTAATGCATATAAAACATCCAAAATAGATGATATAATAGCATGGAAAAATAAAAAATTATAGATACGTTGGAGACATATCAAGCATCCCCAAGCTTAATTCCTGCTCGTCCTCGAGTAGGCAAATGATAAAAACAGAATTTTTGATGTGGAATGCTACCTAACATATTAATCAATGCAATTCTTCTTATCTTGGCATAAATCTTCAGATCCACATGATTCAAAACAAAAGTTTAATATTAACATAAAAACAATAATAATCATGAAACTTCACAAAATACCATGGCTAAAGAAAGTTATCCCTACAAAATCATATAATCATGTTATGCTCCCTCTTCTCAACACAAAGTATAAATCATGTACTACCCCGGTGTGAGACAAGCAATTGATTCATACTTTTTAACATGCTTTAGCTTTTTCAACTCTTCACACAATACGTGAGCGCGAGCCATGGATATAGCACTATAGGTGGAATAGAAGGTGTTAGTAGACAAAAGAAGGGAGAATCTCTCACATCAACTAGGCAAATTAATGGACTATGGAGATGTCCATCAATTGATATCAATGTGAGTTAGTAGGGATTGCCATGTAACGGATGCACTAGAGCTATAAGTGTATGAAAGCTCAAAAGAAAACTAAGTGGATGTGCATCCAACAACTTGCTTGCTCATGAAGACCTAGGGCAATTTTAGGAAGCCCATCATTAGAATATACAAGCCAAGTTCTATAACGAAAAATTCCCACTAGTAATATATGAAAGTGTTAAAATAGGAGACTCTCTATCATGAAGAACATGGTGCTATTTTGAATCACACATGTGGAAAAGGATAGTAACATTGTCCCTTCTCTCTTTTTCTCCCATATTTTATTTTGGGCTCTTTGGCCTCTTACCTTTTTTATTTAGGCTCTTTGGCCTCCTTTTTTATATAACCTCGCATGGGACAATGTTCTAATATTGATGATCATCACACTTTTACTTACTTACAACTCAAAAATTACAACTGAAGGTGAAAACTCCTAATGACGGAACGGTGGAGTTACATGGCAATATATATCGGAATGGCTATGAAAATGACATAATAGGTAGGTATAGTGGGTGTTTTGAGGAAAGGTATAAGGTGGGTTTAATGCACCGGTGAAACTTGCGCGGTACTAAACTGGCTAGCAAAGGTGGAAGAGTGAGAGTGCGTATAATCCATGGACTTAACATTAGTCATAAAGAAATCACATACTTATTGCAAAAAGTTTATTAGACCTTCTAAGAAAAGTACTACTACACATGCTCCTAGGAGAGAGTTTTGATCCGCTCCCGATTATCACACAAAGGAGGACAATCAAGGATAAATTACGCTCCAACTTCATCACATAACTAGAGGACCATATGTGCATGCTACGGGAATAACAAACCTTAACACAAGTATTTATTTTATTTCACAATTCACTACTAGAATAACTCTAATATCACCATCTTCATATCTCAAAATAATTGCAAGGAATCAGGCTTCTCATATATTCAGTGCTCTTTATGAAAGTTTTTATTATATCCCCTTTGGATGCCCATCATATTAGGACTAAATTCATAACCTAAGCAAATTACCATGATGTTTAAGACACTCAAAATTATATAAGTGAATCATGAGAGTTCATCAATTTCTTCAAAACAACATCACTGACATGCTCTAAAAAGATATAAGTGAAGCACTAGAGCAGAACTGCCTCGTTCAATAGATATAAGTGAAGCACATAGAGTATTCTAATAGATTCACGATTAATGTGTGTCGCTCTCAAAAGGTGTGTATAGTAAGGATGATTGTCGCAAACTAAAAATCAAAGACTCATATCATACAAGATGCTCCAAGCAAAACACATATCATGTGGTGAATAAAATATAGCCTCAAGTAAATTTATCGGTGGATTGAGGATGAAAGAGGGGATGCCATCCGGGGCATCCCCAAGATTAGATTCTTGGCTGTCCTTGAATATTACCTTGGGGTGCCTTGGGAATCCCCAAGCTTAGGCTCTTGCCACTCCCTATTCCATAATCCATCAAATCTTTACCCAATACTTTAAAACATCACAACACAAAACTCAACAGAACACTCGTAAAATCCATTAGTATAAGAAAACCAAATCACCACTTAGGTACTGTTGTGAAATCATTATAAATATATAATGGTGTTATATCTACTGTATTCCAACTTCTCCATGGTACATACCCCCCGATACTACCATAGATTCATCAAAATAAGCGAAGAACACAATAAAAACAGATTCAATCTAAAACAGAACAGTTTGTAGTAAACGGGAAACTTCGTATACTTCTGTAACTCCAAAAAATTCTAAAACAATAGGAAAATGTAGGCAATTTGTATATCAATCTTCTGTAAGAAATTCAGAACCAGATAATGTCCTGTGAATTATCAAAATTCTGCTACTGGATGCAAAATTTTCTGTTTTTCAGCAAAATCACACCAACTATCTTCCAAATCACCCCAAAGGTCTTACTTGGCGCAAAAACTAATTTAAATCATGCAAAATCCTCTAACCAGAGGCTATAAGATACATTTATTGGAAAGCAAGAACAAAAATGTAAAAACAGAAATAAAATTGGGTTGCCTCCCAACAAGCGCTATTGTTTAACGACCCCAGCTTGGCATAAGGCAAATATCTAGGTATTGTCCTCTTTGGTATTTAGTCCATAAGTGGACCTCATAATAGATTCATATGCCAACTTAATTTCCTCTCTAGGAAAGTGTTCCATGCCCTTCCTTAATGGAATTGAAATCTAATGTTTCCTTCTTTCATATCAATAATTGCACCAATCGTTCCAAGGAAAGGTCTACCAAGAATAATAGGACATGTAGGATTGCAATCTATATCAAGCACAATAAAATCTACAGGTACATAATTCCTATTTTTAATAATAAGAACATCATTAATCCTTCCCATAGGTTTCTTAATAGTGGAATCCGCTAGATGCAAATTCAAAGAACAATCATCAAATTTGTGGAAACCGAGCACATCACATAAAGTTTTTGGAACAGTGGAAACACTAGCACCCAAATCACACAAAGCATGTCACTCATAATCCTTAATTTTAATCTTAATAGTAGGTTCCCACTCATCATAAAGCTTTCTAGGCATAGAAACTTCCAATTCAAGTTTTTCTTCAAAAGATTTGATCATAACATCAACAATATGTTTAGTAAAAGCTTTATTTTGATTATAAGCAAGAGGTGAATTAAGCATGGATTGCAACAAGGAAATACAATCTATGAAAGAACTATTATCATAATTAAAGTCCTTGAAATACAAAAGAGTAGGTTCATCGCTACTTAAAGTTTTGACCTCTCCAACCCCACTTTTGCCAATGTTTTCATTAAGATCTTGATACTCCAAATCATTGGGACGCCTTCTAGCTAAAGTTGACTCATCTCCAGTTCCATATTTATCAAGATTTATATTAGCAAACAAAGATTCAATAGGAGTCACGCAAATCACTTTGAGATCTTCATCATTATTTTCACAAGAAATAGAAGAACACACTTTTACAAACCAATCTCGCTTAGCACGCATCCTAGCGATTCTTTCTTTACATTCATTCATAGAAATTCTAATAGATTTTAGATACTCACTAATATCATGCTTGGCTGACATACATCTTATCTTCAAATAATCAATCTCAAGAGAAGTCTTATCAATGTTCCTAGCCAAATCATCAATCTTAAGCAATTTTTCTTCTACCATAGTATTAAAAGTCTTTTGAGAATTTATAAAATCTTTAATATTGTTCTCAAGATCAGAGGGTATATTATAATAATTTCCATAAGAGTTGTTGTAGGAATTACCATAATTATTATAGGAATTACCAGGAAACGACCTAGGGTTGAAATTACCTTTATAAGCGTTATGTCGGGGTGAACTGATCCTCGAACACCTATGGGGCCGGCGGACCGGATCCCTTTCGGTTCGGCGGGGGGCGGAGATAGCACGAAGAGCAGATCGAGGCGAGGCACACGAGCAGTTTACCCAGCTTCGGAGCTCTCCGGAGAGATAACACTCCTACTGCTGCTTGTCTGATTGTATTCAGTGGTGTTCTTGCTCTCGAGCGAGAGAGTGATGGGTTTTCTGGGCTACGAATGGATCAAAGCCGACTGTCTGAGGCTCCGAACCCAACCGAACCCCCTCTACGTTGCGCATGGGCCTCCTTTTATATGCTAAAGGGGTCACCGACAGGTGGCAACGCAGAGGAGGGTAAAAACGTAAAAAGCGAGGTAGTTGATACAGTTGCTTGTACAGTGCACCCTACCTAACCCTGACGGCAGGGGACAAGGGCATTAAATGCCCGTCTGAGTCGCCCGAACAGTGCAGAAAAGGACCGTTAGGGGCGCCACCGTTCGCCACGATGGCGATCTTGTCAGCTTCGCATGCCACTGCGCACCGCTGGCTGCACAGCCTCCCGCCATGCGCGCCCGGAGAGGCCCCCAGAGCGACACGTTGGTGGGTGCGCTGGAGCGTGGACGCAGAGTGGCCGCCTGCCGCGGCAAGCACCTTGCCGCTGTCGTTATCTTCGCTGGGCCCAGAAGCTCGTCGCTTACCGGCCCTTGGTGTACCTTGTTTAGTCTTCCCGGCAAGCTCCTCTTGCCGGGGGCTTGCTGCCTTGCCGGAGCGCGTGGCGCGTCGCGGCAAGTTCCTTGGAGCGCCTTGGTTGGCCTTCCCGGCAAGCTCCTCTTGCCGGGGTCTTGTCTCCTTAGCTTAAATACTTTGTTCTTGGATGGCTCCAAGGGAACCTTGGGGGATCTTGGCGTTCTCCCGGCAAGCCTTTGCCGCGAGGTGCTGCAACTGCCCGTGCACAAGTTCGGGGTACTAGGGTACCCCTATTCTAGTACACCGACAGGAGCCCCCGGGCCTGGGCCAGACACGGTGCGGAGCGCTGTTGGGCCAGGCCCAAGACAGGGCACGGGCACACGCGGGCTGGGCCACGCCAAATCTTGTTCCGTATCCACCGCACTCTCCCATAACGGCACGCGTTGAATGCGGCATCGTGGGAGAGATCGTGGGTGGTTGTTTATTTGGAAGGCCGAAACGTCCGCCCCGTCCCTCTTTATAAGCAGAGGAAACAGGGGCAGTTCGTTCCCCCTTGCTGGTTGCTGCTACTCTTTTTTCACAAACTCCGCCGCTCCCCCCTTCTTCTCGAAGCCGAGAGAGCAGCGT